>NC_134272.1:73411862-73724362 GCF_031893055.1 Leptodactylus fuscus | reverse complement strand
TAGTGCATTGTAGTAGTTGGTCTTTAGACTAAGGCGTAATAGATGGGGGTCACATACCTGGGACTCCTGTTGATCAGCTGTATGAATGGGCACAGTGCTGTGACCCCTTCTCTGTTTACATAGCACACTGTTTGTTTCATAGCAGCCATGCAACGTTATTACAGCCTCATCTCATAGGAACCAATGGGACTGAAATGAATTGCATGACCCCTCTAAAATGAATGGAGTGCTATGTAAACAGAGAAAGGGTCACGGCACTTGCTCAAATAGGTGATGAGCCGCAATCCTTAATAGATGACCGATCCTGAGAATAATTCATTAATTAAAAAGAACTGGACAACCCCTTTAAAATAGCAAGCTCTGCAAACAGTATACAGTAGGGTATTGTATCATGGTTCCAAGTGATTCTTACTATGGTACATCTGGAGGATGGTACAGGTAAAATATGGCCCCAGTACTTGCTTAAACAATTGAATTGACTCACATTGATTGTCACTTATGGTAGTCTTATAGTCACGGCGTAGATGATCAGGAGTATCAAAGGTATCTATGATGATATCTGCAGGTAGCAACGATAGTTCAGGAATGGGGAGGCTAGAGAAAAAAATCCAACTGCACCAGAATCGGTAGAGCAACGACTATTGAAGGATACAAGGAGATGGAGTTGGTGGAGGTGCTGAAAGGTCCTCTTTATAGGGAGCCTGTCACAATATTAAACCACAGTTAAATAGGTCAAGCTCTCCTGAATGTAATACGTTTTTCCTCTGAAAATTTGTTCTTCTGAATTTAATTCACAATATGCAAATGAGCAATCTGGAGCACTGAAGACGGTTTGTTGCTCCAAACTGTTCCATTTATGAGTGACCAGGCCCAGGGTCACATTGGGTCATGTTGATATCTCACCTGACCCTGTCTTCACGTGTTCTGGCTATTAGAACAGTGGGGGGTATAGAAGGTTGGAGCAACAGAGTTGCCCCTAGTGCTCCAGATTGCTTACAGTCCTATGAAAAAGTTTGGGCACCCCTATTAATCTTAATCATTTTTAGTTCTAAATATTTTGGTATTTGCAACAGCCATTTCAGTTTGATATATCTAATAACTGATGGACACAGTAATATTTCAGGATTAAAATGAGGTTTATTGTACTAACAGAAAATGTGCAATATGCATTAAACCAAAATTTGACCGGTGCAAAAATATGGGCACCTCAACAGAAAAGTGACATTAATATTTAGTACATCCTCCTTTTGCAAAGATAACAGCCTCTAGTCGCTTCCTGTAGCCTTTAATCAGTTCCTGGATCCTGGATAAAGGTATTTTGGACAAACAATTCAAGTTCAGTTAAGTTAGATGGTCGCCGAGCATGGACAGCCCGCTTCAAATCATCCCACAGATGTTCAATGATATTCAGGTCTGGGGACTGGGATGGCCATTCCAGAACATTGTAATTGTTCCTCTACATGAATGCCTGAGGATTTGGAGCGGTGTTTTGGATCATTGTCTTGCTGAAATATCCATCCCCGGCGTAACTTCAACTTCGTCACTGATTCTTGAACATTATTCTCAAGAATCTGCTGATACTGAGTGGAATCCATGCGACCCTCAACTTTAACAAGATTCCCGATGCCGGCATTGGCCACACAGCCCCAAAGCATGATGGAACCTCCACCAAATTTTACAGTGGGTAGCATGTGTTTTTCTTGGAATGCTGTTTCTTTTTGGACGCCATGCATAACGCCTTTTTTTATAACCAAACCACTCAATTTTTGTTTCCAAAATGAAGCTGGCTTGTCCATATGTGCTTTTTCATACCTCAGGCGACTCTATTTGTGGCGTACGTGCAGAAACGGCTTCTTTCTCATCACTCTCCCATACAGCTTCTATTTGTGCAAAGTGCGCTGTATAGTTGACCGATGCACAGTGACACCATCTGCAGCAAGATGATGCTGCAGCTCTTTGGAGGTGGTCTGTGGATTGTCCTTGACTGTTCTCACCATTCTTCTTCTCTGCCTTTCTGATATTTTTCTTAGCCTGCCACTTCTGGGCTTAACAAGAACTGTCCCTGTGGTCTTCCATTTCCTTACTATGTTCCTCACAGTGGAAACTGACAGGTTAAATCTCTGAGACAACTTTTTGTATCCTTCCCCTGAACAACTATGTTGAACAATCTTTGTTTTCAGATCATTTGAGAGTTGTTTTGAGTAGCCCATGATGCCACTCTTCAGAGGAGATTCAAATAGGAGATCAACTTGCAATTGGCCACCTTAAATACCTTTTCTTATGATTGGATACATCTGGCTATGAAGTTCAAAGCTCACTGAGGTTACAAAACCAATTTTGTGCTTCAGTAAGTCAGTAAAAAGTAGTTAGGGGAATTCAAATCAATAAAATGATAAGGGTGCCCATACTTTTGCACCGGTCAAATTTTGGTTTAATGCATATTGCACATTTTCTGTTAGTACAATAAACCTCATTTCAATCCTGAAATATTACTGTGTCCATCAGTTATTAGATATATCAAACTGAAATGGCTGTTGCAAACACCAAAATATTTAGAACAAAAAATGATTAAGATTAATAGGGGTGCCCAAACTTTTTCATAGGACTGTATTTGTATGTCGCGAAATGAATGAATATCTCGGCAATGGAGGCAGGAATTTCCATGTAGAATAAGGTGTTACATTCCGGTGAGTCTGAACTATGTAACGGTGTTCCTGGTTTAATATGCTTCATTCTGGTGACACACTCCCTTTAATAAAGGTGGCAAAAATGTAGACAAGACAGTCTAAAAAATCGCCGTATGTATCATCCAGTGTCTGCTCCTGCCTGCACAGTCCTGCTAGATGCTATTGAAAGCCAATCATTAGACACATCCCCGACAATTCAGTGAGGCTAATACTGTATAATGCAGCTCAACAGTTTTTTCCTCTATCAGATTACTGTACAGTGTCTGGTGTAGAGAGCGCACTTCTGGGAAATCCGATCAGTTACACCTAACAATGGCCTAAGTGGGGATGGAACTAAGAGAGAGATTTGGAAGAATTCAGGTATACAGCCTGCAGAATTCTGAATGCAGCTCTGCAGCATCGAGGACACAGCTCAGGATGAGCAGAGGATAAGTAATATATTCACAAACTTATTTACCTTTTTATGGAAATGAATCATATATATATACACACATGGACAAAATTGTTCATCCCCCTCTTTTAATGAAAGAAAAACCCACAATGATCCCAGAAATAACTTGAATCTGACAAAAGTAATAATACATAAAAATTCTATGAAAATGAACAAATGAAAGTCAGACTTTGCTTTTAAATAAACCTCATGAAACCGACAAAAATGATGGTTCAGTAACTTACCGTATATACTCGAGTATAAGCCGAATTTTTCAGCACAGTTTTTGTGCTGAAAAAGCCCCCCTCGGCTTATACTCGAGTCAAGCAAAAAAAAAAAAAAAATTTTTTTTTTGGAGGAGGAGGGGGGTCTATGACCAGCTGCAATAGTAATGTATAGAATCTCCCATAAAATAGTGGGTGAAAAAGAAGCTTTCAACAAAATATAATAACAAAAATAAATAAAGTAAATAAAAGTTGTAAATCCCTCCTTTCCCTAGAATACATATAAAAGTAGATAAATGACTGTGACACACATTATACACATTAGGTATCCCTGTGTCTGACAGTGCCCGGTCTACTGAATATAGGGGATCTGCAGTGCTCCTGTTCCATCGGGAAGGGTTAATAGGAGCACTGCAGATCCCCTATATTCAGCCAGGCTGAATTCCAAGTGGGGGAAGAAAAACAGTCCTCAAGCTCAGGGAAGGGGCAGACAGACAACCAAAACACCCCCTCCCCTTCCCCAGCAACTACTGCACCCAAAAACTCCGACCATTTTAATTTTTGAAATTTTCCAGTAGCTGCTGCATTTCCCCCCTCGGCTTATACTCGAGTCAATAGTTTTTCCCAGTTTTTTGTGGTAAAATTAGGGGCCTTGGCTTATATTCGGGTCGGTTTATACTCGAGTATATACGGTAATATTTTGTTTCACAACCTTTTGAGGCTGCGATCACACAATTCCTGTAACTGTCCATGAGACTTCTGCCCTGCTCAGCAGGGATTTTGGAGCATTTCTCATGAGCAAACTGCTCCAGTTGTCTCGGGTGTGAAGGAGGCCTTCTCCAGACGACATGTTTCAGCTACTTCTAAAGATGTTCAATAGGATTTAGGTCAGGGCTCATAGAAGGCCACCACAGAATAGTCCAATGTTCTACTTTCAGCCATTCTTGGGTGTTTTTAGCTGTGTGTTTTGGGTCATTATCCTGTTGTAAGACCCATGACCTGCGACTGAGACCAGCTTTCTGACACTGGGCAACAGATTTCTCTCTAGAATCCCTTCATAGTCTTGAGATTTCATTGTACCCTGCACAGATTCAAGACGCCCTGTGCCAGATGCAGCAAAGCAGCCCCAGAACAAAACAGAGCCTCCTCCGTGTGTCACAGATATGCTTCGTTTTTCAGTCGGTGAACATAGAACTGATGTGCCTTGCCAAAAACTTCGATTTTTGTCTCATCTGTCCATAGGACAACCTCCCAGAAGCTTTGTGGCTTGTCACATGTAGTTTCTTAAATTAAACGAGGGGTGCACAAAAGTTTTAGGCATGTGGGAAAAATTGTGCAAAGTAAGAACACTCTCAAAAATAAAAGTGTCAGTAGTTTATTTTGTCAATTAACAAAATGACGGGAACAAGTAAAGGTAAGTTCACACGGGGTTTTTTGGTCCGGAACCTGAGGTGGAGGCTGCCTCAGGTTGCGGACCAAAATACAGGTAGCTGAGACTGGATGCCGGTGCAGTGCACCGCATCCGGCCGCGCACTCCGCTACGGATTAGGCCCAAATGAATGAGCCTAGTCAGAAGGAGGGAATGTCTTCAGGTAGATGTTGTGAGGCGACTCCGTCTGAAAGACTAAGCATGCTGCTTCTTTTTTCCAGGAGCCGGAACAAACGGCTCCCAGAAAATAGAACTGACCGGCTCCATTGATTTCAATCGGAGCTGTCTTTTTGGTTAGGATTTTGAGGCAGACACGGCCTCAAAATCCTGACCAAAAAACCCCATGTGAACTTACCCTAAAAGAGAAATCTCATTAATATTTGGAGGAGGAGTCCTAGAAGTGATGATATGGTCCCCACATATATAGCCCTGATCTCAGCATCATCCAGTCTGTCTGGGATGACCTGAAGAGACAGACGGATTGGAACAAGCCTACATCTACAGAAGATCTGGGCTTAGTTCTCCAAGATGGCGGCGGGAACATCCTCCCTGCCCAGCTCTGCCAAAAACTATCTGCAAGTATCGAGAAGACAAAGGATGGTCACAGCAGATATTGATGGGATTTAGGTTTCTCTTTTGTTCACGTCTATAACATTTCTATTTCTTAAAGCAATCTTACTTCACAGTATGTTATCCCCCTTGCCTACAAGTTTTGCACAGTATGGTATAGATACTATAGAATGCTATTGTATGGGGTCCAGTACTAAATAATAATCCCAATATAAAACACAGTTTAAAGGGGTATCCATTGAACATGATACAAGTATCTGATACAGACCCCACCCCTGCACAATTCTTTGCTTGGATGCAAGAGCTGGCGACCCCTCAACCAGGTGGGGTGGGGGTCCGGGGATCTTCAGATAGCTTCAGAGGCATAGAACATTTTGGTATGGTCGGCTATGATTTTGCCCCCAGACAATACCTTTCATCATTCGCTCCATTGAAAATGCAATTAACTGAGGACAAATGGCAGCAAGCTATAGATCCAGTGACTAAGCCGGAATCATGATGATGTAGCTGCTGCAGAAACTCTTGAGAACCATTACTGCAGCAAGCTATCCTTCTATATTAGCATCGGAGCAGAAACCTAATGCCATCTTATCGCAGCCTAGAGGTCTATGCTATGTGGGAGTGCGATGTGTCCTACTAAATATGTGAAATAGTAGGAAAAAAAAGAGCATTTCTGTATGAAATAGCTGCCGCCCACTCCAGCGCTCTCCATCTGTGCACTTGATTTAACCTCTCACTATACAGAGAGTGCAGCAGTGCCCCCCTGTTTAGGACCAGGAGGGGCTTGTGACATCAGGGGCATTGACTTGCCAGGCTCCAGTTTCTCTTTGCACTGAATAGACCTGACTCTGGGCGTGTGTGGATTGCCATAGAAGGCTGGGCTTGTGTGCATTGAAGGCAGCCACTGCCTGCTTTGGGAGGCCCCTTCTCATTGCTGTTCTCTGCCTCTTGCAGCTGCAGGCAGCAGCATCACTTGCATGTGGATATCAAGCCCTGTGTTTCCCAGGCTGCTGGTGACAACCTCTGCAGTGATTGTTCAGGACCTACAGAGGATCCATCCTGCACTCATGGTATGTGCTGCCTGCTTTCTTTCTTATTTCCAAGCAGCTGTGTACCAAGTGCTCCAGCAATGTATGGAGGAGGATGCAGCATCCTGGTGTCAGCCCCTACATTATGCTCTCTGCATCCGCACACTTGCTCTCTATCCCTCTGGTCCCTCTCGGCTAATAATGTCACAGACACAGAGCTGCTACCATTACAGATTTTCTAGGCTGGTGACATTAATCAGAAAATGGTAGCTGCTATGTGTCTGGCTTTTTCTTCAGTGCATCCCATCAACTCTCATTTGCTTCCTTGCCTACTATGTGTGGATCACTCATTGTTTCTTCAGGGGACAGAGGCTTCAGTTTGCAGGCCCTTTCCTGCTAATGCTATATATATGCTGTATATATATTAGCCTGGAGATGTTTCCCAAGGCTCCTGGCAGGATGCACACCATGACCATGCTGTCTTCATGTTACCCAATGTAATAATATTAGGAGAGCAAGTTCCAGTCCTGGCTGCCAACTACATGCAAGTTGTGAGAGCTTGGGAGGATTGTTGCTATTTTAAAGTGGTTGTGGATACTTTATACAATGTTGCTACTGTTTGGATACATAGATAGGAAATAAATAAATAGCTATTTAATAAATAGATATTGGCTAGATCGATGCTGGATGGATAGATAGATAGATAGATAGATAGATAGATAGATAGATAGGTGTAATGTCAGTATGATATTATGTTACTTCTCACTATAAGAATGTGGAACATCAAAGATCAGCTATGTCATGAGCAGTCTGCATTGTGTGTCATCCTATACAACCCTGGTGTCCATATTTACCCTGACTTGTCTCATATAGTTCATGGACCTGTAATTGACAAAAACTGTGATTTACCGTATACTATAGTTTCTTATAAACTGTATGCTATAGTTTGTTATATACTATATATTATACTTTTACATATGATATACTATAACTTGTTATGTACTGTTTATTATATTTTGTTATATACTGTATGCTATAGTTTGTTATATACTGTATATTATAGTCTGTTATATACTGTATACCATACTTTGTTATATACTATATATCATAGTTTGTTGTATACGGTATGCTACAGTTTGTCATATGCCATATACTATCAAAGTCTGGAGTTTGTTTTTGGAAATGTCACCATTTTAGATTGGACTGGGTATGTTCTGCTGATTTATAGAATGTTCTGATATAATAACAATGATGACAAATCCTTCAACTGGAAATAATCTCCATTAACAAGGAAGGCAATGATACTAATGTAACTATGATCATCAGTAAATGCCCTATGAAATTGTGAAATGGCAATATATCATGGGATAGGTTGGTATATAATGGAATGGCTGTAGGCGGTTTCTTCGTATCCATGTGGAGTCTGATATTAACCCATTGAGGCATGGACGCTAATTATTGCTATATTAGCTGTTTATTGGAAATCAATACATGTAGTGTGATTTGTTATTTTTGTATATATATATATATATATATATATATATATATATATATATATATATATGGTCCTACATATCAATACAAATGATACAAGCCTAATATTTCACTATATAGTTGTAAATTTCATATAGGAGACTTTTTATGAATAGTATCCATATATGATTAATATCCTTATAGTCACTTTTATATCTTTCTTTGTATTGAAGGGCTTAGCCTTTGTGGTAAGAATGATGTTGTTATTTGTGGATGAGTAGAAAGCTTCACCAGAATAGAAATATCTAGAAGTGGATAGATAAAGGTCAGAGGGGTGAGATAATTCTGTGCCTGCAGTGCAATGATCACTTTGTATTTGGATATCTGGTTGATGTTGTATTATATATACTGTATATAGTACATTGTTATTCAGACTTACAGCTCATACTATACATGATACTGATAGTATATATCATAGTGTGTTTGTATGTATATGTGTGTTATATACAAGAGCAGAATCTGGGTTATGTCTTAATACTAAAAGTTAGAAAACCAGAAGTGACCAACTGTGCGGCCGCTTACAGACCATGCTGTCACTTAAGCATTTCAGAACGCCTGCCAGGAGTGAGACTTAATACCAATGAGAGGGGCTAATACTGTAAATGCCCCTTATGGCCAGATTATTAAATGTTAGCAGCCTCTTAGAGAATGTCACATAGGAAGTGCACACTGTCACCTGTATGGCTGAAGACATGACAGTGCAACATAGCGTGTGGTGTGTGGATGGATTCTAATGGGCTTGTGTATTCTATTTGATCATAATAGAGATGGATGGCTAGATAGATAGATAGATAGATAGATAGATAGATAGATAGATAGATAGATTTATAGGTGGATAGATGATAGATAGATAGATAGATAGATAGATAGATAGATAATAGATGGATAGATAGATAGATAGATAGATAGATAGATAGATAATAGATAGATAGATAGGAGATAGATTATAGATGGATAGATAGATAGATAGATAGATAGATAGATAGATAGATAGATAGATAGATAGATGGATAGATAGATAGGAGATAGATAGGAGAGATAGATAGATAGATAGATAGATAGATAGATAGATAGATAGATAGATAGATAGATGGATGGATGGATGGATGGATGGATAGATAGATGATAGATAGATAGATAGATAGATAGATAGATAGATAGATAGATACTGTAGGTGATTGGACAGAGACAAGATGTGGATAGATGGATAGACAGACAGAGGGTGCTCAGATTTATGGTAATCATGTTTGACAACTCATACTGTATATGCTAAAGTGACATATTGATTGTGAAAGGTGACACTGACTGGAGTCTATGTCTGTTACCTATGGAAATGGGATTGTTGCTCACTGAGGCATTTAATGAGGACAAGGGGATAAGTGGTAGGACGTTCATATCTGAACAATGCTCTTGTTTACTGACTGATGTCTGTGTGTTGTCACCTGCCTGTAAGTGACAAACAGCTGCACGGCTTCCACTTGAAACATTACAAAAAGCATAACATATTATTACGTAACGTACATTATCATATGTCTTAAAGTACAGCTACTCTAGTCTTAAAGGGTATTTTTGAAGTTAAGTTCATGGACAAGCTCTAGGTGGTGTCAAAACATTATATATATATATATATATATATATATATATATATATATATATATATATGTAACTTCTTTCTTGTTTTAAGCTCTAATCAGTAAATTTGTTTAATTCAATAAGTGTACTGATCAATACTCAGTTATATCAGTTAAAAAAAATATAATGATAATAATATAATAATAATAATAATAATCATAATAATAATAATACTATAATAATAATAATAATAATAATAATAATAATAATAATAATAATAATAATAATAATAATATATCATGTCCGTGCCTACATCTAGTACTAGTGGGCAGTGTGACACTCACACTATAGGCAAATACTAACTCTAGAGAACCAATATCAACCATTTACTATATATTTGCCCATTCTAAATACTAAACTTCATGTCATTTCTTTAATTGTATTTTCTTGCTTTCCTGTTGTCAATTCTTTCAAAGCATAGTGTTATTTGTTATTACTTTCATGTTTTTTGCCCCCTGTGCCCCAGCTGTTATACCTAGGTCTCCATGCCCCACTTGGCATCCACCATCATCAGCCATTGATTTTTTTTTGCACTTCCGGATTTACTCATGGAAATGTAAAATTGAGACTTTTGTCAAAAGGTTCATTTAGCAGATGCCGGGACTTCTCTTATCATATCCGATTCTGTATTCGATTCTGTATTCTAAATGTATCTTAGGCTGAAGTTTCTGTGCTGACCTATTTTTCTCCATGGTTACAGACTACAAACAAGTCATTTATAGTCTGATTCTTTAGTCATATACCCATATCCTAACCCGTGTCTTACTTTTTACTAACTTACTAGCTGTACATTAGCAAGACGATGCGTTTGGCAGAAAGATGGCCAAACACAAGGATTAGAGTTAGACTACATAGGATTTATTCAGACTACATTGGATTTGTTTATAGTCAGCATTTATGAAGACCTATAGATCAGCACAGGATACAAAATGATACTTTAATGGAGACTTTTTGCAAAGTTATCTATTTTAGATACATTGCAGCAATAAAAACTTGTATCCTCCTTAAAATCCCAATTCTGGAGCCTATCATAGTGTCCATTGTCTCTACTAACAATGTATGAATAAATTGCTTAATTCTCCGTGACGGAGGGGTATCATACTGCACAATTTGATACTATCAGCCCTCATCAGACAACGTTACCCAACTGGTAACACAGAGCGGTCAATATATTTATACCTTTCCAATAAGAATAAGGATCGGGTCACATCTCCATTAGGGTCTTTCAACACAGATTTTGTTAAAAATTGTAGATGAAAAAAGTCCGGCATGCAGGATTTTCTCAACTGGTTGAATGATGGACTCTGGAACAAAAGCCCAACGATTATAGACAATGGATCTTTTGTACTCTTGGCTTCTGGTACCTCCATTTTTCTTATAATGGAGTAGAACAATGGAAGACAGCACAAAGGCAAAGGGAGTATTTAGTAAAACGGACATGTCAGGTGAGAGGTGAGCGATCCACTTTAAGGTCTTAATTAGAGATGAGCAAACACTGTTCGGAACAGCACACTCACAGCACGCTCCCATAGAAATGAATGAAAGCGGCCGGCACGTGGGGGGTTAAGCGGGCAAAGTCTGCGTGCCAGGTGCTTCCATTCATTTCTATGGGAGCGTGCTGTTCGGATCGGCTGATCCGAACAGTGTTCGCTCATCTCTAGTCTTAATATAATATATAACAACTCACTTGGAAGATATCACAAAGGCTTTAGGAGATGACATAAGATGATCTCAGGAAAATTACTTAAGCTGTATTCACACCTGCGCCCGCTTTCCGATCGGGGGTTCGGGTTGAAAATTGCGTAGAGAAAAGTTCTGCAAGCAGGACTTTTCTCTCCACATTTTTAGGGCAGAGCCCCCGGTATACCCCATTATAGTCTATGGGTCCATGGGTAACTGCCTTTTAAGCAAATTGGGTCTCCATTTTTCAGGTTACCAAATGGAATTGAAGAATGGAAACAAAAGCGCAGGTGTGAAGCTCGTGTCACTGATATAGAAGTGACTTACAGTATATGAATATGTACCATACTGTATACAACAAAACAATAAAAAACATAGAAACAGAAAGATATAAAAAAAAGTGTGCAAGCATTGTGTTATTAGGTTGTCTTATCTCAGCACACACCATTGTATTTCAGTAGCATGGATAATAAAGTAATATATTACAAGAAAGAACACATACAAGCTTGGAATAGCAGATAGAAAAAGATACTAGGAGTCATAGCAACTAAAAAAGAAAATAAATACTCCAGGATCATTTAGTTTTCTGTGCGGAGTGATCTACGCTTGGCTTTATGTTGATTATACAGCCTGACCACGGTTGGGGGGAAGGACCTCCGATAACTCCTTCTCACACTTGGGGTGAAGCAGTTGGTCACTGACAGTATTGCCAAGTGCTGTCACAGTCTCATACACGGGATGGGAGTTGCTCTCCAGCATGGAGCTCACCATGGACAGTATCCTTCTGTCACCCACCACCTATACTGGTTCCAAGGGGCTCCCCAGGACAGAGCTGCTCTAATAGATGAGGGTCCTTAATGGCAGACCACTTCCACCAACTCCAGTTGTTTTCATCCTCCACTGATTTTGACGCAGTTGGAATTTTTTCTCTAGTCCACACCATTCCCGAACAATCAGTGTTATTAGTTTTGGTGCCTGATATGTTAACTGGAGTCTATAATGCCAGGAGGGTGATGTCAGGCAAGAACAGGCAAGTGGATGTGATTCTGAACCCTGACAGTGCCTGCCTCTGATTGGACTTCTGAGTCACGCCCTGATGCCAGCTGCTACCTGACTCCACCCACTTGACATTTGAGAGTCTAGGTGGCGCAAATGGTATCAAAGCTAAATTGTACTGGTGGGGGCTAGAGAAAAAATCCCAAATGTGGCAGAATCAGAGTATTTGTGTCTATTGAAGGATGAAAAGAACCCAAGTTGGTGTGGGTCTGTCCTTCGACAACTCCCAAGTAATAGACCACAGTACCCTTTAAATTTGTGTGTCTTCTTCTGGACCATAACTGTGTTAGAGTCTGGATCATCTGCTATTCTGATGGACCAGTTTTACACTGGGAGGGATAGAAATTCTTTACTATCCTATTACACAAACTCGCAGCTACCTGGCAAACTATAATGCTGAAGCCGTGATTCACAATATTTTAGAATATGTTTTGACCCTGTGTTTTCTTTTGTTTTTATTTATAATATTAATCTAGGACCATGACAATATTTCCATACGAATAGTCAGTAAGAAGAGCCCTGATACTTTAGGTTTTGCATTGACACCAACTCCATTTGCACAGTGATTCACAGAAGCCTTTAGAAATCATTGTCTGTAGGTGGGATTATGTATCTCTTAGCAAACACATCTAATAATAGCGCTCCTGCCTCTTCACATCACTCTGGAAAGGATCCAATATCTGACAATAGCTTGGAGAAAGAACTGCCATATAAGAAATCATCACGTGCCATTTATTTCAATGTCTCCCAGAAGGATACTCTACATTATAACCGGACTCTCGGAGAGATATTGGACAATAACACGGAATGAGTATTTGTACAGGAGGCCGTGCTACACGTTTAATCAGTTTTTATTACAATGGATGGTATTTATAGTAGATGATAGAGGTTTAGGAGTGAGTCTAAGGGAATGTTATGATATTATAGTATCATTAGACTACAGATACACTCATTCTTAAACTATGGATGTCGAAAAGATTAAAGCATAAGTCCAGTTATAAAACAACTTTATATAAATGAATAGTACAGGTGAATATAAGAAACTTTGTAATTCATCTTAGTTAAGAAATCTGTTTCCTTCTCCAGTTATCAAGCTTAATTACTTTGTACATATTAGTCTATGGAGAGGGGAGGGGACTGCTGGAAAACACATACAAATAACTGCAGCGGCGCTCTTATGTTTCAAGATAAGACTTTACCACTGGACAGAATGAGACAGTAAATCAATGACCAGCGTCCTTCTCCCCCTCCACTCTCCGTAGAGTCCTGTGTGTGAAGGGAATACGGAGACAGACTCTATGTTAATAAACAGTCTGAGTGAAGATAAGTTTCAGGAAAGAAGCCTAATAAATGTAGAAGGAAATGGATTTCTTTGGTAAGATATATTATAAAATTTGTTATATTCACCTGTACTATTCATATATGGAAAGTGAGTTTATATTTCAAGGCATGCTTCACATCTGCATTTGGTATTCCATTGGGGGAGTCCGCTAGGGGATTACACATTAAAAAGTGGTTAGCTAAGAAACCACAAGGACCTCATGGACGATAATGGGGTCCGTGTGGTTTCCACTTGGTGTCCACACGAATCATGCGGAGAGAAAAGTTTTCTCTTTGCATGTTTCATGTGGAAACCACATGGACCCCATTATAGTCTATGGGGTCTGTGTGCTTACTTAGCTATCTGCTTTTTAATGCGTATAGGTTTCCAATTGGGGGGTCCCCAATTGGACTCCCCGAATGGAATCCCAAACACAGACGTGAACCAGCCCTTAGCCTCACCATAGCCAGGCTAAATGTTGGCGTAACTGGTGTTGGACAGTGCTCCCATTCGCTTAACTAGCCGAGTCCGTTATTTGTACTATGACTATCTCCAGTGCTTCCATTGATGGGAATGAAGCGCCTGTGATAGCCAAGACCTCCACCGATCAAGTATATACCCTTTATCCCATGGATTTATTGCATAACCGCTTTAATAAGGAAAATGGACTGAGCCAAGAAAACTGACAACTTCTAAAATTTGTTGACAATGTATTTGCATCAACAGCAGAGTTATATACCATAAGATGGTGGAAAATCCTCTTTCTTTATGTTTCGGTCATTCTTCATGTATTTCATCCATATGTAATGCTGATACAATTTTTAATGGATTGTCAATAAACTTTGCAAGGTATTACCAGAGGTGCTAGATTGTACATTGCTTCTTTGGATCTGTTCATACCAGGAGAATATGTCTGATCTGAATACCTAGAGGAGATGATCTGGGTATACTTATTGAACTGTTTTTCCTGCAGATGAGCAGGGGGTGCCCTGATGGATTGACCATCTTAGGCCTGGTTCACATCTGCGTTTGGGCCATTCCGTTCCCCTATCCACATGAAATATGCGGAGAGTCCTGCAAGCAGCACTTTTCTCTCCGCATTTTTTATGAAGAAACCACATGGACCCCATTATCCGTGGGTTTCCTTAGGTAATCACTTTTTTTTATGTGGATAGGTTTACTTTCGGGGGGTTCCTAAGCGGACTACGCAAAAGGAAACCGAAATACAGATTTGAACCTTAATCCCAAATGACTTTCTTGCAAATCATGCAGTTATAACAGTCAATGCAAGTTGTTGGATTAATATTTCAGTTGACCTCTTATAGGGGTTATGTCATGAAGACTATTCTCTATCCATAGGATCTCATACCTCAGAGGGTATGCCAAATCTGAAAAACAGGGCTCTGTAAATGGCAGATTTAGCAAGTGCTTGGGTTCTGAGGCTCCTGGTTGGGGTAGGGCCCAAACCACCTACCAGCTTCAAATAATGAGGTACTGGATGAAGATGATGGATCTGAGATAAGAGCATGGATCTCAGCGGGTAGCTGAATAGAGAGGACGCTCCTGATCTACAATCTGATGAGTGGTTGGAAACTAAAAGGCCCAGAACTCTTATAGTGCGTGCGTAACACAGATGGCCCCATAGGCAAAGGATTTGCTTGCTACTCTCTGCATGCCAGTCTTTCTTCCCAATTTGAGATTGGGAACAAGATCTATCACATGGCAGACACCACACTGTCCATTGGGGGTACTTGGTTGGAACTTTTTTTTTCAAAGGGGTGCTTGACTTGAAGAGGTTGAGAAACAATAGACAGAGAATAGATAGCTGATCGCTGAGGGTCTGACCATTGAGACATTCAGCAATCCTGAGAATGATGTTTTACCCCCATTGTGCATTCAGCCTGGACCCTATACAGGGGTATACTAAGTGCCTACTAGTCTGTACTATGGTAAGGCATAATATTCACCCTTCTAGGGGAAGATACCCCCATATTGTAGCATAGTATTGATGATCTGATGCACAGTATTGTCCCATAACAGAATTGTCATATTATGTCCTATCATAGTAATCCATAAAGTTGTGTGCGGGAGGTCATATTATTAATCTTTAGAAATTTTTGAAAATATGGAATTAACTCCTTTGTTCCCAGAAAAGATTTTACTGTAATGTTAAATGTTGTAATCATTTTTGATTTACATCTATATAAGGACAGGACCTGCTGCTTAATATCTGTGGTTTGGGTACATTAGTAAGCCGGATCTGTCACATGTTTTGTATAACACCCATATAAGATGTTCTTCCAGTTCTGCTCTAGATTGACATTATGGGATTGGTGTGATGGGTTTGTTAGATAAACCTAAATGCTAAGAGCTTGAGAGTGACATTTAGTTATAATGATATAGGGCACTTTACTAAGAATCACTCTTCAATGTGATATCACACATCCAAAGCCATTGAAAGCTGTAAAAAACAAAACCTGTTTACTTAACTTGCTATGAGTCAAGTTAAACTGTGCTACATCTAGAGGTAAATCACAGTAAAATTATAGTAATATTGTGCCTGACCTTGTAACCATTGCAAGAAGACTGAGCAAGTTACGAGTCCAATGAGATTGACCTAATGTTGGAGTGTGACCATAGGCTATTATGGGATTATCCCATTAATCATTTTCATTCCAAAAATTCCTAAAAGGCAATAATCTGATTGGCGGATTCTGCATGGATCAGATGTTCGCATGCATCTGGTCCTTCTACTATGCAGTGCACAGAGCTGGATGCAGATAGCTCTATATACAGTATAGTGACTGCAGCTCAACTCCCATTTACGTTAATGGGCGCTTATCCCATGTGTAGCCCCTTCTTACTTCCCCTGCACTAAGGCCTCGTTCACATCTGCGTAGGTAATCTGTTTGGAGGAGTCTGCATGGGGACCCCTTGAATGGACTACCGAATGTATTTGCAAGCAGTGTACAGTGAAAGCACATGGACCCCATAAACTATAATGGGGTCCGTGCACTTGCTGTGAGATCTCCGCAGGGAACATGCAGACAGAAAAGTACTTCACAATCTACTTTTCTGTCCTCATGACTCATGCGGAGATCTCATGGCAAGCACACGGACCCCATTATTGTCTAAGGGTCCGTGTGCTTTCACCACTTGAAAATACGTTTGGTAGTCCATTTTGGGGGATCCCCATGCGGACTCTCCGACAGGATTACCAAACGCAGATGTGAACCAAGGGTAAGACTACACTACACCGCCATGCTACTACAAATGCTATACTCCTTCACTACCTAGCAGGGCAGAGTTATATTTCTATGACTGATCTGCAGTGAGCATAGGATGACTATGCAGAGACCTGGCTGCGGGGAGAACGACTGAGCATGTGCATCCACTACCGCTCAGCTCATTAGGTGGACATACACATAGCTATACACTTTACACACTAGGTGGTGCTATACTATGTAACTAATTGTAATAACTCTTCAATAAATATGTTTTAATGACTTTTAATTAAAAAAAAAAACATGGTTATAATTTGATGTTTTCTGTCAATAAATCTATTCCTCGTTTTAATGGGTCTGTGCTCATCTAGATCTATACACATGCTTATTACACATCCATTGGCTGGCATCCATGTGCCAGTATGGAGACCTTCTGAAGGGGAAGCGGCCACGGCTGTCAGTAACTCCACGCAGCTTGTATCTCTAATCTGTTCTTCGTGCCTTCAGTTGCCAATTATTGTTTTGTACTTTTCACCAAAGTTGTTTCTATTTTTGGATCGTTCTGTTCATTGATCTTCTTATTTTTAATCTCTTGCCGTATGCGGGTTACATAATGTATAAAATATGGCGAAATAATCTTAGGATTCTATATATTTACAAGTGATATTTACTCTAGTATCTATAGAGGATGGACGGTAAAAATACTTGGATTTGGATATAACGTAGGTTGTGAGAATATCAGAACAAACTTGTATTAGGTTTATCTCATTGTACACTTGTGTGTTTAGATATCTTTTAGATATGGGATGGGCAATTACCGTATATACTCGAGTATAAGCCGACCCAAATATAAGCCGAGGCCCCTAATTTTACCACAAAAAACTGGGAAAACTTATTGACTCGAGTATAAGCCGAGGAGGGGAAATGCAGCAGCATTTTTTTTTTTGCTGACACCAGTATAAGCCGAGGGGGGCTTTTTCAGCACAAAAACTGTGCTGAAAAATTTGGCTTATACTCGAGTTTACCCTCAATGTTCAGCAGGTGTCAAGACTATTTCTAAAACAACTCTTTATAGGGATTGTTTTTTTTGTGGCTTATGCTTAGAGAGGTAATCTGGGCAAAATATATTTTTTAAAATAGAGAGGGGGAGGTGAAAAACAAAGCAAAAAAAAAATCATTTTTGCCTGTCCCTGGTGCCCCAGTGTTTTCCTATAGCGCAGTCCAGTCCTGCTGCTCTAGTGTGAAACTGATCATAGACTGATCCCTTCTGCTGAAGCTGCTGATTCACCCCAGTAACCTCAGTAAGAGATCCCAGGACGGCACAGTTAGTGGCATCACATAACCTTTGTTGAGGTCGCAGATTGACTTCAACAGTCACGTGAGGTCGCGTGGCATCGAAGCACACTGGGAGGCACCGGAGCATCGGGTACAGGTGAGTATGATTTATTTAAATTTTTCATAGTCCATGGCCGATTTAAAAAAAATGTCCATTTTTGCCTGGACAACCCCTTTAAGGTAGGTCATAAATATCTGACCTGTCCATGGATCCTCATGGATCATGGGAGGTGTCTGGTTCCGGTACCGTACACAGAGATAGAAGCAGATAGCTCTATGTCCTGTAAAATGGTTGGGCATTGGTATTACGGCTTAGTCCCTATCAAAGTCAATGGGAGCTGAGCTACAGTAACGGCACCCGGCCATTCTATAGACGTATGTTACGGTTCTACGTGTATATATAAAAATAATAATGAACACAACCAGAACCGCTAAGCCGCAGAGCACTGCAGCGAGGTCCACAAGCCCAGATGGGCAGCCGTATGTCTGATTATGCACCACCAGTTGGACTGCACTGGCAGTGATGTTGTGCAACACAAATGTGAACAGGCGGCAACAGACTCTTTCCAGTTAAGGTCACTGGGAGAGCGTGCCTATGTATAGCAGTTGAGCAAATGAAGCTTTGCCAGAAGCCCCTGCTAATTACAGCAGGAGAACCAGGCCTTAGCATGTGCTTCGCTCTACTGCAAACACAAGACTGCCAGGGGTTAACTTCACTCCTGGTCAGTCACACAACTAACTCCTAAACCTGTAAAGAGATACAAAGCAGTTGGACTAGTAAAAGGTTGACTGATTCCAAAGGGCAGTGCCAAGGAGTACTAACTGGATCCCTACTCAGCTCCTGCAATTGACTGGAACCTGGCCCTAACCTCCTGTCTCAACGTATTATTAGGCAAAGTGTGAGCACCTGGCGGGCGTCGGCTCACACTATTTAAAGGCTAGTCCCCGCCCAGCAGGGGCGGTGGCATGACGTCACCGATCATGCTCAGTATGGCCAAAATGGGACTTAGCCTTAGAGCGGACCCAAAATGTCTGAGCATGCTCAGTAGGGAGAGAATGGCAGCCTCTGAGCGGCTCCAAAATGTCTGAGCATGCTCAGTGGGCCGAAAGCTGGACTTGGACTCCAGACACCTCACTGCACAACGCCGAGAGCGAGGTTCAGATTGGCCCGCAGGTGGCGCTATGCGCTGGACGGGAAGCCTGTGGGACCCAATCCTAACGACGTAGAGCTACTGCTTCTAGTTCCGTTCTCTGTATGACATACGCCTTAAAGAAAAATCTTGGGTAATCCCTTTAAGATTAATTTCTTAGTAGATGCTGGAATATTATTTATGATGTGTAATACTATCTAGGTATACGGCTGGTTTATACCGTTATTTTTTCTCACTCTGAAGCCCATTTTGCCCCCCTGGAGTGTAAAGTTCCTGTTAGATGATAGGAGAACACCTGTTGGGTTTAATGTACATGACCTCTATGACCTCCTCCCCCACAGTCTCGCTATAATTTGTCTTTACAAGCGAGCACATTGATCATCACTTTAATTGCCCATGTCGGACATGCATGCATAGTTTCCAAGGAAATACACTTTTTTCAGAAAATTTGTCAGAAAATGATGATTAATAACATAGGTCAATTGTATGGATCGAATATACCCAGTTTGCTTTATCCACTCTCTCTCTCTCGCTCTCATTCTCTATGGAGTGGCGGATAAGTGTGTGCACGGTACTCCATTAAAGTCAATGAGACTGATGAAGACGATTGAGTCAATAGGTGCAGATAGATAATAAATGTTGATTGTTAGAACATCCCTTTAAATAATAAACAACACTACAAATAAATAATATAATTGACAAAATTGCTACAGTTACTACCGATAGGTCCGGTCTTACTAGAGATGGATAACAACCCCCCTCCATTGAAAGTAAATATTGTTGGTCCAATGTAGCAGATTGTTCTTGTTTCTCCTCTGTAAGGGGTCAACACTAGAGATGAGCAAACTGGTCCTGATTAGAGATGAGTGAGTAGTGTTCGATCGAGTAGGTGTTCGATCGAATACTACGGTATTCGAGATACTCGTACTCGATCGAACACTACTAGCTGTTCGAAGTTTAATGTTCGATTCAGAACCAGCGTTGATTGGCAGAATGCTATACATTCTGCCAATCAACGCTGGTTCTTCTCTTACCTTTCCGAAGTCTTCTCCGCGCTGCGTCCCCGCATCTTCTTCCGGGTGGAATTCACTCTGCCTAGGCATCCGGCCTAGACAGAGCCGACTGCGCATGCACGGGCATGCACGCGCATACACGTGCATGCGCAGTCGGCTCTGCTCAGGCGTCGGGCCTGTGCAGAGCCGCACGCGCATGCGCAGTCGGCTCTGCCTAGGCTGGATGCCTAGGCAGAGTGAATTCCACCCGGAAGAGGACGCAGGGACGCTGCGCCGGGAGAAGACTTCAAGCAGAATCCAGCCCGACCGTCACTCGTGGACTTGGTAAGTATGATTTTATCGAATGTTGCCTACCCCTGAAACGAGCATTTCCCCCCATAGACTATAATGGGGTTCGAAATCCGTTCGAACAGCCAAACAGTGTTCGGCTGTTCGAATCGGATTTTGAACCTCGGAAACTTTAGTGTTCGCTCATCTCTAGTCCTGATTGAACCCAATGGGACCCACATTTTCCAAAAGTTTCAGATTTGACCCAAACCAAAAATTCCAGAGATTTGTCATCTGTTAACCGGAAGTGAAATTATTATGCTCTGGGGTCCATGAATAGGTGGAGGCCCTGGGGAAGTGTAAAAAATCCCTTACCTCTTCTGGGCCTCCGTGTAGTGTCTGGCCCTCTCTCTTAGTCTCCTTGGTGATGTCATGCGTCCAAGATCACTACTGAGGCCTGTGAATCAAACTAATGGTCACATGGGGTGTATGACATCACACAGGAGGCCGGAAGAGGATCGAGAGAGAGCACTAGATGCCGTGAGGAAGCCCAATAGAGGTGAGGGAAGGTGAGCATAAATGGTTCTTATTTTTTTAACCCTGCCTTGGACCTCCATATATTATATTCTAGGGTCTGAAATGACCTCAGAGTATAATAGTTTCGCTTTCCGTTCATGGATAATAATCCCCAAAGTTTGTGTTCAGACGAACATGAAAATTTTGGAAAATTCAGATTGAATCCGGTTCAGTTTGAACCAGTTTGCTCATTTCTAAATCTTACTCTAAACCCTTCCCGTTCTGTGCTATTACATCGCGCTGAGCACTATAATAGTACGGCGCTGTAATGTCGCGGCCACAGGAGATGAGTCTGCCATATTTTATCTGGCCCTGTATTGTACAGCCAAGACCTGTGACTAGCAACCGGTGTGGGAAGATACTCCGACTCTGAGGAAGGAACTCCTTGGATCAATAGAGCAAGATCATTTCCCTGTCGTCCTACCAGCGGCACAATATGGGGAGCCTTGTGCCGCTGTTGGGACTAAGGGAAAACAGATTATCTACATAATCTTCCATTCCCCTTCTACCCTGCAGATCACCCATTGTGAAGTCCAAGGGGTTGCACTGGCATCCAGGAGCTTGTGTTCAATGTGTTACAACACTCTTTATTGCAGAAACTTGCACTGGAGATCTGAGATGCCAGGTTCAAGTCCCCTTGTGGGACAGAGAAAATTAAAAAAAAATAAAATAAAATAAAAATAAAGTAGAAAAAATAAACAAATAATAAAAATTAAAAAAAAACATATAATATAAACAAGCATTTACGGTACCCCCATGTGCATATAAGCCCCCACTATCCAAAAATAGCAATTTAACAAATTTTGGTGACCTCACTTTCCCCAAAAATAGTAATGAAATGTGACCAAAAAGTCATACACACCAAACATTGGTACCAATAAAAAGTACAACTTGCCCCACAAATAAAGAGTACCGACATTAGCCCAGTAAAAAAGTTACAGGCGTCAGAATACGGCGACCCCAGGAAAATCGCTTATTTTCTAAAAGTGGAGTTTTATCTGTGAAACCTAATAAAAACCTATATAAATCTGGTATCATAAGGTAATTTTAGGCTAAGGGCACATATTGCGGAAACACGGCGTCATGTGCTGTTGCAAAAACACTGTGGGAGAAAAAAACGTGTTGCAAAGTGAATGAGTTTTCGGTTTATCTCATCCGCATATCGTGGGCCATCTTGTTAATTTTATCTGCTCCAATTTTTCCCCATTGACTTGTATAGGGTGGAAGAAACAAATTTTCCTCCGTCTTTTTCTGCAGTGATTCCACGTCTTTTTTTAAACTTTTGCTACATTTGTGTGGTCATATACTATAGTTTAGACAGAATTCTTTATGGCACCTTTATTATACCTGCGTGAATTGTTCAAGAGGCCATAAAATCCCAGGATCAGACCCTGCAGGAAAAACATGACGGCCACTGATGCACAAAGAAGCTGGTGACGGACAACGCCATGTGCGATGGAGAATTTGAATCATTTTTATGATGATGTTATCTATGTAATTGGTCATTTCAGAGCGGATACATGACACTGCTATCAGAACGTGGGAGGCTACATGTAGCAATAGAGAGAGACTTTGTTCAGTGGAGAGGCAATGAAGCAGCTGACCTTTATGTCGCCCTGGTGGCTTAATGGCAATGTACAGTGAATAAAGCCAGGAGTATTGTGGCTGAAAGCAGGCAGCTCTTCCTTGACAGATGGTGAGAAGGAGTCAGTAATGGTACAATATAAACAAGCTTATATCTGATCAGCGCTGGAGATGAGGAGCGGCTTAATGCAAGGAGAGAGGGGTAGTCTTCAGCACCCCAGCTGTTGTGTTGTGTAACCCAGCTGGCATCTGGAATATGGAAAACATGTATTTTCTAGGATAAGATTGAAATACTGATAGGTAGAATAACATGCCATGTATTCCCCCGGGATCTTGACGATTACATGTAGGGATAGTATTCGTAAGTATAATCTGACAAAGTGGTCTCTCGTAGATCTACATTACCGTGGGGAAAATATGCTGCAAAGTAAGAACGGTTAATAGATTAGTTTTGTCATTTAACAAAATTAAGTGAATAAGAGAATTGTAAATTTTCAAAAAAAAAATAAAATTGGTTTGCCCTTTGTCTTCCATTATTTCTTCTCAGTACAGATAGTTTTTGGCAGAACTTACCGTGTTTCCCCGAAAGTATGACACCCCCTGAAAGTAAGGCATGCGGGGGTTTCTGTTGAATAGCCTAATATAAGGCATCCCCCGAAAAAAAGGCATGTCCGGCAGTGGTGTGCAGGGTTTCGGGGGCGGGGTTAGCAGAGGTTTCGGGGGGCGGGGCTTAGCGAGCTCCACTTCACTAACACAGCAGCCGTGCTCTGTGCTCCGTGTGCACAGCAAAGCCGGCTGCTGCCTCTGCTGTTGTAGGATGAGCTCTCCCAGCTCATCCCAGAGGCAGAGACAGCAGCTGCCATACAGAAGAGGCAGCATCCGGCTTTCCTGTGCACACGGAGCACAGAGCACGGCTGCTGTGTCAGTGAAGTGGAGCTTGCAAAGCTCCACTAAGCCCCGCCCCCGAAGCCTGGCTAAGCCCCGCCCCCCGAAGCCTAGCTAAGCCCCGCTCACCACTTCCAGGACGAACAACAGCACCAGCGCTGCTAGGAAGAAGGAAAAGGTAAGTATGATAACTCCCCCCCCTCCCCTACACTACACTACCTACAACCGGCAGTCATGCTGACGCTCCGCTAAGGAAGTGCCGGCATGACTGCTGGTTGTAATAAGGCACCCCCCGAAAATAAGACAGGTCCTATATTTAGAGTGACAATTTAATATAAGACACTGTCTTATTTTCGGGGAAACACGGTAGCAAGGTGGTTGTTCCCATCGCCATCTTGGAGGAGTAAGCACAGATCTTCTGTGGATGTAGGCTTGCTCCAATCTGTCTGTCGCTTTATGTCATCCAATACAGACTGGATGATGCTGGGATCAGGGCTATATCTGTGGGGCCAGATCATCACTAAAGGCAAAGGTCACACCAAATATTTGCTGCATAAAATAGTATTTATTAATGGGATAAATCCTTATAATGACATATAATCTGGGGGGGCACTGCTTGTCCTAGAGACCATTGACAGTTGGATGAGGGTCCAAAAAGATGCCAGGACCTTTTATCTATTCCAATTAGGTGTCATCCTAGACCTGGAGCCAGAGGTGTTTCTTGACGCTCCTGGGCTCCAGTGCAAGACCTGTAGTGGGGCTTCCATCTACCGTAAGTCATTTAGAATAGTAGTATATTTTGTATGAAAGAGGGACCTTTGGAGCCCCCTCAGGTCCAGGGCCCAGAAAGGACTGCTACTTCTGTGCCCCCTAGAGCTACGCCATTGCTTAGAGCTGTAAATCTCGGAGTCAAGGAGGTTTCCAATTACAAATATTTTTTGCCTTTCCATAGGATGTGACATGACCTCTAGTGATCCACCTGCTCAGATTCCCACCGATCATGATCATAAATCCTATATGTGAGTGATATGATGATGCGCACGCGACCATCTCTCCATTCACTTCTTATGGAGGTGAAGAAGCGCTTTACCCTGACAATACAATAGCAGACAAATATCCATTGCAAGTTATGTTTTTCATCACCCTTGAGGGCATCTTGGTGGGTTGAGGCCATTGGCTCCACCACTTTATTATCAATAACACCAGTTTTCTGGCATTAATGATTCTTAAAATCTACACCATCCAAAACAATGGCGTACATTTCAGTATGAGTGCATGCCCCGGAGGTATAAGCACCATACTTATGAAGAGGTCTGCGCCTTGTAATACATCAGACACATCCTCCGCTGGATCGGAGATTATCAAGACATTTGTTCTCATGGTCACAGGTTTCCCAGTGGTCAGACTAATGGTGGTCATAGGTTTCTCAGCTAGCCTGTGGATACTGTGGGAGATAAATGTTTGATATGGGAAAGCCACTTTTTCTAATATCTAAGACTCCAGGGGTGCCGGTCGGGGTTAGTTTAACATCCACGATTTCCATTACAATTCTGCTGCCGTCAGATGTGAGAATAGTTTGCTGACTTGCTGTGTTTCTAGATCCGCTTCATACAGTAGATTGATCTCGCTTTCAGGACGTAAATCTGCTAATCTCAGTATCTCACAACGATTAGCGTATCCTTTGGAGACAAATGCGGAGATAGGTGTACACTAAATGTAAATGCATTCCCAAAGCTGAGGTGTGCACCAGTAAATCTCTGGCCATTAAGTAGTTAAATCCATCAAGGTGGCTGGTGGCGGTTTTATTATCTCTTGGCAGATCGGCTATTATATGTAATTGGGCTGTTCTAGAAATTGGAGCTAATGAATAAGAAAGCATTAATACTGTGCCAAGTATATATACCGCCACTATATACAAGGCATAGTGCTGGGATTCATGAGAAATGGCTCTGTTCTGATTCTTCTATTAAAATAACACAATTGTCACATTTCCTATAGTCTGTCACCGGAACCAAGAATATCAATCCAAATCCTGAAGATATTTATAATGTGTTTGCTTACTAGTCTAGTGCCAAAATATTCTGCAGAGATTCACAGACATTGTCAATCACTGTCCCGTATAGGGCTTATAATCTACATACAGTCTTTGGATTGTGGGAGGAAACCAAAGTACCCGGAGGAAACCCATGTAAACACGGCAAGGAGATACAAACTCCTTGCAGATGTTGTCCTTGGTTGCATTCGAACGCAGGACCCCAGCGCTGTAAAGCTGAATAAAAACTGCCATTGTGAAGGATTGATATGCTGGGGACTGGTAACAGATAGAGATGAGCGAACACTGTTTGGAACAGCCGTTCCGAACAGCACACTCCCATAGAAATGGATGGACGTAGCCGGCACGCGGAGGGTTAAGCGGCCAGCAAAGTGTACGTGCCAGCTGCTTCCATTCATTTCTATGGGAGCGTGCTGTTCGGAATGGCTGATCCGAACAGTGTTCGCTCATCTCTAGTGACAGACTCCCTTAATCCTATCTATACTAGTAGCTTATGTAAATTGAAGACTTTTCCTAAATATGTTACTTTAGAAATGCTGCTTTGTTTGCCTGCTATGTGAACTTATTCCTAACATATTCTTTATCTATGGGACGCACTTGTAAGTCTTCTTTCTCACAATCTATAATTAAAAACCAATTGTTACACGCTCCACCGAATGCCAAGAAATCAATGGAGACTGAACAATAGGATCTGAAAAATCTATGCACCTTAGGCACCTTCTGTATATTATCTTTCATCCCGGAACCATTAGGATAAAACAACTTGGAAAAAAGCACTGCAGTGCCCATAAACAATTCATACCGAACACATACTGAGCAAATATTGAATACGTCAACGCATGGAACTCCTGTGGTATAACTGAGTGCCATATGGTCATGTATGTTGCGGTAGGGTGTATTGCATGTGACCTGATACAAGAGTCACAAGTGGCCATACATTAGAATTAGCAAGCCCAATCCCAATGATTTCATCTGAACCAGCTGAGCATGTAAGATGCCCAGTGGTGTCCCAACCTTCCCCCGATGGAAGATGTTGGGAAAGAGAAGGAGCTGGTTGGTGGGTGTCAACATCTTGGTTTTAAAATGGTAGCAGCAGGGGAGGACTAAAAAATAAAAAAAATGAAAATGAGGAGGAATTCGAGGTGGACATTTGCCATAGATTCCTCTTTATTTTCCCTCGGACTCTGCCATGACATTTCATCAGATGAATGAGCGTGTCTTGAGCCTTGGACTCTACGGCTGAATTAACCACAAAATCGAGAAGGACGCTTATTTTTTCAGCACCCTGCTATCTGAAATGTGGGAGCGGGGACAGAGGAGGGTTAAATTTTGGGGATTCTAATGATGGTACGGAAGGGTTTACGTTAGAAATTGTGATAGGCCTGTCTGAAAAGATGTTTCTTTAGGTTGCGTTTGAAGCTGTATAAATTGGGAGTTAATCTGATTGTCCGGGGTAGAGCATTCCAGAGAAGTGGTGCAGCTCGGGAGAAATCTTGTATATAAGCGTGGGAGGTTCTGATAATAGAGGATGTAAGTGTTATGTCATTGAGTGAACGGAGAACACGGGTTGGGCGGTAGACAGAGATGAGGGAGGAAATGTAGGGAGGTGCGGCATTATGGAGAGCCTTGTGGATAAGAGTGATAACTTTATATTTTATTCTATAATGAATAGGCAGCCAATCTTTTTGAAAGACACAATGGAAATTTTCTAAGCTGAAGGAGTAAGACTCCCGTGACAGCTCCCTGGTACGGTATAATGAATGTCAATATGGTTTCAGACCTTGTTCACAGTACTAAGAAAAACTTCCTTTTTTCGGGAAAAGAAACCCTTCCCCCCATTAAGCTGATGCGTAAAAGTCACCAGTACTGCTTCCCGATAGCAAAACCTATTGTACTAATTCAGTAGTTTGTGGTTATTGAGTATTAAAATGAAGCTGAAGGTATTTATTATCCTGCCCGTTGTTGGAAATGTCAAAAAATTGACGCAAATTGCAAATTTTTGTAAACTAATTTGCAAAAAATAAAAATAAAAATCATCAAGGACTTTCATAGGATTGATAGAATGAGTAGGCTATTTCATAATAGAGTTAGGCGTGTAATTAATTGATTGATTGGTTAATTGATGGGTTGATTAATTTACCTAATGATTGTTGCTATGGTAACTTGTCTTTGTTCTGTAACTTTAGTGTTACAATGATTTTATATTTCCCCCTACAATGGCTTTTTATAGAAAGTCTGCACATATGGTAAGAGCATGTTCACACCACCAGGGATTGGATGACAAATGACTAAGGAACTGGAATGATTGATGACAACAGTTGTCAGCAGCCACTTGGAACATGTTAGATTTTTTTTGCATTGAAGTCATTGGGGCAATATATATTTTTTTCATTGTTTAGGTTTTTTTTTTAGCCTCGAAATCAGTGGGGCAACAGATGGAAAAAAATGTAATGTTTGACATCAGTCATTTCCAGTGTCAGACTGGGGTATCTTGGGTTCGATAGAGAAAATTACCAAGCACACTTTCCATATGCTTGCATGCTTGGCCAAGCATGCATGTGTACTTAATAGGATCAAGGGAATAAGCGACTGCCAGATACCTTTAGTGGCAGCTTACCTTGCATGACATTAGTTGAGATCCCACAGCTTGATCCTTCTTGTCCTTGACTTCAGCAGCGAGTGTAGATCTCCCATACACCTTAGTTGAACATCCAGTCCCACTAGTAGGTTCAACCGACTAATGTGTATAGTGATAATAAAGGGATCCTATCACTGGATACCCTTTTTTGTGGACTAACACGTAGGAATAGCCTTAAGAAAGGCTATTCCTCTCCTACCTTTAGATGACTTCTCCGTGCCACCAGAGAAGACAAATGAGTTATCTTGCAGCACTGGGGGCGGGTCTCAGCGTTCAAACAGCACTGGGGGTGCCCCCAATGTTGCAAGAGAACTCTCCAGCAATGCCTCCATCTTCTTCTGGAATGCCCTCTTCCAGTGTCTTTCTCCGTCCTGGGTTTCAAACTTCTAGGCCTCGGGCAGAGCTGACTGCGCATGCACGGGCCACAAGAAAATGGCCGCTTACACGGTAAGCTGATGTAAGCGGCCATTTTCTTGTGGCCCGGAGATGCGCAGTCAGCTCTGCCTGAGGCCCGAGGCCTAGAAGATTGAAACCAAGGGTGGAAGAAGACACAAGGAGATGGCGTTCCAGAAGAAGATAGAGAGTCGCCTAAGAGTTCTCTTGCAGCATTGGGGACTGCCCCCAGTGCTGTGAGAGAACTCATTTGCATACCAAAGAAAACCTGGATTTCTACTGAATGGCATCTTAAGGTAGGAGAAGAATTGCCTTTCTTAAGTCTATTCCTATATGTAAGTCAGAACAAAAGGGCATCCAAAGATTGGATCCTTTTAAGTCTGGCCACATACAATTTTGGATTCATGTCAATATTTTATTTTATTTTTTTCACTTATGGTCGTACCCATGCGTTTCTACGTTTATAGCCGTATCCATTAGCGCTCTGCCCCTCTGTTGTTCTGGACTTCCGACAGACCAGAACATTGAAGAGACAGCAGTAGCGTAAACTTAGCGTAAGACTGTCTAACTATTAGCCCGGGATGTTAAATTTTCTCTTGAAAAATGTAATTTTATGAAATTCATAACGTGATCAACATTTTAAGGGATAACTCCAAATCCGATAGGTATTTGTAACAGACCAGTGTCTTCTTAACCAATTACTTTGCAGCAATCTGGATATCTAACCCGCTCCCGACCAGGGTTGCTATAGTAGCTCCTACATATCGGCTCACAATGTGGATTTTCTTTCAAGTTCTTTGTTAGTTACAAATCTCTTCTTTTCTTATTGACTTGATAGAATACATTGTAGGAGAATGAACTGATATTTTTGAGTAGTATTTTATTGGTAACTTTGTGAAGTTATTGGTAATTTTTTTTTATTTCTTTGACCTCTGTTTTGGTGATTCAACATCGTCATAGGCATATTGTAGGATTCAGAGCCACCATGAATATTAACTTGCTTCATCGTAGACGTGTTATTTTTGATAGAATATCATTGGGGATCACAGGATGCCAATTGGTGTAGATCACTTTTGATCTCTAGAAAAAGCTGTTCTCTTCTTTCTAGGTGGCCACATGGTTGGGCATTAAAGTCGAGGGCCAGCCGTCCAAACAAACTGAAAAAGCTGTAATTGAGGAAGTGGTGAGTGAGGCAAAAAGGAGAAAAAGTTGGAATTTTTTGTGCAAAAATGGTCTCTTGACAAAATATATGATATTTTTGAGTTAGTTGGAAAGGCCAAATAGTCAGCAGGCTAGCTAGGGAGACAGGGAGGGGGTGTGAGAGAGGGAGGGGGAGGGAGTGAGCGGTAGATCAGAAGAGCAATGCATCATGTTAGTTGTAGGATAAACCAACAGGAAGCTACACCAAGTAAACAAATGCATAAGATGCTAGGAGCTCACAGAGAAACCCAGAAACCATTCAATACACTGCTAAAGGTATTTGGGTGCACTTATTAACCCATTAATAACACTAAACGATTTTTTTAAAAAATGTTTTTTGTCAATGTATTAAGAATTTTCCAGATTTATTTATTTATTTTTAAAGGATCAGAATGATTGACAATAGTAAGACAAGTCTCTGACCTTACTGATCCCCCATTGCTTCCATTCTAAGTCTTCCCAAATGCTCCACTGGTATCAACTTCCTGTTGACACACCATAAATGATGCTCAGCCAATGACTGGCTGAGTTATTTGAGCATTTCAACCTGTGATTGGCTGAATAGTCACTTCCTGTGTCAAGAGGTAGCGGAGTGAGACTAGCTGATCTGAGAACGATGGGAATTGGAGTGAGAAGGAGAACATTAAGGTGATTGGGACTTGTTATATTTTTACTACTCTTTAATGTGACTCTCGGTTAGGACCTGAATTAACAAAACCTTTGATGATTTCAATATACTTAAAAATAATCCGGAAATATATATCAAGCACTGTTGGAAAATCAGATTTTTATACTAGATAATCACTAATTTCTCTAAAATCCCTACATTGTCACAGCAGACAACAAAAAAACTGAGTTTGGGGAGAGCACTATGAAAGGTTTCGTAAAATGTTATTTCAATAGAGAATTTTCATCCAAAATATTATACAAAGTCTCCGTCCCATGGGGCGTGGGTAGGAAAGAATGGCCTGAAACATTCAGCTGTTCTAATTAAGAAAAGTCTGGAATCTTTATTAAGCTAATTATGATTGACTTAATAGTCAGGAGACTTGTCCTAGCACAGACACTCCTGCAGCCTGTATGTATGTGTGTATATATATTGTGAGAAGGCGACAGGCAGAGTGCTGGAGTCCTGCTGTATCAACTCCAGGTTTCTGGCATACGTGCGGTCCAGGGTGAGTCTGGAATAGGCCTCATCTCCAGCTGTGAGTACTCGGCTCATTACTGGGCCATAAAAGGCTAAAGAGCAGATCCAAGGAGTGAGAGGAGGCGTGTGGGTCTGACCTGTTACTCGAAGTCTGGTGAGACAGCATCATGCTAATTTGTTTGTTCGTGTAGGTGGTAGTAAGCCACATGTATAGTTAGTTTATTGTTTCTGTTTAGGTAAGAGCTCGGACGAGCAGGATTTTGTTTCATACTAGGTTTTTTTTTTTTTTTTTTTGCCTGCAGTTAAGGCTGTATTTTATTTTGCTCATTTTGTGCCTGGGGTGAAGGTTTATTTATTTTCCTGGGTTTTTTTTTCCTTTTTTGTTGCATCCTTTGTGTCCCTGTCCCTGCTTGGTGCTTGTGTAATTTTGTGTCCATGATCTGTTAGGGTGGAGCTTGAATTAGTGACATCAGCTTACCATAATGGCTAGTAAATTTAGAATTACCTAAACACCAACTATATTTTTGGCTTATGTCGGAGTTTTAAGCTGCTATTTTCTTCTCCTGCTTGCACCTACTGTTTACTGTTGCTCCACTTATTAGCTTTGCAAACAGACAATAATATTACAAAATATCATAAACTAAATTTATGACATGAAGAACTACAGTCATTTTAATACAATTACTGGAGGATAAACTACACACTATTCAAGCTTGCCCTAGGATTTTAAGACTTTATGAATAGAGTCTCCTTGCTCAATTCTTTTTAGAGATGAGCGAGTAGTACTCGATTGAGTAGGTATTTGATCGAATACTACGGTAATCGAAATACTCATATTCGTTTAAATACCACGCGGTAAATGCCTTTTATGTTTACCACGTGGTATTCAACTGAGTACAATTATTTCGAATACCGTATATTCAATCGAATACCGTAGTATTCGATCAAATGCCTACTCAATCGAATACTACTCTCTCATTCTAATTCTTTTCATGGTTTGCCTAGACCCCTTCATGGGTGTGGCTTACTAGCCCTGTGCTCCTCGTGGGTGGAACCTTAAGCTAATTGATCTTCATGGGTGGAGCTTACCTTGTTTTATTCCTTTCAAAGTCTGTGTGTATAGTTGTCTATGAACACAACAGTTTGAGTTGTTAGCATGCCAGGCTCTTTATTCCCTCATATGTAAGGTGTAATTTAATAGATAGAGACAGATATGTTGATGGGCACACATGGGGGCGGCACACAAAAATTGACTGCAGTCATTTTACATGACATGTTTTATGCTTTAATCAGTCAGTGGGTGATATTGCTTATATGTTGCTACATGTTAGATATATTTAGAGAGGACCTTGCACCACCTCCTCTATCTCCAGCTCTTTTGTATCCTGTACGAGGTGATGCTCTACTGATTCTGGGACAGAAATGATAGCTCAGAAGTGGTGGGGGCTAGAGAAAAAAATCCAACTGTTTCAGAATCAGTGAAGTGGATCCTTTGAAAGGATATAAAGCGTTGGAGTTGGTGGAGGTGGTGAAAGGTCCTTTTTAATGATTCACACGGATGTAACAAAAGTTAAAATACCTCTTGAAATAATATGTGCTCGATATATAGAGAAGGTAATTAGTTCATCTGCTCAGTTAGAAATCCTTAAAGTGCATCTACAGATCAATTAAACTTCCTTCATATTCACGAACCTGTATAAGTCCTTCCTAATAGATTTTTATATTAATACATGGCTTTCACTGCTGGTCACGTAGTATGCAAATGGGGCACACTGCTTAGTTCTCGAAATGAGTTGATGGGTATGCGGACCCTAATGCATGGTAATGTATCGCTGTTTGTATGAAAGCACTTTACTGTGCTGGCACTGACCGGGATGGAGTCTATTAGAAGGATAATACGAGGCTGCAAAAATTAGGACGTACAGCAGTGGAAATGTTTTTGGTGTTGTGTCTGTTATCATATTCCAAGTGAGAAATTCAATATTTTTGAAATAGAAGGTGGCTGTCTTTTATAAACACGTAGAATCACATGACCCCCTATCAGATGCATAGCTGTCCATGTAGCACATGGGTGTACAAATGTGTTGACATTTAAGCCCGATTCACATCTGCGTTCGGAGTCCGCTTCAGGATTCCCCAAATGGAAACCTATCAGCATGAAAGAACGGTTAGCTAAGGAAACCCCAGACCCCATTAACTATGATGGGGTTTGTGTGGCTTCCGCATGAAAAATGCAGAGAGAACTGTGCTGCTTTGTAGGACTTTTCTCTCTGCATTTTTCATGCAGATAAGCAAATGGACTGGCCCGAACACAGATGTGAACTCGGTCTTAGCTGATTAAGACCGACTTCAAATTGTCTTGAAACAAATTCAACACATTGTTACAAAACGTTACAGAATGTGAATAAGACCAAATTAGTGAAAGAAAGGATTTGGCTCCTAGTGCCACCCATTGGAAGGTAACTCGCTATAGATTAATAATACCTGATTTAAAAAAAAATAAAAAAAATCCTAAAGGCATAATCTGGGAATAATAGCCAAGTTAGTTCCCATCTGCAGACAGCTGTTTTGAGATTTTCAGCATAGAGTAGGGTATGGACTGACTGTGTGAGAGGTCTAGATATGGGTCAGAAGTAGAGATGAGCGAGTATTACTCGATCGAGTAGGTGTTCGATCGAATACTACGGTATTCGAAATACTCGTACTCGATCGAATACTACTAGCTGTTCGAAGTTAAGATTCGATGCAGAACCAGCGTTGATTGGCAGAATGCTATACATTGCCAATCAATGCTGGTTCTTCTCTTACCTTTAGAAGTCTTCTCCCTGCGCAGCGTCCCGCGTCCTCTTCCGGCTCTGCATTCACTCTGCTTAGGCATTGGGTGTGGGCAGAGCCGACTGCGCATGTCCATGCGGGCGCGGGCATGCGCAGTCGGCTCTGCCTAGGCCCGATACCTAAGCAGAGTGAATGCAGAGCCGGAAGAGGACGCAGGGACGCTGCACAGGGAGAAGAATCCAGCTCGACCCTCACTCATTGACTTGGTAAGTAGAATTTGATCGAATGTTGCGTACCCCTGAAGCGAGCATTTCCCCCCATAGACTATAATAGGGTTCAAAACCCGTTTGAACAGTCGAACAGTGAGCGGCTGTTCGAATCGGATTTCGAACCTCGAACATTTTAGTGTTCGCTTATCTCTAGTCAGAAGGTGTAATGACTCTCATTAGGGAGAGAGTGATACATGTATTTATTAGATTATTCATGCTCTGCTAGGAATTCTGGGTATGAAATACATACAAAACCAAATTTCTTGGAAAATCAGTTATTGATCTATAGGGATTTACCTAATACCTAATACCAATGAGGGCTTATTTGTAAGTTAACACTTGGTACTTTGAAATGTTGCCAGGAATTGATGCCATAATATGTCACGCCTTTGGTGCACAGAGGGGGGAGTTTACCAACCCATCTATGTAAATGGATTGGCACATTTGGTCCTTTCGCCTTCGGCACATGGTCTTTTTTTGTGCAAAGATCAACCACATTGTTGTTTGCTACTTTTTATATAAGTGGTAGGGTTGAGCGATCGGGATCGGGAAAGATCGGATCCTGATTGGCGATTAAGCAAATTTCACGATTGGGATCGGCTGGAAAAAGATCGGAAATTGGTTTTTGAAATCTCAAGATCGGCTCAACCCCAAAACGAGACTTATCCCATAGAGAAGCATTGAGTAGGGTTGAGCGATCGGGATTGGGAAACATCGAATCCCGATTGGCGATCAAGCAAATTTCACGATCGCAAACAAGATTGGGATCGGCTGGAAAATTATCGGAAATCGGATATTAAAATCGATCCTGAAATTTCAAGATCGGCTCAACCCTAATAAGTAGGCAGAGACCAAGAAGGGCCAGGGACGAATCAGTCAACAAATTTACTAAAACTCATTCCAAAAATTTTGAGTTATAACAAAATTCTAAACCAACCCTTGGTGAGTATAAGCTTAGGTTTCAATTCTGGCACATAGGAGTATGCCAGAATTATTAAGATTATTTTTAAGATAATTCGGCACCATCTTGCATTAGCGGAGAAATTGATCAGGTTTGATCTTGGAAGCACCAATTGTAACAAATTTGCCAAAGTCTCTATGGCAGTTCCTAGTTTTATCACGTCACTTGCTATATCAGATCTGCAGTGGGAAAGTAAAAGCTGGAATATGATCGATTACTACGTACAACACTTTTGATTTTATACATGTCACCAAAGCTTAAACCCGTGTGACATTATATGTATCCTGACCGTCACTGACAAACAAGAGGCAATGTATGAATAATTTACACTGATAACGATATCTCAGAGCAATCTATAGGCAATTTACAGGACCAGTCTGAACAGGTCATTATGACAAAGCAGGCAGCGGTAAAGAGTCTATGAACTATTTAATGTAATGGCTGTTCTGTGAGGATTATCACTCAAGGTGCAACTTGAGGTCTAAAATATTGTTTCTGCGTAGAATGTGCAGCCGTATGAAGTGTCTAGAAAAGCTATTATCTGTGATAAAGCGGCGCTGCTGTTCACCATATTGTAGCAGGTTATGATGGAAATCAGTTACTCTCTGTTATGGAAACTCGACAGGTATTGCATTCTGTTCACAGTAAATATTGGCAATGTTCCCTTAACATAAGACATGTAGATGGATAGTAATTCAATGTTTTTGGGCTAAAAATGTCAATAAGGATAAATCATCGATATCAGGTCAGTGGGGGTCCGAAACCAAGAACCCTCACTGATCAGCTATTCTCAGTAGCTGATGTACAGAGAATGGAGCAGGAAGCAGACAGCGCTGTTCTCTTTATAGTGGCCAAATTAGGTTACTACAGATCAGCTCCCTGCTGTCTGCTTCCTGCTCCATTCTCTGTGTATTATCTGCTTAGACTAACTGTATGGTGGGGGTGTTTAGGGTCATATCAACACTGATCTAATATTGGTTGCCTATCCTTAGGATCAATACTTTTATCTTGGAAATCCCTTTAAAGCCAGAATGGAAAAAAAAATACTTTGTATGTATGAGAAGCGACACTCTCCAAACAGCTGTCTACAAATGGATGCCTCTTCTATTTGGGGGACAGTCTGGTTTGGCTTATAGGGCAGATACCTATAAGTGGCGCTAGAGAGACAATTTTTGTATTTCTAGGGACTCATTTACCTTCCTTTCCCCAGGGAAAATAATTCCCATAAGGATCAGCATGCCAGTTGGCAGACTCCGCAAGGAGAGGCACTATGCGTAGACAGAGAATGTTGGCATGAAGACAAATTTCTTAGAACTGATCAATTTACATATAAGACAGAAAATAGAAAAATGTGTTAATATTCCCCTTAAACTGTTTTATTATCAGGTTTGATGTCTAAATAGTTACCGTTATTAGATCTGTTTCCCTTTTTCACTTTAGTATTCTGACTGTACAGATGTGTCCATGCTTACTGTAGCGCAAATTTGAGTTGGTGTTGAGTCGGTCGGTTCGTCAATCCGTCGGGAAGGGAAGGAGGGCTGCTATGTCAAATGTTCACCTTGGGGTCCCACCATTCCTAGTTATGCCACTGCTGTCTGGTATGACATGGAGAGACAGAAGGATTGGAGCAAGCCTACATCTACAGAAGATCTGGGCTTAGTTCTCCAAGATGGCGGCGGGAATAACCTCCCTGCCCAATTCTACCAAAAACTGTCTGTACCGAGAAGAAGACAAAGGGCAAATGTGACTCCAAATGTTGATGGGAATTCCATTTCTCTTTTCTTCATTTACTTCATTTTCTAATTAACAATGATAATGTATTAACCCTTCCATTTCTGAAGCATTCTTACTACAAAGCATGCTCCGAAAAGTCCTCTGATGCATATCTGGAAAACTAGTGCTCTGTTTTGCACTGATGCGGGCAAAACTCTTGAAAGAGTTAACTGCTGATGGGTTCCCCTTCTTTAGGAGAAGTTATTCTGGCTTGGTGTTATTCCACTAGGTTTTCATAAAAACCAGACATTGATCTATAGGATGCTACCCTTCAAAAGATGATGCTAGAGCATATTCCATGGCCTAACATGACCCTGTCCGCTGCAAAAAGACATAGTTCCCCATTTGTCCCTGGTCTAGGACCTTTCACCTGGCCACCTAGTATTCTGACTTGCTACAGTCATCTGCGGATGGGTTCCTCTTTCAGACATTGATCTGTAGGGTGATACCTTTCAAAATGTGGTACTAGAGCACGTTCCCCTTTTCCACCAAGGAGGACTTATTTGCATATTCGTTACACTGATTGGGCATGTAAGAGCTGATCTTTGTTCATGTCTTGGACCTCCTTTATGATATCCATATGCCCTAACAATAAGACAATCCTTTTAAGATTTCAGTGTGCCTATGTAATTTTTCCACTTTAGGCTCAGAGTCTAAAAAACAATGGTTAGTTGAGAATAAATAACATGTCACGATACATTTCATGATAACTATATTTATGTGAAGATTTTAGAGAAGAACAAAACAGAAGATGAGCCGCATTCAGCGCTGTAAAATATAATCTGCAGTGTTTGTCCTCGCTCTATCCGAACACATACAGTAATGTCCGCCTAGTCCTATGGTTGATGGATTACTCGCCACGTCACGAGCTCTTTGGTCTCCGGCCTCTCGCTGCCTCTCTTACTCTACATTTCATGGTTCCATAAGATAAGAATGGATTTCCTTTCTAAATACTCATTTGTTAGAATTGAGTTAGGAACTGTACGCAATGATTATAGTGGAAGACGGGCTGCGGACATCAATAAAATCATACCTAGTAGGTTTATGTCATTATTGAAGGCAATTTTATCGTAATGCATTGCAGTCTTGTGCTGTAAATTATGGGAGAATGCACAAAAGCAGCCACAACTTACTGTAGAATCACAATCCAGAATGGAGCATGGAGGATGGAGGATAGGTTCTTACTAGCGCTCGGTTTCCGTCCTTTGGGTCCGCATGAGAAACCCTGTCTGTCTAAAAAAATCAGTAACCTGCGGAGGCTATAAGGGGGTTTGCTGGGTTTCCCTCCATTTTCCATCGACTTCAGTATAAAATTAGCTTGCAGGACTTTTTTCTCTGCTCGATTTCAGGCTAGTGTGAACCTAGTGTTCCATATACCATAAGCATACAACGTAACACTTTACTGAGCAGTTCTTATAGGTTATGTCCACCCAAAGAGGACCTTTTCTATAAACTATGCTTCATGCGGAGACTGAGCGGAAACCACGCGGACCCTATTATTGTCTATGGGGTCTGCATGTTGTTCCAGGAAACCGCTTTTCTATGCGTATAGGTTTCCATTCGGGGGGTCCTCAAGTGGACTCACCAAACGGAAACCTGAACATAGATGAGAACCAGCCCTTAGACTTCTTGGAGAAGACTCATGTCAGCCTTTGCCTATTTGTTACGATGACCATACACCTTCCAATGTCATCCTCCAGTTATTCCCCCCCTCTCCCCCGTACATATGTAGGCTTGGCTGTGTGCACATGAGTACTGAATGCAGAGAGGAGATAACAAAAGAGGTGACCATGTAAAATTTAACAAACCCAATTCTTCTTACCCTGACCAGCTGTTGAGCGGGTAGTCAGTCGGTCTCAGCAGTCAACATTAATTTAAAGCAGTGTATGGATGCAAGACATTTACTAAGAAGTCTAAGAGACAAGGATGTAGAACAGATGAGCTGTCTCTGATGTGCGGACAGTGCAGGGTGCCCTATTAGCATATGTAGCACAGACTGTATTGATACCTAATTACATCGGCTAATTAAGTGTCGTCTATTGAGTGACAGATTCTCTTAAATATCAATAAGGTGTTAATCCAATTTATATAGCTGGAGATCCCAATTATTACTGCTCGTGTGACCTTGATGAGTATATGCAATATTTTATCTTATCTACAAGAGTTACACGACTCTTTGTGTAACACCTACCCTATAAGCAGATCATACACATTATGCTGGACCCCACACATTATGCTGGACCCCACACATTATGCTGGACCCCACACATTATGCTGGACTCCACCGATTTCTGCTGGTTTGGCCTTCTACCTAATTATCATGGGGTCCTCACGACTCTCCACTCATGGCAAGTGTTGCCTAACTGTTATACCCTTTGGTTCACAAGAACATAATCCCATGCAATACCACAGTAGTCTGGCAGTGGATTCTCCCCTCTCCTATCCAATAAACATGCACTCCTCAATAGAGCTGAGGGTGCCTGAGCCTACAATGGTATTTTTACACCTCTGATTTTGTCATTAACGTGCCTGGATCTGTGACTATTTGATATGGTTGGATTCTTCTTCATACCTTAATGTTCCAAAAATCTGTAAATTTAGAATAAGTACCTCGGGAAATGGCCATGGCTAGGGAAAAATGTATCCATAGACTTTTATAGCACTCAAATATACTTTAAGGCTAGGTTCACACTAGCGTTCAGTCTTCATTCCGCGTATTTCAGGTGGAAACTGAGTGGAAAACTGGAGGACCCCATTGTAGTTGATGGGGTCTGCAGGTTTCTGCATATAAAAACTTTTTAAGTAGATTGTGTTTCTATTTCAGGTTCCCAAGTGGACTCTTGTGAACCTAGCATAAGATGTTCAATTGATTTGTCCTATAATTGATATTTAAAGAGGACCTGTCATGTCCTCAGGCACATGCAGTTTTATATACAGCTAGAAAGCCGAAAGTGCGCTAAATTCAGTGCATTGTTGGCTTTCCCGTTCTGTGCCTGGAGATATCTGTGTCGTTACCGATCTCTGCCCGCTGTTAGAAGGGCGTTCCTGACAGCCTAGCTAAACTATGAGGATCACCTCCCTTCAGTACTAGATTAAGGACTAGAGATGAGCAAACAGTAAAATGTTCGAGGTTCGATATTCGTTTTGAGTAGGCCCTCAATATTCGACTACTCGAATCGAATATCGAACCCTATTATAGTCTATGGCGGGAAAATGCTCGTTTCAGGGGTAGGCAACGTTCGATCAAATTATACTTACCAAGTTCACGAGTGAGGGTCGGGCTGGATCCTCCGAGAAGTCTTCTACTTGCAGCTTCCCCGCGGCATCTTCCGGCTCTGAATTCAATCTGCCAGGCATCGGGCCTGGGCAGAGCCAACTGCGCATGCCCGCACTACAAGCGGACATGCGCTGTCGGCTCTGCCCAGGCCCGATGCCTGGCAGAGAGAATTCAGAGCCGGAAGACGCCGCGGGGAAGCTGCACGGAGAAGACTTCTAAAGATAGGAGAAGAACCAGCGTTGATTGGCCGACTGTATAGCATTCGGCCAATCAATGCTGGTTCTGCATTGAACTTTTCCATTCGAATAGCGAGTGGTACTCAATCGAGTACGAGTATTTCGAATACCGTAGTATTCGATCGAATACCTACTCGATCGAGTACTGCTCGCTCATCTCTATTAAGGATGATTACTGTCAGATTAACGTAATCACTGTGCAGTAACACTCACAGTACAGGACAGTACAGGGCTATGGACAATACTGTTAAGAGGGGCGTTACAACACAGCTAGACTGTCAGGAACGCCCTTCTGACAGTGGGCAGAGATTGGTAATTGCACTGATATCTCTTGTCCTGGAGCAAATAACGGGAAAGCCAACAGGACGCTGAATTCTTTTTCGGCTTTCTAGCGGTATATAAAACTGCATGTGCCCGAGGACATGAAAGTTCCTCTTTAACATCTATCCATAGACATGTTTTACTGCCCTTTCTCTGTATCTAAATTCATAGTGGCTTGTTGTTGTCCTCCACTGTCAGTCACCACTTGGAGCACATGCCCTGGTTGCCCCCTCTGTCCTTGGATGTACCAACAAAAAGAAAAATTCTGCACAATCCTCTATATCGGATACAAGACAAAAGAACACTTAACCTAGAAATGAATAATAAAAGTGAATGTGAAATTGTCCAACAGCATTTTTCAGATTTTGAGCATTTCCCTCAATCACAATAGTAACAATCTTGCATAGAAAACAGAGATGAAATCCTTCCACATCCCTTCCATTTTTGCAAACCTAGGGTCCCCCAGGGTTATCTGAATAGTAATAACACAGTGCTCCACGTTCATTCACCCCCTGCTGTGTCTCCGTGTGAATTACAGTCACTTTGGAATACTAAAAGGCTACAGTACTTATAAATCACTACTATTAATACAGATATGGATGAATTTCCTTCTATGGTTTATTGGACTGCATTGAGTCTTGACATTTTTGTAATTGTGAACATTTTGTAAGGAAAACTTCTGGATTCATTGCACTGTATTATTATTTTACACATGACCCTACATACAGTATATCACACCCTGCCCATATGCTGTATCAGCAGACACAACACACGTATTTAAGGACTTCTATTGTTTTCATCTTCAGAATTTAGCAAATTTAAAATTGCTACAAATTACAAAAATTCTAAGCTTACCAATTCGAGAATCCGTCCGATTCATCTGCCAAACATCAAGTAGGTCCAGTGACAGCTGCTTATTGATGGGTTTAATGTAACATCCTTTACTCTTCAACACTTGAGTTTAAAGGATGTGGGGTTGGCTGGTATAAATCTGTCATACGAGTCAAGGACGACTAAAATAGCTCCGACAGTTATTGAAGTTAATAGCGCCTCTGATTGGTTTCCATTTGTTAACCTTGCATAACCTCGCTCCAGATTACTTCATCAAACACAACAGGCTTAAACGCAGATTTCTGAGATATGCTCTAAGATTGCCGGGTTTAAGGACAGGGTGATTTCATTTATCATTCACAAACTTCTGAATAAATCATAAGAAAACATATTTTAGCTGAAAATCTAGGGAGGACTTTTACCGTATTTTAATATTTATTACATGTTTTAGACGCTGATAGAAGATGATTAACTCTTTCAAATAAAAGTAGAAGATGGACTAAAACAAGGGAGAGACAAGTGAATGGGGCTGGATTGTCATACAGGACAAAGTCATGGGCCGATGTGACACTGATTCTAGAACTAAAGAAGAACTCTAGACAACCACAAAATCTGTAATGAGTACCTATGTAACTTGTTTTTGATGACCAGCCATGTGATTCTCCGAAGTGTATCTAAGTGATGTCAGAAGATTCCTTTGTCTGGATTTCCTCTTAATGTAGATACTAGAGAAGGGCGAACCTACTAAGGTTCGACCTGAATATTCCAAATTGTTAGTTTTTTATAGAAAATTTTTAAAATTTTGGCTGTTTGGCTTAGAGAGAGTGAAATCAGATAGATAGGTTCCTATGAGCCCTAAGAGTATTCTACACTATGTTTTATAGATAGGTTCCTAGGAGCCCTGACAGTGTCATACATTATGTTTTATAGATATATAGTCCTAGGAGCCCTGACAGTGTCATACACTATGTTTTATAGATATACAGTCCTAGAAGCCCTGACACTGTCATACAGTATGTTTTATAGATATAGTCCTAGGAGCCCTGACAGTGTCATACACTATGTTTTATAGCTATATAGTCCTAGGAGCCCTGACAGTATCATACACTATTTTTTATAGATATATAGTCCTAGGAGCCCTGACAGTGTCATACACTATGTTTTATAGATATATAGTCCTAGGAGCCCTGACACTGTCATACAGTATGTTTTATAGATATAGTCCTAGGAGCCCTGACAGTGTCATACACTATGTTTTATAGATATATAGTCCTAGGAGCCCTGACAGTATCATACACTATTTTTTATAGATATATAGTCCTAGGAGCCCTGACAGTGTCATACACTATGTTTTATAGATATATAGTCCTAGGAGTCCTGACAGTGTCATACACTATGTTTTATAGATATATAGTCCTAGGAGCCCTGACAGTGTCATACACTATGTTTTATAGATATATAGTCCTAGGAGTCCTGACAATGTTATACACTATGTTTTATAGATATATAGTCCTAGGAGCCCTGACAGTGTTCTACTCTGTTTTAAGCCATTTAAAGGTGTGGTTCATACCAAACTTGTTTAATCGGAAACAAATATTTGACCTGAGCACCCCGAACCCAAAATGAAACAAAATTTTGATAGGTTCAAGCATCTCTAGTAGGAATATTTGTACATGTCCTTGTTTACCCTCTTGGCTTGAAATATCACTAGACGAGTTATGGGAGATAACACGTTTTGAAGAGAAAATACTTAAAAGCTTTAGAAGAAAAATTTTTGAGTTACAATGTCTGAGTAATGAAATATATAAAACATAAAATATGTATTAGTCTTACCGCTTTATATATAAACCAATGTCTGTGCTGCTATTCAAGAACATATGTCCTTGAATGGTTGTCCATAACTTGCAAATGCATTCTGAGGACTTTTATGATATAAATTGATATATGGTACAAATATCCTTTTGAACTGCAGTACATGTGGGGTACTATTGATGGAGCACTGAGGTCCTATCCATTGGCTATAACATCTATGGCAAGACTATTGATGGGCAAGTCCATTTTGTGAATATTTGTGCGTTTTTCTAGAAAATTGAGTTTTGGACTAAATTTGTTCAGTCGATCCAGAAGTAAAAAGTAAAATTGACTATTACGGAGGTCAGGGAAGGTATATAATAATAATCAAATCAGCAGTATTATACCACTCAGCACCTCACTCAGCCTTCTTCAAGGTGTCACTTACCGCCTATTACGGATTCCAAAGGACAGTTCTAAGGGCTTCACGCCGATTTATACTTTTGATTCCATGAATCCAGCACATAACACAGTAAAATTTATAACAAACCCAATTCATTGTAAACCAGTTCGCCCAACACTAGACAAAACCAATTGACCCTGGTTGCTCAGGCAGGGAGTGTCATAATATGAAGCAATTAGACATAGTATAAACCAGTGTACTGGTGATTTTTTATCACTATCTAACAAAATAGTCATTAGAAAGGGTTAATATAACCGATCACAGATAATAATAATAGAAGTGATACAAATGTGTAGGAACGTCCATAGATTCTTGACATCTCCATGCAACAATTTCCTCTGTAGTTTTACCTGCCTTATCTATTATACGGCCCCCAGTGTTTTGTGATTCAGTGTTTTCTTAGTGTTAATACTCCTGGTTTTTCTAATCTTTTTTGTCAGGTTACCATGGACACTTCATATATCAAGTGCTTCTATCTCCAGAACCAAGCCGAGGCTTGGAATACTATACAAACATAATTCTAAAGGGCACAAGGGCATTGCGTGCGATAAATATTACAGCATATTGTTATTTCGTGAGGCTCCCGTGTATTCAGATACAGTTAACTCTTCCTTTAATATTGGGCTTCAGGGTTTTTATTTCATATTCATCGTATTGTTAATATTCATTACTGCTGATTTTTTTTGTGAATGTTTTTTCCTCTTTTTATTCGATAATATCATTATATAGAGATTTTTTGGAATCTCTCTGGTTGTAATATTAACTGGATAGAATCGGGGAAAGTGACGCCTAAAATTGACTCTAATCTGAATATTTTAGAGTTGGAAGCGAGTATCAAGTACTTAGGGTGGGTACAACCTAAATGTAACAATAAAATATGGGACATCTTTTGTTACCCTGTACATCTAGGTTGTTGCTTATAAATATGGTTATTGGATATTGGCAGATGCCGGTGGAGCGCTAGACACAGTGTAGGTGGGCAGGTTGATTATTTAGACTCAAAGGAGTGCATTGTGGGGGATATCACTACTGAACATTATAGGGGTTTTCTGGGTAATTTTTTTTATTTTTTTTTAAAGTATCTGCTAGTGCTATTAATGTATAAGTAAATGCACTCATATACCTTTTAGCATATTTTGAGCAATTTCTGAGTGTCTGTGGGAGCTCCTGGTATCTCCTGCCCTTGTTTATAGGCTTCTGCATCCTGTTATGTAACTTCCTTACTAACCCTCTCATCTTACGCCCCCTTTTTCCTCATTCCCCCCTCCTTCCTCATTTCTCCATATACACCCCCTCCCTGTCTCTCTAGCTATCTCACCCTTCCCTACCTACCTATCCCAAACCCCGACCCATATTATATACTTACCCTCCAATTATCTTCCTGTGAGATGACCCTTCCTCTTTCTGTACTGTGTCTCTGCGAGCTCTTCTCCTCCAGCGACGGCCCACCTCTACTGCACATGTGTGGATGCACAGTAAAGGCCATAGAAGAGAAGAACATTGCGCAGAATCAGTACAGAAGGAGGAGCCATCTTGCTAGAAGAAGCCTGGAGGGTAAGTGTAATGGAATGGATTGGGGGGGAGTAGTAGTTACAATCTGTTTCTGGAAATGGGGACACGGATCATCAACGGATAATCAGAAAATGTCCCTGGGGTGGTCACATGACCGCCCCCGGGATATGGGTAACTATACATTTTTTAATACTAATGTTATTTAGAAAGTAGGAGGGGGAGGGTGTACAGGTTAGTGTAGGGATTTCAAATTGTGCCCGACAACCCCTTTAAGTGTTTCATGGCTCTTAATGATGATATGTGTAATGCTGCTTCAATATTGTTTGTCTGCAAGGACAATCAATACCAAGAACATTCTACAATTGGCTGTATTACTTAAACCTTTCATGTTATCCGGCATCAGCTTTGCTGATCATTGCTGGGCTCTAAGTTATGGGGTTCCTTACAGTCCATCAATGACTCTGTAAGGCCCAGCCTTCTGACAGTGATCGGATACTGGCACCGATATCTCCGACACCAGGATTCGTACTTGCAAATATGAAGCTGAATTCCGCACACTGTCATCTTTCTATCTCAACAGTGTTTAGAAAAAAAACATAATTTTAGGGTACTCTGCTGGGAGATGTTTATACTATTTGTATCTACTGTATTTGCGGCCACCCAGTGGTTGTGTTTTGCTTTGCAGTGTATCAAGGGTTTTGCTAGTTTGTGATAATGTATTGTATTTGTACTGTGACAAATGAGTCCTTAGTGATATTTGTGCACAGGCACATTAATGGTGGACACATCTGTATATTACGACTAACAAAGACCAGTCGCCAAGAGTAAAATACTAAATGCCATACCTTATCTGACTGCCACTGTGACCAATTTGGATGTATTAAGTTGTCCACCCTTATAAAAGATGTGCTCCCCATTAGATTATATTTTAGACAAGGTTGGCTTCACTTTTGCAAATTTCTTTGCTTAGCAAACCTTAATTTAAAATTTTGTGCACGATTCCAGTAATATGGTAATTATCCGTATTTCTGATATAGGAGTTTTGTTTACTTGCAGACAAAATGGTCCTGCATTCTGTGTTATGTAATTTGGAGCAAGATAATGATGCTTTTCTGATTTTATCACTATGACAACTATTATACTAGCAAGCTTGTTGGCTCAGTGTTGTGGTTAACAAAATTGACAAATGCAAGTTGCCGCACAGTAGACGATGGACTATGAAGCATTTACATACTAAAAGGCACTATGGGATAGAGCCGGGAACGGAGCGCCACACGCTTAGTTATGCACCGATTGCAGTGCTTTCCTTAGCCATGACTAGCCCTTTTTTGTTGTGTAGGGGCAAAGGTCCAAGATCGAAAAGTCCATGTTGCAACGGCTTCGCTCCTGGAGTCGCAAGTGACCATTGCAATAGATGGACGTTGCCCCCAGACAAGCGGAGGATCGCGATCAGTTGTTTTGACAGCTAGAAACCTATCAAAGACTTCCAAGCCTGCCATCATAGATCTTCTACTACACCCTGCCAAGTACATCGACTGGGTAATATAGTGCATTACAGAAGTATTGCAGTATATTGTATGAGCGATCAAACCCACTATTGATCACTATAGAGGTGTCTAAAATAAAGCGAAAAAAAAAAAAAAAAAAAAGTAAAAATATTTTTAAAAAATTAAAATCACTCCCATGTCATGAAATAAAAATACATAAACAAAAAATAAACATATTAGGTAGCATTGCGTCTGAGACCTGAATGATTAAAATATAAAGATATTTATTCCGTACAGTGAATGCCATACAAAAAAATAATTAAACGTCACAAATCACCATGTTGGTCACTTCCCCACCCCTCCATCCCCCATAAAATAAACTAAAAAGAGATCACAAATAATGTATTGTCTATGAAAATGATAGCTTCTCCCATAAGAATAAAGTCTAAGGGCCCCATGTTGCGAAAATGCTGCGGAGGAAATGCAGTGGAAAAAAACGCAATGTGTTCCTGCCACTTTTTGGCAGCGGCTCGCTATGTGGCCTTTAGCCTTACGCAACTCTGTAGACTGAAATCAAAGAGAAGTTATTGGGCTCAGAATCTGGAAATGTACAAAAAAAATTTTTTGCACATTAAAGACTACAAATTTTGAAATTTGGCATCATTATAAACACAAAGTAGTACTCGGTGAGCAAAGTTTATGAGCAAAGTCTTCCTTCTTGTCTGTGACACATTGGTGGCACTTCAGTGCGCAACATGGAGAGTTGTACATGTAATATCACGTCACATTTCAAAGGTCCTATCCAAACGTTTGACTACCACCCCTGTACACAATATTCTAGTTATATACATGGGTTGGTTTCACTGACTTACACCTATTGCTTGACCTTGACTACTCTCCTGTAGGGTTGAGATGATCTTGAGATTTCAGGATCGATTTTAAAATCCGATTTCTGATCATTTTCCAGCCGATTCCAATCGTGATCGTGAAATTTGCTCGATCGCCGATCAGGATCCGATCCCGGTCACTCAACCCTAATTGTATATTATATATACAGTAGGGTTGAGCCGATCTTGAGATTTTAAAATCCGATTTTCAATCATTTTCCAGCTGATCCTGATCGCTCAACACCCTATCATTTACTTACACTGCGCCATATTATATCTTCTTATTATAATTAATACTGCAGCAGAGACTTTTCACAGGGACATATATAGTACAATAATCTCCAGCAGTATATAAATATACTGGGCACTTAGCATCCAATACAAAAAGGCAGAGATATATTCCCTTTTAGAAGTTGCTTTAAGTTCCTTTATGCGTTTTTAGAGTCCCCAATATTCACAACTTGCTTCTAATTTCAGTTCTTTTGTGTGCAAAAAAAGATTCTATAGAACATAATTGTGTGTTACACTATATAATCTGAACAGCAGTAGCGGCTACTAAATGCCTACTTCATTATAGGCGGATGTGTTCTGTAACAAAATAACTGAGAAAAACTGGCTACAAATGGATCTAGGAAAAATCCTAGACTGCAGAGACTTGACTTGTTCGAGATCTGTTTTCTAAGAATTGTAACACATACTCCTGTCTTATGTCAGCTCATACCTATCAGTTTTTTTGAGCAGTTGCTATCTTGTAGCTGATTCATCAGTGGGCAGCTGATCACTCAATATATGTGACCAATCATAGGGTGGAAAGGAAAGACCAGAAACCACGGCGTGGTCTGGGAGAGGTGAGTAGAAGTAACTGTGAGTTGTTTATTACGTTTCAGCACCTCCAAAGGACCTCCGGTTATTATGCTCTGGTGTCAATAGCACTTCCGATTTCTACCGAACAAGTTTGGTCCCAACTGAAACTTGTGGACGAATCTCACAAATATTCGCAAGACGATTCTTGCAAGAGTTTCCCATTACTATTATGAAAATTGATAACATGTTGAATGGGTGGTTGTCCAGGAATGATACCTTGACTTAGTTCAAATTTGGGTAAGGATGTTGTCAAGGCTTAATTTCTGTTTTTAATTAGGCCAGGGAGGTGAAAAAAACAAACAAACATAATCACCTGTCCCCAGTGCTCCAATGTCTCTCAGCATGGGCCAGTCCTACAGCTATGATGTTTTCTCCAGGTAAATCCACGCCTTAGTGGTCACGCGACTGCTGCGGCCAATTATTGGTCTCAGTGGCAGGGACATGGGACGTCACTTCTGGCAAGGACTTCCAGCAAAAGAGGACAGCAGAACAGCAGGGCTGTGCTGGGAGTACATCGGAGACAGGTGAGTATGGTTTGGGTTTTTTTCACCCCCATGCATAATTAAAAAAAATAACAAATTAACCTGGTCAACCTCTTCAACCAAATATGAGCTGTTAAAGAGGTTTCTAAGCTGTTTTGTAACTCGGTCAGGGGCGGTAAAAAAAAAAAAATCATACTCACTCGACCCCTTTGCTCTGGTGCCTCCTCGCATGGTCCAGTCCTACTGGTCGGTCCGTTGTCTTCTGGTGGAAGTCCCTCTGGCACGTGACTGCTATGGCCAATCAGTAAAGGACACGTGACATCACTACCCATGATATCCCATCCTGAGACCGCTGAAGTCACTGAAGGGCTCTGGGACATCACAGCCAGCAAGGAGTTTCATTTCAACAAGACACCAGAGCTGTAGGATCGGACCCCAGAGTGTCGGGGATGGGTGAGTATGATTTTTTTTTCACCTCCCCCTACCTATTTTTTTTGCCCAGACAACCCCTTTAAGGTTGAATACATCTTTACTATGTCTGTTTACAGAGACAGCGCTGATATATACATTACTACTGTACATACAATACACAAATCCTACAATACAAAGCATTATCGTAGATTGTGATATGAATGAGAATCCGGCTGGTTCAGTCAATTCACTTACATTTGTTCCACTTTGATACATATTGTAAGAGCCTTTACAATGTAAGCGATCCTAGACATAGCCGGAGCATATAGCGCTCCTATTCTTCTGCTTAGATCTATTTTTAACCTACATTTAATATCACGGAGTGAAATCCTGATTTATTGCTGAGCTGGAGAATAATTGAAGTAATAATAATATACCTGGAAATAGCTTTTAACAAATCCTGTGTAGACTCCAAATGATTAGAAAACACAAAAAAATCCCATCCTCAGCCTGATATTTTCATTACATGATCAGAATATCTTCATATGCAAATGGTTTCTGATGAGTCGAAGGATATTGCAATCCCAAGATATTCTGGAAAGAATACGGCGACTACATTTGTACAGTATATCCTTCAATAATGATGTTAAAGGGGAAGTCTGGAGCTTTGATATTAAAATATGTCCGTCATCGTTAGTCTCGGACTTGGTGGGAATCCAAATTGCAACACACCCTCCGATCATCTAATGGAAGGGGCAGTAGTAGTCTGGGACGGCCTATGGTCTCTTGGCAGAGGCAGCGCTCCATACATTGTTGGGTTGGAATGAGGCTGAGCTGTAAAGAACTGCAGTATCGGTCACGGACTCTACAAAATGTATAAAGTTTGGCCAGACTCTGCGCTAGGTAGCGTGCCTGTCCCCAACCAGCTGATCGATGGGATGTTGGGAGTTGAATATGTACCAGTCTAGGATGTCCCCAAATTAATATCCCAGAATGCACCCTAACCCCTTAATGATGCAGAAATATGCATGGACCAGAACAAAGGACCGCGTTTCACCGGGTTGGATAACAAACCTCTTTATTAGAGGTCAGCACAACGCGTTTTGTACACAAGTTGCCCCTTTTCAAGTGCAAAAGAACTGCCATGGGTGGCTGGATGTGTCAATAATGATGCAAGGTAGTTTATACGTTAACGCTTACAATTGATCATGGCATCCAAGCGGTTAATTGGCCAGTATATTCCGACTCTGGCGGCTGGTCCCTGCTCTTGGTTGTGTGACACAGCCAAGTGCCAGAAGAGTAATGCCACAGGTTCCTGTGCCCACAGTGTTACAGCAGGAAGTAATATTACGGCACTGAGCGTAGAGGGGTTAAGGTTAAGGTCCTATGTTGCGAAAACGCAACTTTTTGTTACGGTTTTTTGAGTCAAGTCAGGAGAGGCTTGAAAAGGAATGGCAAATGTATAGAAAGTTCTTAAACATTTCTATTTTGTTAAATCCACTGCCGACCACAGCAACAAAAACGCTGCATTTGCGCAACATGGGGACTTAGTCTTACAAAGGTATTTTCATCCACAAGGGGAAGTCCATGAGAGTTCCGTCATTTTTCTGAAGAATTAGGGAAGCTTAGCCCCATTGTGTGGCCACTGTGGCTGGAGAGATGGTCCTACATGAGTGGAGTGAGCCCCGCATGTACGGCCATCTCTCCTATCACCACAACACCCCAAGTCAAGTGTAGGTCCCAAAGTTGGGCGTGTATCTATGACATATTGATGGCTTATCCCATAAATGTACAAAAAGGGAATATCCGTTTAATAAAACAATCTTTCTGTAAGACTGTTATAGAGAGTCATAACTGGGCGCCCACAGCTCAGCATATCCCATCCTACGTATGTGCCTCTATTTTCTATGGAGCTGCAGAGTTCTCTCTCAGTCGACAGGGGGAATTATCATAATATGTGTAAGCATGCTAATGAAAATGCAGAAACTCATCGATCTGTAAATGTCAAGCTCATTTCAATTAACACCTGTAGTAAATGTTGGTTATGTAATTTGCAAATTGCCTACGTTTCTGCAGTAGAAAATACTTAAAGTTAATAATAGTTCTTTGCTGTTTTATTACCTGACCTTTTTTGCATAGGTAAATGTATGTTTTTAATTTACATATTATTGACTTATACTTCCTAAATGACGCTAATCATTCAGAGTGATCGATCCTTAAAGGGATTTTATGGCCTGAAATATCTTATTGGGTGGAGGCCATCAACTGGCCCCTGCACAAATCAACTGTACAGGACTTCATGTGTTCCCCATACTTTACAGTGTACAGAGCCAGAAGCAGATGGCTCCATACACTGTATGTGTTACTGCATCTCAGCTCTCATTGCAAATCAGAAACTGTAGATTTTAATTTCGTAAAAATATTCTGCTTTGCTATAAATATGGGGCATTTGGTGTTAGACACTGAGGTCAGTGATTGGTTGCAGCCGGTCATGTGTGTCATTGTGGTGAGGTTAAGTTCACATCCTTTGGAGACTCCACCACAAGAAAATTTCTGCATAGGGACATTTCTCTTCGCCCGTTTCAGTATAAAAAATATCTGTAACATCTGTAGGATATCCCGTAAACCCTGTTATAGTCTAAGGGGTCCACTGGTGTCTAAGGGTAACTGCTGTTTTAGTCTTATTTGTCCATAATGTGAGTCCCCTGCTGGACTCGAGTGACGAAGACCCATACACAGCCCAAACAAACACCAACATGGAGCACTAAAGTGGCGGTGTTAAAGCTCCCTGACATTTTATCACTTCCACTCCACATTGGTATGTTAGGGGGCATTCACACGGAGTAACGCCGGGTGTGTATCACAGCCATACACGCCGGCGTTACGGCAGACTGCCGAACACTTCCCATTCACTTCAATGGGAGCGCTCGTAAACGCCGCTGTTACGAGCGCTCCCATTGAAGTGAATGGGAGGTGTTCAGCAGTCTGCCGTAACGCCGGCATGTACGGCTGTGATACATGCCCGGCGTTACTCTGTGTGAATGCCCCCTTATACTGCTTTTTGTTTGTCCACCATTGCCCTGTTTTTGTTGATTTCAGACCTGACAGTTTAGCAGGTCTGGTACTTCCTAAGAAGGTGCTTTAGACACAAAGTTTTTTCCATCTTTGTCCTTAATCTCTTGAAATCTAAATGCCCTAGAAAAAGTTGCATTCTAGCCATATCCAACCTGAACCCAAAGTGGCCTTCTTTAATTGCTTTTATATGCCGCTAGAAAGACGAAAGTGCGCTGAATTCAGTGCACTGTTGGTTTTCCCATTATATGCCTCGGGGCAAGAGATATCGGTGCTCTTACCAATCTCTGCCTACTGTCAGAAGAAGTCCTGACAGTCTAGCTGGGCTGTGAGGAACGTTCCTTCTGACAGTACAAGGCGATGGACGAGTACTGTCAGGAGGATCATTCCTCACATTCCCCAGCTAGACTGTCAAGAAGGAAATTGAAAGTCTCCTTCGAAAGAGTTTTTCTTATCTTAGACACTTATTCCATAGCCACAGGGTATCCCATAAATGTCTTATAGATGCTGATGGCCATTCACGTGGGCTCACTCCATGCTGGTGGCTATTCACGTGGGCTCACTCCAATCACTTCTATCTGCGTTCAGAAAACAGCGGAGAATGGTTAATTGGCTGTTTTTGGAAATTGCATAGAAGTGAATAGAGAGAACCGCACAAGCATGAGCTCCTCTCCACCCACGTCACATTGTGGAAGTCCCCAACTTCTGTTCTGTACAGAGGGACCCGCATCTGTAAAACATTTATGGCATGTTCTTTAACCCTGTCTATTGGCCTTCTTATGTTTCACGAAGAACTCTTATACCATCTCTTCTCAAGGAGGAAAAAAGAATAAGGAGATAAGAAAAAGATAAGGAAACATAAAACAGCCTCTCGTGAAGAACAGTAATGCATATTTAATATTCTTATCTCTTGTTGGCTTTTTTATCTCAATACATTCGGATTCAGTTTTTTAATCCCCTGTAGCATAGACATGACCTGGGTATTGAAGAGCAGAGATCTCCTTATATATGCCTTATCCAATCCCTACCAGCTTGATGTTGCCTTCTCAATAACAACACTGGACACCATGTAACGTGGGATAGGTGGACAACAGAAGCTTCTTACAAAGATAGAAAACATATGAATACAAACATGTAAACCATTTATGACATTAAAGGGGTTTCTATAGTAGATGGCCAGTCTTTAGAACCAAGAAAAAGAGAAATCGGCATCACTCCGCGGACGTAGATAAAAAAAAGTCCTTTATTCCATTTGATATAAACTTACAAAAACATCAAAAACAAAGACAAAAAAAGAATGAAAGACATTAAAAAACGCCAACGCATTTCGGGACGCACAGTCCCTTAGTCATGGAATAAAGGACTTTTTTTATCTACGTCCGCGGAGTGATGCCGATTTCTCTTTTTCTTGATCCTATACCTTCGTTTGTTGGTCCACAAACTTATCGTGCACCCCGCCCAGGACTGATTACCATTCACGGTGAGCTCCAGTACCTTCTTTTTCAAGTCTTTAGAACCCCCACAGATCTAACATTGGTGACCTATTCTAGGGATAGGCCAATAAATCATAGAAACTGAATAACAAACATTTGTAACACGATTTTCCCACAGAGACTCAAGGTGCAGAGAGCATTGTGGAGTAGGGGAGTCAATGTCTGCTGTACAGGTGCTCATCCCCAACACCTACAAGAGTCAGTTGTTTGTACCTATCAGTAGGGAAACATAAAAACTCCATGGATAACCCCTTTAACTGCAAGCACTGCAATATACTTGACATCTGGAGTAACAATTGGGAAAGGATCTTTGAGAGTTGTTGCCAAACAGTATCTATTACTATTTTTATCCCTGCCGCACTGTTTCAGCTTGGGAGACTGACAATAGTCCAGAATATTGGCTACCACCCCAACCAACCACTCTAAGGGCCCCTTCACACGGCTGAAAAGCTTGCGTTTTTTGCATGTTTTTTTACGTGCGTAAAAATGAAAACGTCGCGTTTACGCGACGTTTTAATAGATGGCGCGTAAACGCGATGTTTTCTGTGCGTCTTTTGACCGCGTACACGCTGCATTTACGCGCCGTCTATTAAAACGTCGCATAAACGCGACGTTTTCATTTTTACGCGCGTAAAAAAACATGCAAAAAACGCGAGCGTTTCAGCCGTGTGAAGGGGCCCTAATATTAACCATGTGCCATTGAACGAGGGGTTACGCCATGCCTTCCGTGGTTCTCCCATAGTCTTGGTGGTAATCAGTGACCCCACAACCACATTTGTTGCCTACACATATATGGACGGCTGCTAAACCAGACGTCTGCAGACGGGAGAAGACACAGTGAAGGTTTTGACCAGATGTTCTATATGGTTCTCAGTATCTTCATAGTTTTGTCTCTCTCTTTAGAGATCAGAACAATATATAATATAATATAATATAATATAATATAATATAATATAATATAATATAATATAATATAATATAATTAGTCTTGAGCCGATCTTAAGATTTCAGGATCGTTTTTAAAATCCGATTTTAGATCATTTTTCAGCCCGATCCGAATCCTGATCGTGAAATTTGCTCAATCGCCGATCTTTCCCAATCCAAATCACTCAACCCTAAATATAATATAATATAATATAATATAATATAATTAACGAAATCTTAGCCCTCTGTCTGTTGGTTGGGTTATACCAAGTGCCCTTTGCACAAAATCCTGCATAGAGAGAACGATCGCATCCCAGTAGTTCCTTCAGTCTTAGATGAACTTTACAATGTTGTCTTCTAAGCTCTCCTAAGCCCTCTGGCACCCCCACACTGTGCATAGGGCATATTGTTCTGTCTAGACCATCCTTCCAGGTCTGGAACGTTAGCCTGCCATGTCTTATTTCGATGATAAATTTCCTCCAGCTGTCATGTGGTTTCTGAGGAATACACTACATATTTTCCAGCTTCTCAGCCGTACTTTCCTTGAGGCGTTCTAGGGATCTCGGGCTGCAGCCGGATGGGTTTATCAATGTCTCTGTGTTCTTTTCCTATGCTCATCTTTTAGTCATATTTGTATCCAGAAGTGCAAGACAAAAAAGAAAGAAAAAAAAGTCAGTACATTGTCAAAACCAACCAAAGGCTACACTGTCATTTATCTGCACCAGGTCCAGGGAGTATATAATAGAATAAAACAGAACATTGGAAGATTTTCTCTGGTGTATTGCTGCCGCCATGTCTTCATTTATTCACTTGGCATTTATAGAAACACTGACAGTGGCCCCAGTGGTGTAAGTACTGCCATACGGTAGTAGCTATAGCGGCTGCTACAAGGGCCTGTGGCCTTAAAGTGACCAGAGGATCCCTTTTAAATAGGCCGTTACCTGCTGGGGTATTTTCTTTCCCATCCCGTTCCTATCTATGGTCCTCTCTGTTTCCCCTTTTACCCTTTAAGGGGCCCCATGCACAGGGCCCCCCTGGAGGGCAAAAGAGGAAGCAGAGGCGGAGGTGAGAAGAAATGGGGATTGATAAGTGGAGCCACTGACCCATTGGGTAAACCCCATGAGATTAGTCTTGTGAGTTTTGCCTAACATTTCCGTTCAGACCAAATATGTTGGATCTGAAATTGCTATTATAATACTCTAAATTATAACTCGGAGTATAATGATCAGAGGTGACAAACTTAACAAGTATTACTTACCTCTCCTGGGTTCTGGCTCGATTCCCTGCTGTCTTTGGGCCTCTTTAGTGATGTCATTGATGTCACATGGATCAGGCCGGCATGACAACGCATATTGACATCTGTAATGTCATTGAAGAGGGCCACAGACAGTAGGGAGTTGAGCCAGAACACGGGAGAGGTAAGTAGCGCTAGTTTTTATGTTTAACCACTACCCCTAGGCCTCCGATCATTATACTCTGGGTTCTGAAAAGACCCTGGTGTATAATAATAGTTTGTGGATAATGAACCTCAGATATTTCGGGTTCTGTTGAACCTGGAGTTTTTTGCAGTATTTACAATGAACACCATAGGGGGTCACTGTGGGACATTATACAGTGTGTAGGGGCCAGTATGTGACATTCTACTATATGAAGGGGCTGATATGGAGCATTATACAGTATTTGCATTGGGGCCCTGAGCTCCAGATTACCTCTCTGCTACTAGTCCCAGCATTAAGACATCTCTTGCCATTTGTCAAAGTGCTCCAGCCCTTTCATGGTGACCATATAATCTTGTACCTACTGTATACCTAGCTCATATGTGCCCAGGAGCATATGACCAAACCCTTACAAAATAGATGCATTAGCATATAACCCCAGATATAGCATACATCTATGCCGCCCGGTCTTATTAATGAGAGCATTTGTATTCATTTTAATCTGTGCTCCCATTCTGCCATCTGCGTAGGGGATGACGGGGCCGAGCTCGCATCAGGATAATCTCCTTCCCAGCAATGAGCTCACAATTTACAACATCAAAACTTTTTCCATTATACGTTGCGCTGCAGCGAGACACTTAAGGTTTGTTGTGACATTATTTTTCATAAACATCATTAATCTTATTTTGTACAATAACGACACTGAACATTGGAAAGTAGTCAAGGTGTCAGCTTGGTTATGCATACTAACAAGAAGCCATTTTGCAGTCTGTCACCCCATGCTGTGTGCTTTTCTGTTCCATATTTCCATGATATGCTGAATGCTACATGCACACGTTGACGGAACAGCTCTTTGAAGGATTGTCTTCATGACATTGTATTCTAGTATGCTAAAGTGTTGCATCATTAATTGTCGCAAATACAGCAAAGTGTGACCAGTGTGGAGTTTATTTCAGATATAGTAGATTATAGGTTGCCTGCTGACACCTGTATACCGCTATATTTGCTGGAAGTACATCAAAGATGTATTATTATCGAGGGTCTCCTAAGGATGATCTATCCTTAGGATGGACCATCAATATCAGACTGGGAACTGAGCTGCAGGGAACAAGAATGCCCACTACACAGTGTACAGAGCTGTAAGCAAAACTCTAGGCTACTAGCCATGATGTCTGCGTTCAGCTGATGGGTGTTATGTCAGACCCCATCAAACTCATATTAAAGACTTTTCCTTAGGCCAAGACGTTAATATCTAAGTCCTGGAAAACCCTTTTAAAACAAACCAATTTCCATCAACATGGTGGCCCTTACTAAGTCAGTCTGAAGGTGTCCACTTATTATACACACCAGATCTTGGTATATGTGTCTACTGGGCTTCGCAAGATGTGTCTATGGGAGAATCAACAGAAGACAGTAATGTCTTTGCCTTACCATTGGCCAAAAACTATGGCAAAGGTTAAAAATGTATCATTTATTCGTCTCTCTAACTTCACACCTGCGCTCGTCATCCAGTTTGTGTAATTCAGCCAGTTTTCGTCTACTGCCCCATGAAACTGTACAGGAGACAGAAACCCGGCGGTCAGCTTTCAAACCCATTCACTTCTCCCATTCGTATTCTGCCTGCCCATTTTTTTTTAACCGGACACAAAGTCCTGCATGTCCATCTTTGTGTCTGGCTAAAAAAAATGGTTGCCCCTGTGGACAGTCAGAAGACGTACATGGGCTGTCACCTTTCTAAACCCATTCAAGTGAATGGAATTGGAAGCTGACCACCAGGTTTCCATCTCATGTCCAGTTTTGCGAGGCAGAAGACAGAAACCATCCGGATTACACAAACTGGAGGGCGAGCACCCTTACCGCAATAAAAATGTGTTATGTCCCTAAACCAAACTCGAGGGGAAAGTATGGTGCCTCACGTCGTAGAGACTTAGTGTATGGAGCCTTATTGTTCAGGCAAAGCTCCCTGGAAAATACAAGAATGCAAAAAGGAGGAATGAACCATCTGTAGACAGCTATTTCACGATTCTTGCCCCATAGACAATATAAGGCTAGTGGTTGACTGGATGGGTTGCCTTAAATTAGTTTTTGGACATGCTGGTCCTGAATGAAGAGAAACCAAAGAAAGTATGATCACTTCTGCCCAACCTGTCCCCTTCGCTTTACCAAAATTAAGCATGTGGGTGCTCCAGGCTCATGGTGTTCAAAGCACTAATATGTGCCTTATGGTCACATGTCTTAAAGGGGTTGTCCAGGATAAACTAATAATTATCCCCTAAACTAAACTCCCTCCCCCACCTAACTTTTAATTTACTTCAATTTAAAAAAATAATTATAATTACCCATATCCCTGGAGTGGTCATGTGACCACTCCAGGAACACTTTCTGATAATCTGGTGATGTTCCATTTCACTGCTTCCGAAACGGAAAGTCACCATCACTCTTCCCCTTTCCCTATCCCCTGCAACACTTAACAACCTTCCTGTGTCCAGAGAACGGGTCCTCCCCTTCTTCCTTGCTTATGGTAGTGGGTGGAATAGCTTATATAGGGGAATTGAGAGGGAATTAGTGCAGTAGCTACAGGAAGTCTGCACAGCAGGAAGCTACACCAAGTAAACAAAGGCAGAGAATGCAGCAGCAACCAGAGACACCCAGAAATCGTTCCAAACACTGCTAAAGGTAACTTTAGAAATCTATTTGCCGATAAAACTATATTTGCAAACTAAAAATAAGTCAGTTAAAATCCAATTTTATTTTAAGATTAATTTTTTTATTTTTATTTTTACTCCAAGTGTTACAGGTGCATATAACAATAAGATCAGGTAACTTGTATTAAGTTCTCCCTTCCCAGTATGTGTATATGGTTGGGTTGAATAATCCTTTACAAGTGCCCTATGTGGATTTTTCTATGGAGAACCCCTCCAATATTTAATTGTCTAGGGCTATAATTTTCTGTAAAGGTTCAAGATATCTACGGGCAAAAATCAATCCAGCGGGTCCAAGTGAATGGAACACGTAATATAAGTGAACCCCTCCCTAAGGCTGCATTAAAACTTAAATGGGTATTTACTACCTAGGGAGCCTGTCAGGATGATTGAAATATCTTTGCTTTGCTTATATAGTAATAAATCCTATAGATTTATTGATCCGCTGGACTTAAGATTTGTACTGTAAGTACAACAAACATTTAAGAGAAAATTAAAGTCTATAAAAAACTATCCTGTATTATGAGGCCTCAGTGGCCGTGCGGGACTGATGTTTTCTCTGACAGTCCAACTAATAATTTTCAGCACCTATTTCCATTCCTTGTAGGAGGATTTCTTCAGAGTGCATGGCTGTTGCTGTGTTAGAATTTGATGTCTTTAAGCCTTTGAATTATGCCCCGCCCCTGAGGTTCTCCACTAGACATAACACAATGTATGCTTAAAGAAGTACTCCTGTATGAGATATCGACTGGATATGATATAAATGATAAATTCTGTACCCTTGAAAGCCAAAATGTAGAAATATGTAAGTGATTTTCTTTATTGTTTTGTAGTTTATAGGGGCTGTAAGATGTTTACCACTTTCTATAGCTATCAAATACTATTATTAGGACTAGTTCACATGGGGCACGGAATGTCACATTTTGGTCCTGAATCTGACGCGGGAAGCCGCATCAGAATTGGACCAAAATGCGCCTGCCATGACTCTCACAGCTTCTGACAGTCGTGGCTTCCTCCTCCGGAGTAGGCTCAAATGAATGGGCCTAGTCCGGAGGGTACTGTCGCGAGGTGGACGCCAGGGCTGACTCAGCTGCGGAATCCGCCTGAAGAAAGGACAGCTCGTTTCTTTTTTCCGTGAGCCGGAACATACCGCTCATGGAAAAAAGGAAGGTAGCGGTCTACATAGACCTTGTGAGGGGGCGGATTCTGAGGTGGATTCGGCATCAGAATCCGCCCCTCTTGCCCCGTGTGAATGAGCCCTTACAGAATATGTATGTATCCTTTGATCATCTTATGTTCTCTTCTCTTGAGTTGGAAGTAGTGGACCGCCATTGTCCGGATTGGAAGGATTCTTAGAAGTTTTGCCTTGCCATACATGTCTAGAAGTAAAATACCCCTTTAAATTTTACTGCAATTCTTTAGAGTTGTCCATTTTTACAATTATTATTATTTTTTATTTATCTGAAACTAAATCTCTCTAAGACTGAACTACTACTGTTTCCACCATCTAACAGATCTGTCCCTGATATATCCATTGCAGTCTCAGGCCTTACTATAACTCCTAGGCAGCAGGCCAGCTGCCTCGGGGTCATGTTTGACGCAGACCTTTCTTTCACCCCTCATATTGAATCACTCGCACGTTCATGTCACCTCCACCTCAAAAATATCTCCAGAATACGCCCTTTCCTTACCAGAGATACACTAAAGACACTTATTGTCTCTCTGATTCATTCTCGCCTTGACTACTGTAACTCCTTACTAATCGGTCTTCCCCTCACTAAACTCTCCCCTCTACAATCTATTCTGAATGCAGCGGCCAGGCTCATCTATCAGTCTAGACGCTACAGCGATGCCTCCGGTCTGTGCCAGTCACTACATTGGCTGCCCATTCAATATAGAATAAAATATAAAGTTATCACCCTCATCCACAAGGCTCTCCATAATGCTGCACCTCCATACATTTCCTCTCTCATCTCTGTCTACCGCCCAACCCGTGTTCTCCGCTCACTCAATGACCTAACACTTACATCCTCTATTATCAGAACCTCCCACGCTCGTACACAAGACTTCTCCCGAGCTGCACCACTTCTCTGGAATGCTCTACCCCGGACAATCAGATTAATTCCCAATTTCTACAGTTTCAAACGCAAACTAAAGACGCATTTTTTCAGACAGGCCTATCACAATTCCTAATGCAAACCCTTCTTGATGCCTTTTCAGCCTAACATATTTGTCCATGCTCTATCCACATGTTAAAGGACACTACTAGTGACGGCCCATAAAGCTTTGTTTGTGTAATGGCTGCAACCTCTATTACAAAATTGTCTGAACACTGTATAAGCAATGCCGCCCCTCCTACCTCTTGTGTCATCCTCTCTACCTCATAGATTGTAAGCTCTTGTGAGCAGGGCCCTCAGTCCCATTGTGTGAAATGATGTTCTTTGTTTTGTATCTGTCTGTATCTGAACCCTACAAATTGTACAGTGCTGCGGAATATGTTGGCGCTATATAAATAAAATTTATTATTATTATTATTATTATAGCACCATTAATTCCATGGTGCATTACAATGTGGGCCTCAAACCTTAAAAGGTCATGTGCCCCTGAACTACATGACTCTTGGCCAAGGACTTGTTTGCAAATTTCCTAATAGACAATGGCCCACATTTGCTAAGGTCCTTGTACCTGGAAAGTGGCCAAAAATGCCCTTCAACCTGGCACAATTTTGGCTCGTCTAAATATCTGATCCCTTCTCTATACTTTTTTAGGTGATGGGCAGAACGGGAATTCTGATGGGTCAGAAAGGGGATTCCCTGATGTGCCTGATTTACTGCGTGGGTTGTACCCCAAATCTACGCCAGTTCCTGAATAGTGTAGATTCGGGATCAAGTACACCTCCACATGGGTTACGATTACTAAGAGGCCGGAGTCTCTCGTAACTCTGGCCAGTCGTGTGCCTGTCGGGGAATGAATTAAGAATGGCATAATAATTGGCATTCTTAATAAATCTCCTGAATATTTCTAGAAGATGATGTCAGAGACGATTTTCCATAAAAATTTTTGACATAATTTTTTTGGGAGAAAGTTGAACATCTGATTTTTGTTTCCAGGGGATGTCTTCCATGAAGAATTCGACAACAGCTGGTCTCTTGTATGCTGCTTGTCAAGATCCATTTTTCTCTCCACAATAAGGCAGGAAATGTAGAGAGACGTTCCAAGTGATTGCTTGTCTCCTCTCTGCGCTCATGTCAATTGTAAAACTGATTCATTAGAAGAATATGAAACGTTTAATAGTGATCTGTTGGCAGGTTTATAATCTTCTAGAACCAATATCTAGAAATAGAAAAAAAAGGAAAGAAGAAATATTCTTTAATTTTCATCTTTTCTCACTCTGACAATACTTCATTAGTTAAGATGCCCATACACATTAGATAGATATTGGCTGAGCCCTCTGATATTGATGGCATGGAAGATAAGTAGTCCTTTCCTGTAATAGCAGATGTCAGGGATATGCAGTATATGCAATGCATTCTCATGGCCCCAGGAATGGAGAGGATCCCTAAGAGTGCAGCTATATTGGGGCACCTTAAGGGGAATAAGAAGTATGATTCAAAACAATATAAATGCAATGCAACAAGCCAATGCAATTTTATAGATTTGGCCAATGGGCCAAAAATGGGTATAGATACACATATATAGGTGCATGTATAAAGGTATGCGAGTATAAGAGCAGAATTATAGCAGTTTGGGTCCCATTCTGCTATTCATACTGTTGGACATGACATTTGTCAGACATTTTGGAGGTTACAGAGAGCAGAATTTGGTCACTGCCCAAGATTCTTACACTTGGCTTCTTGTCATGTCTTCTTTGCATACTTACTTTAGAACACAGCTTCATCCACCATTGGGAAGGAACATCAACATGATATACTGTATATATTTGCCAATGCAAGACTCATCTCATTGGGTTTCCATTCATTTCATTGTAAGAATAAGCACTTCTAAAACTGGTATATATATAAACCTTATTTGTGCATATGTGCACACCTCTGCATGAACCTTCAGATATACCTTAAGATTTATTTATGGGGATAATGTCCATCCTTAGGGAGAGACTTTTCAGGTGTGTGGAGACTTATACTGCAAGGGAACATGGGAAGAATATGCAAATCTGTCTCCCAAGATGTAAACAGGGAGACAGTGCCTCTGTTATGCTGCCCTCTATGATAAGCACCCTGAACCCATAGAGGGCGACATAACACTGTCTCCCTGTTTACATCTTGGGAGACAGATTTGAAATATTCTTTAAGATATATTGTGATTTATTTGATGTTTTTGTGAGGTAGGATAAAAATAGAATGGTGGCTGGTTTAACAGTTCTCAAGGTTGAAGGGAGTCAGTCACCAGAATGCAACATGTCAACCCTATCCTGGAGATAGATAGTTTATGGTCACCAGAACCAGCATATCACCCCAGCCCTGCAGATAGATAGGTTAGTGTCACCAGATCCAGCATATCACCCAGTGCACGGATTGATAGGTTATGGTCAACAGAACCCAGCATATCAAACCCAAAGCCCCATAGATAGGCAGGTTATTTTCACCTGAATCAAACAGTGTTCTCCTTCTGAATTATGGTCCCCATTGCTGATATATAGCACTGTTTTTGTCAATATGCAAATGTGTTCTTTGGAGCAACAGCAATGCCCTCCAAACAGCTTATTTGAAGGTGATATCTCAGCAGCAGAGGCAACAAAACCTATCTATCTGTGGGGATGGTGACAAAAATCTAAATTTATCACCAACCGTCATGACAGGTGATAAGTGACCGCTGGAGGTCTGGCCAGGGGACCCCCATTGATTGCCACAATGGTGGCCAAGTAGTGTACATAGCCACCTCTCCATCCAAATAGTGGCCAGGTACACTATGAGTCACTTATACTGTATTATATTGTACAGTTTGTAATTGATTATAATAATTATTTATAATGCTTTATACTTCATGACTTATTTCATTGTTGCCGCAGAGCTTTATCAGCTATTTTCTAAGGTCAACACACTTGCTAGTACATTACTTGGCAGTCTGGTACAACGGTCAATTAACAAACAAAATACAATATTGCGTCTCATTTATTTGATTGTAACTCGGCTGATTATATTATAAGGAAGATGGAAATTAACACAGAGGTTCATTATTAAATAATTATATTAACAAGTTATTGTACAATAGGAGCATATTTACCAATCCTGTCTAATGTGTAGACCACGTAAACTTAGACGAAGTAGTCTTAAAGGAAACGTGTCATTAAAAATGGCCTATTTAAGTTTTTATGCAAAATTTTTTAAATAAATTTGCTGATTTTATTTACATTTTTTCTATATCTGTATTAAAAAAGAATAGATGAGCAAGTAGTATTCCATCGAGTAGGTATTCGAACGAATACTACGGTATTCGAAATACGCTATCGCTATTCGCAGTAAAGATTCGATTCAGAACCAGCGTTGATTTGCCGAATGCTATACAACGACCAAGAAAATTTACACACAAAAAACATATTATAAAACTACCAGTTCCTAGGAGCCCTGACAGTGTTCTACACTATGTTTTATAGATAGGTTCCTAAGAGCCCTGACAGTGTCATACGTTATATTTATATATAGGTTCCTAGGGGACCTGACAGTGTCATACGCTATGTTTATAGATAGGTTCCTATGAACCCTGACAGTGTTATACGCTATGTTTTATAGATAGGTTCCTAGGGGCCCTGACAGTGTTCTACACTATGTTTTATAGATAGGTACCTAAGAGCCCTGACAGTGTCATACGCTATGTTTATAGATAGGTTCCTAGGGGACCTGACAGTGTTCTACACTATGTTTATAGATAGGTTCCTAGTAGCCCTGACAGTGTCATACGCTATGTTTTATAGATAGGTTCCTAGGAGCCCTGACAGTTTTATACACTATGTTTTATAGATAGGTTCCTAGGAGTCCTGACAGTGTCATACACTATGTTTTATAGATATATAGTCGTAGGAGTCCTGACAGTGTCATACACTATGTTTTATAGATAGGTTCCTAGGAGCCCTGAAAGTGCCATACACTATGTTTTATAGATATATAGTCCTAGGAGTCCAGACGGTGTCATACACTATGTTTTATAGATATAGTCCTAGGAATCCTGACAGTGTCATACACTATGTTTTATAGATATATAGTCCTAGGAGTCCTGACAGTGTCATACACTATGTTTTATAGATATATAGTCCTAGGAGCCCTGACAGTGTTATACACTATGTTTTATAGATAGGTTCCTAGGAGTCCTGACAGTATCATACAGTATGTTTTATAGATATATAGTCCTATGAGCCCTGACAGTGTCATACACTATGTTTTATAGATATATAGTCCTAGGAACCCTGACAGTGTCATACACTATGTTTTATAGATAGGGTCCTAGGAGCCCTGACAGTGCCATATACTATGTTTTATACATAGATTCCTAGGAGTATTCCACACTATGGTTTATAGATAGGCTTCTAGGAGCTCTGACACTATATTTTAAGACCTTTTAAGAAGTCATTTGTACCAAACTTGTCCGACTCAAAACATATTTTGATCCCAAATCATAACAAAACAAATCTTGAGTGGTTCGCCCAACTCTATTTCCTACCTGATGTAGATTTCCATTCTGGCATTGGTAGACTCTTCACAAGTCTCTGGTTACCTGTGTCAGTCAGGCAGTACAATACGCCAGTCTTAAAAATTTGCCCTAATAAATATAGCGCAAGCAAATACACCATATTTTTTTGTATATTGAGCTAGAATTGTGACTCATTAAATTTAGCAAAGTTCTGCCAAAGAATTTAATTGAATTCAGTTCTAAAAATGACTGTAAATGTTTTAGCAGCCTGTCACATACATGACTTGTGTTTTTACAGAGGTCCTTCTAATTACAGTGGTATTTACTGTGCTTTGGTATAGAAATATCACAACCACACAAGTCAACTGTTGACAAAGAAAGTGAGAAATTCCACCCGCGGAATCCTGGTTAATTAGCCTGGAGTTGTGAAACAGATACATTTAGCTCACTAATTACTAATTGTATAATCTGCTCTTCGACCTCTGTGTAGACATAAGAGACACATTTACTTTACATGTTTTATTATATATGTCTCTTTAATCCTGCACTGGATAATATACAAATTTTCGTTCTCGAAACGAGGTTGCGGTATGATTTAATACTGGAACGGGATACTACGCAAAAATAACTAATTTAGAGGCTTCATTGCTCAAAGGGAATGTGTCATGAATTCAATTTCAGCTTAAATAGTTCAATTTCAATTGTATAAAAGAAAACATTCTTATGTTATATTTATTATATTTTGATTTGTTTAATTATGGGTTTTATATAGTTATTTTTTAACTTGCCATATGGAAGGAACACATATCCTTTACTGTATAGATGAGTTATTTGGGTAGGTCATGAATATTAGATCAGTTTATGATGCCTAATTTTACATGGAGACTTGAGCAGGAGCCTCTCAGATCATATGATCTAAATCAGCCAATGACTGCTAGTAATGGAAACAAGAAAGCTAGTGAAGAAATTTGTATGAAAATATATCATACAGTATATATAACGGATTTGCCTTTCTGTTCTTTATGCGCAACCAAAATGATTGGACCGATCTTTACCAAATTTTGCACACAGACACATCAAGTGTCCGGTAAGGTTTTAGATTGGGTCTCACCTCTCTAGGAGGTACCGTTCCTGAGATACCATATTCCCATAAAATGATGTGCATTAGCCATTAAAAGCCTGCAAGTCTTTCACTCATATTCCAAATGCCATACACACAGTCACATGTCAGTTATCAGCCATTAGAAGCTTGCAGGCACTTAGTCTCCACGTGCACACAGCTTTACTCCAGGTTTATATAACAACCCAGCCATTTGTTTTCACTGCTTTAGCTCAGATTTAAAAGTCCAAGACGCTGTGCATGACACTGATACACACAATTTTACTCTATAACAAACGATCATAGGTTTTTATTTCATGTCTAAATTGAGATACACATGATCATATTATGCTTATGAACCAATGTAAACTCGCAGGTTCTTCAGTCTTGACATACACACAGCTTTACACCAGGTTTCCATAACAATCAACCTATTCTTATGGGGCCACTACACAAAGAAAAACTCAAATATACCCTACGATGCAAAATGTATTTCCAATATAAACCTGAAATAAGTAATTGGCTGATGTAGATATATTGCTTGTTACAGACAAAGGGTCAGATTTATTAATACTGACTAACTGTAAACTTAGATTTAGACTAGACTTAAAATGTGGCAAATCTGGCAAAGGTAATATTGTAGGCAGAGGTAAGAACAGAATTTTTGTAAATTTTTGTTGAGATTTTTTTTTTCTTCTTTATCTCCATTGAATTCTGACAGTTGCTTACAGTCCCCGCGATTTCTATGTACTTCCCTACGTGGAACAGCATTTTTCTATCCTTGTATTTTTTGCGTTTCTCAAATTTTGGCTTAAGAGCCAAGCAATATAAAAACAGCATGAAGTCCCACCGGTTTACAGAAAGTATCTGCTCCGACAGAATCACCTTATCATAAAAAAGCAATAAACCATCAATTCTGGCTTCATGAATATTCAGTAGTTCATCTTCAGGTAACAACCATATGGCCTGATGTTATTAGAAATCACAAATAACAAAGTATACAGAACATGGAGTGACCCTGATTTTAGCAGAAAAATTTGTCAAAAAGAAGTAAATGCCCAAAGGTCAATACTTATTTGTTTGTAATAAATGTGGAAGTCTTGTACCGGAGAGGAAATTGTATTTCTTCACAAAGTTTGGGTCAATTTTATTTCTAACAGATAAAAGATTTATCTCTGCCAGTATTAACTTATTAGGGCTAGGACTCCGCCACAACATGGGATCGCTCACATGTCTCGGTAACATGATAGCATTACTGTGACCACAGTCTTGATATTTCCCTTTGGAAAAAAAATAAAAATACATTGACAACCTTTTAACCACTGAATAATATCCAATACGGTTGTTTGCTTTCATATCTTTTTGCATTATTAATGTGCCATGCCATTATCTCTGTACTGTGACAGTGGGTTTTTCTTCCCTATACTGTAACATAACAGTCAGGGGTGTAAAAAGTAACCGTAAGACCCTATAGCAAAACTTGAAATGAGGCCCCACGCTACCCAAGCAAGCTCCGAACTGAAAAATCTGCAATTATTTTGATCTCCATGAAACACAGGGATAGGCTAAATAGTGACTTTACAGTACAGAAAATGCACACGGTGATGTCACAGCGGAGCCGGGAGATAGGTAAAGTAACAGTAGTTTATGTTTGTATCCTTCTGGGTCTCCGATTATTATACTCTGGGGTCTGAAAAGACCCCAGAGTATAATAATTCTTCATGTGTGGCCACAATGGGACATAATACTGTGTTCAGGGGCCACAATGGGACATAATACTGTGTGCAGGGGCCACTATGGGGGATAATAGTGTGTACTGGGGCCACTATGGGGGATAATACTTCGCCATGAGGAAGGGGCTTGGACCCTGAAACGCGTAGGCGGTTAAGCATCGTGTGTCTATTGTCCTATGTAATCCGAACACGTTTTTTCATGTAAGTGCTGTGTCATTTTTCATAATTATTGTCACTGGTTTTCTGTCAAAGCAAAGGAATTACTCCCCTTTTTTTAAATGGACCAATAAAACATAATGTTTTAATCTAATGCAAAACTGGTTGCTGGATTACTTTTGGATTTTTTCTTGAAATTTGTATTGGTACCTGCACCGGCAGGATTCCATGGTTATCCGTGCACTTGTAGTAGCACAGAAAAGAATATTTTGTCGCACTAAGACCACGAGAAAAACCACAGGGCTGTGAACGCTCTTTTTTACATATGGGGGATAATACTGTGTGCAGGGGACACTATGGGGACATAATATTGTGTGCAGGGGCCAGTATGGGGCATAATAGTGTGTGCAGGGGCCACTATGGGGACATAATATTGTGTGCAGGGGCCAGTATGGGGCATAATACTGTGTACTGGGGCCACTATAGGGACATAATACTGTGTACTGGGGCCACTATGGAGCATAATACTGTGTACTAGGGCCAGTATGGGGACATAATACTGTGTACTGGGGCCAGTATGGGGCATAATACTGTGTACTGGGGCCACTATAGGGACATAATACTGTGTACTGGGGCCACTATGGAGCATAATACTGTGTACTAGGGCCAGTATGGGGACATAATACTGTGTACTGGGGCCACTATGGGGCATAATACTGTGTACTGGGGCCACTATAGGGACATAATACTGTGTACTGGGGCCACTATGGAGCATAATACTGTGTACTGGGGCCACTATGGGGCATAATACTGTGTACTGGGGCCAGTATGGGGACATAATACTGTGTACTGGGGCCACTATGGGGACATAATACTGTGTACTGGGGCCACTATGGGGACATAATACTGTGTGCAGGGGCCAATATGGGGTATTATAGTGTGCGCAGAAATGCGTGCGGGGGGTTGGCGGCGTTAAGGGTCAGTTGGTCGAGGTCTTCAGCGTCGGTCGGGAAGGGGGACCATGTCAAAAGTTCACCACGGGGCCCCGCCATTCCTAGTTACGCCACTAGTTTCAGGCGCCCCCTAGTTATATGGCAGCAGGCTGTATAATCTCCCTGATGCCACTGCTGGTGACTTGTAGTATTACATTACTACATTGATAATGGCCATCCATATAACCCAAGTAAGGCAACACTAATTGATATTTACTAGTTTAATTAGATTTCTTTTAATTTCACATTTAACTTTTTCACTATGTCTTCTAATTGTATTTCCTTTTCTTATTTTACACAGTAAATTCCAGTAAAGTAGAGCTCAGTGAAAACCAATACAGTCACGTTTACTTGTTTGGCTGGCTCAGTATAGAATACATTTGTGAGATAAACCTACATGGCAATTTGGAAGATATTGCAGTCTCTATAATTACTAATTGACTTTGGAGCCTCAGGTAATGGAAGACAGAGTGCTTTATAAGTAGGTTATCTGTATACAGCCAAATGAGTCCAGAAGTTACAAAATCTAAAGCAATGATAGTACACAGCGTGTTCGGAAAATGTCATCCTCTAAAATAGGTCATGGAGCGGTAATAGAAGAGAGCGCCAATTCTCACCTATTAAGGAATTAATGACCAATAAAGGTAGAAGGAGGTCAATTTATTTAACCTATGGCTGGATAAATATAAAAATTTGCCTGTTTCCAAAAATATGGTTCTTATTAGGTCTATACTATGATCTAATGAGGATAAGATAATAAATATAATCAAACCTACAACATGGCTGCTTAGTCTGGCCATACACTATTGATCAATGTCAACTGAACCCGCCAATTGTGACCACCTATTTTGTATGGATGGCAAATGTAGAGGGATAGAATGGTCAGACATGTTGGATTTCCTTCCATTATTTGGGAGTCTAGTAACTCTTTTCTCTCTCTCTGTTGAGAACACATCCCTGGTCAAGACCAATACCGGAAACTAGCCGCCATCTATCGGAAGTGAATGCCGTACTTTATACTTTATGGGGTGGAATTTACTAACCAATCTACCCTAGTTTTCTGGTTAAGGGGCCGTGGACCAAAGATGTGCCATATTGTTCATTCTTCACGCTACTCTCCACTTTTAGAGACCAAGGTGGACCGAACGGAACACCTCAACCCGACATGTTGACTATAACTCACGGCAGACAACTGGGGTGCATTATACCTGAAATCTATGCCATTTACTGACTGCCATAGACTTTAATTCTGACTCATGGGAGGGCACCTGACTTATGGTTAAGGTTGGTGTACAGAATGCCCCTTAATAAATCCCCACTATTGTATATGTAGCTCCTATCAACAAAAGATGACTGGGAAAATATAATGGTACAGAAGTTGTTGGTATAATGAGACTGCTTTTACCATGTTTTCTTTATATGTTACTTCAATGCTTTTAGCTTTTCTGCTCGCCTACAGATAAGTGTATCTGTTCAGAGTGAACCACATTTGACCCAAATTTTTTGAAATTTCGTCTTTAGCTCGAGGATGAAACTTTTGGGTTTCATCAGCCACAGACCACTATTATACTCTGGTTCTCTTCAAACCCCAGAGAATAATAAGTAGTGGTGCAAAATAGTTATAGTCACTTTCCCTCAACTCTCCTGGGCATCCTTGCACTGCCCATTGCTCCCTTGTGTTCTTCTCCTGGCTGACATCATCTGCTCCAGGGGGATTCCTGTGGCGCATGGTACTGTGTGCAGAGGCGCATATCTAATCCTACGGTGCATGGTACTGTGTAAAGAAGCACATATCTAATCCTCCGGCATGTGGTACTGTGTGCAGAGGCGCATATTTAATCCTCCAGTGTGTAGTACTTTGTGCAGAGGCGCATATCTAATCCTCCGGCACGTGGTACTGTGTGCAGAGGCACGTATATAATCCTCCGACGTGTGGTACTGTGTGCAGAGACGCACATCTAATCCTCCAGCATGTGATACTTTGTGCTGAGCCATGTGTCTAATCCTTTGATGCGTGTACCTCAGTTTGGATATCAGTATTGGATTGTACATGTGTAGTGACCATGTGCTTGGAAGTTGGAATATGAGTGAAAGACTTGTAGGTCTGTATTGGCTAATGCTGGTCATTGTTATGGGAATACTGTATCTCCAGAACAGTACGTCCGAGAGAGTTGAGGCCCAGTCTTAAACCTTCCTGGACACTTGATGTATCTGTGTGTCAAATTTGGTAAAGATCAGTCTAGTCGTTTGGTCGCGCATAAAGAGATATAAGATATATATACTGTATATATATACCAACAATATAACGAAAATCATCAGCTCCAACATAAAGCCTTATATCCAATTCAATGTGGAAATCTTAATGTATTTCATTATGTTCTGTACACTACATGTAATATATAGTGCTTACAGTGCCCTACAGCAATGACATATAGTTCCCAAATAACCAAGGTGTAAAGTAATGTCCATATCATTGTATTAGCCGTATCACTGACTGTATTCATGTCTGACACAGAACTCCTGTAATAAAACCTGTCATATTGCACCTCTATTAGTGCCAGCTACAACGACACTATAATAGAGCCAGTGACACTACAATGACACTATAATATAATAATTGAATCCACATTTTACCCACCATGTTGTCTCTTGACTATCACAAGTGTCATCCATGACTATTAAGGGAAACCTAGGAAATTGGTCGCCTCAGGCATCCAGATGTGCTGACAGCTCTTCGAAAGAGATTTAACATGTCCAAAGGTCAAATACATGAAACTTGAAGAGCTTAGAAGAAATCTCACTGGAGTCCATACCGTAACTGTCTGAAAGTGCCTGAGATGTTTTCATAGAGGTTTGGGCATTTAGTCTGACTGTCACAATCCTCTCGGTGTCTCTGGTGCTTCTTCTTGATAACTACTCTGCCCCAGTATAGACTATTTAAAGGGCCAGACTATGCTTGTCACCCCCGACTCCTAAAGCATAGATATACTTTTATATATTAAGGGAAGAGGACAAACTTATCAGTATGGTTTATTAAAGAAAATGTCCTGTTTCATTTTTTATTTCATTAATTCTGACACTGATCAAATCTGTACAATAGAAGTCTATGGAGATGGAAAGGGAAGAGAGAGTAGAGCTCATCAACAGCACTACAGAGAGACATCAGCACTACAGAGAGATATCAGCACTACAGAGAGACATCAGCACTACAGAGAGACTTCAGCACTACAGAGAGACATCAGCACTACAGAGAGATATCAGCACTACAGAGAGACATCAGCACTACAGAGAGACTTCAGCACTACAGAGAGAGTTTTCTTTCAAATCACAGCCAGTGATTACTATCCAGCCATCTCCTTATAGAAATGACTCATTTAATATTGTATAACATGTCATATCTCTGCCTCTCCTTCTCTTCCTCCCCTCTCCATAGACTTCATTGTAAAGGTATCCACTTACTGTATGTACACAGTATAGACCAAAATCACTCAGATAAGAAGTAAAAAGAGGAGTAATAGACACAGCCATGTGTACTATAAAATTTTTACCTTTCCTCTACATTATTGATTTACAAAAAATATGAATGGATAAAAGTTTACTTAGACTTTAAGGATCCTTCCCCTGTTTCCTATGTTTGTGTTCCATTTGGTATTGGACTGACTCGTGTTCTTGACCACATCTTCCTACCTTTTGCCCACCCTGACCTCTGTTGGCTATTACTTACGGCCAAGTTGTGCCTAATTCAACAAGTAATTGTCTGACTACGACTACATCTTAATACTGCAACTTCATGGTTTCAAGTAGAACATCCAACTCTTGGTCTGCACTAGAGTCACTATAGCATAATGCGAATAACTACAAAGACTAATAGCTCACCAGCCCTTAAACACCTCGCTGTAATGACAGAACATTAAATCACTGGATTTATCTTGGTCTTCCACATCAATTCCAGCGCTTTAGTATGAAAGTTGACTGCAACGCTTTGGAGTTGATGAGGAAGAACAAGAAAAACTCAGTGATTGAGTGATCTGCTCATCCATCCTGGTGTTTGGGAGGCCGTGTGCTATTACTTTTTGTGTTTATTCACATTATTCTATAGTAACTGTTCTGCGGACTGGAAGTTGAGTGTTTTACTTGTAAGCTGTCTTTTTGTGGATTAGTTTCACTCGTATACCCAGCAAGTTTTATCATTCAGAGCTGTATAAAGGATATTATATACAGTATTTGTATTATATGTATGGTGGAAATACATTACAAAGAAGAAGGCTGATTCATACAAGGCTCCACATAGCATCCTTCAGCAATGGAGCGCTGCAGGAAAAACTATGGCGGCAATACATCATGGTTCTTCCCGCATCGCTTTAGACAGAAAGTTGGCAGAGGTTTCACCTGCCGACTTTCTATTTCAGTTATACCTATCGAGAAACCACCAGCATTCCTGTTAGTGTCATTCATATGCTGTGATTTCCGAAACTGCACTGGTTTTGGAAATCGCAGCATGTCCATAGCATGATTTTTATTGCACAGTGGGCATGGAATTCGCTAGAATCCCATCCACTTTACCATGACTGTAAAACGTGGTGTTTATGCCATGGGGGGCCCTCGGCCTTAAGGGCAGAAATCCATTCCAACCCCTAGCTAGTATAGATTTTGGTTTCTGGATGGGCTTAATTATTAGTAATTTTGGTTCATTTCACTTTGACATGGCTGTTCATTTAAAGGGGTTCTGCAGGATTAAAAAACATGGCTGCTTTATTAGGAAGTGACCTCACTTACATTGGTCACATGGCAATGCTACAGGTCAGACTGAACTGCGACATGGCTATGTGACCAACAAACATGATGTCACTTCCTGAAAAACCGGCCTTGCTTTCTAATCCTGCACAACCCCTTTAAGGCTGGTATACTGTACGCCAGCTTAATAAATCGTCCACATGGTGCTCAGAAATGAGCACCATATTAATAAAGGACCTGAATGATGCGGAGGGTGTATTTTGTTTAGTGGAAAAATTCTTCAATTTTATAAAAACATAATGGGGACCCTTACTACGTTTTGCAATGGGGCCCTATGTTACCTGTGTATGTGTCCAAGTGCGGCTTTCTCTAGGAGGCTCCCGAGATGATGGGCTGAAGCTGACGGACTACTCCACTCCATTAGACTCTACTTACTGTGGCATGTATGGCAATTCCAACCTTAACCCTCCGGGGCTTTCCACAATTCCTTGTATGATGGCTAGGGATATTTTATTCCATTCAGCTTGGAGAAGACAGGTAAGTTCTTTCACCGATTTTGGACGGCTGCTGCGCCCCTTAGTTTGGTGATCCAGCTCATCCTAGAGGTCCTCGATAGGGTTCAAGTCTGGGCTCTGGGCAGGCCAATCCAGTCAGTTAACCCGATTGTCACTGTACCAAGCCATGGTAGACCTCGCTACATGACAGCTGGTGTTGTCATCCTGGAAGTATCATTGGTCCAACCCATAGAACCGCCATAATGTAGGAAGCACACTGTTATTTAAAATAGTGCAGTAGGCGTTGGCGTTGAGTTTACCATGCACTGGGTCCAAGGGTCCCAGTCCATACCAGAAGAAACACCCCCAGATAATAACTCCACCTCTGCAGAACTTTACTGGGTGTCCAAATACTTTTTGGCAGACAGTGTATTATCCCTAAGCCAAATCCATTAGTGCCCCAATAGGTCCCCAACTCCCATTGGTGACTTTACAATTTCAATTCACTCTAGTCAAGGTCAGCTGACCTGACAAGTAACTGGGGCGCTGCTATACTCCCCTTACAAACAACTCCTGTATCTGGGGTACAACATAATATACAGTGTTCCATACTTGTGTATCTCCAATTTTATATATTTTTTTGAGAATCCATTCCATTTGGGAATTGTTCTAATTGGCACGGGCCAAAAACTACCGGAGAGTTTTACACCTAAATATCAGGAACTGCCGTAGAGTATTATATTTTTGTCAGGACTTTGAGCTTGTAAAATTTTAGGACATGAGTTGTGTAATGCTTCATTTATGTCTTTCACAGTGGAGGCTATTACCGACTCAGTTATGGAGCTACGTAACATTTACCTGTCACCGGTGAGACAAAATGTTTCTTTTGTGAATTTTACAATCACCGCTGCCTGGTAACCAGCATGTTCGGAACAGAAGATGAAGGATGGATAGAGTAGATGTGCCCTGTTTTGTGCTGGTATCTTAAGTGTTATTTTAGATATTTTAGTCTTACAAATGGCAATAACCCTCGAGACAATATTCTGTTAAACCAATATATATCAAGCCTATTGAGAATTTGGGAGGACTGGCATTTGGGAATGTACACATTATATTTTTCTATTCTGTTCAACAAAGCTAAAGACCCAGAATATTTGTATGTCAACCTAGAGGGAAGCTACTGCATACTAAGAACCTGATCCTCCAAGGAAATGTGCCATTCCTTATCTTTCCTTTTGGCTGGACGTAAATGTATGTATTCTGAGATGAGTGGAATGAGATGACCGCCTTTGGAAAAAAATAGCCATGATTTTGTGATACTCTGTCAGGAGATGTATATGGTTTATGTTTCTATGAGTTGTTACGAAAATTACAACCTATGAAGGGTGTTGAGACCTTGTCATGATAATATATCGGATTGGCATCATGAGAAATTGGAGTCTTTAAAGGGTTTATGTCATCAGAAGTATTTATTATTCATAGGATATATAATTGTCGGGAAGGAATTTTTTCCCCTGAAATGGGGCAATTGGCATGAGCCTCATGGGGGGTTTTGCCTTCCCCTGGATCAACACTGTAGGGATTGTAGGGTTATAGGTTGAACTTGATAGACTAATGTCTTTATCCAACCTCATCAACTACATCAATTATGTAACTATGTAATTAATACCTGATAGGTGGGGATATAGATCCCGAGAATGTTGGGTCCTTTCCACCTGATCAACATTCAGCTTGACCGTGGGGAATGGAGAACCATTCACACAAGAGCACTGTTCTCTCACAAGGAGGCTTTAGGGGGACTTTTTGTCCCTGTTCTCCTGATAACTCGGGGAACCCATTAATTTGGCCCCTAGAGATGAAACCATTATCCACTCCACTGAGAATAGAAGATGAATGTCCATAATGGCACAACCCCTTTAAGATCTGGATTTCCAGATTGTGGTTACTGGTACTGTTTTGTGATTAAATTTATAAGGTAAAGGTGGTCTTTATAAAAGTGGGTCAGGAAAACATTGATATCATTAAATCTCCTTTCGGTAAAAAATTTTGGAGATAGCAAAAGCAAAAAAACAAACATAAGAATCCTTGTCCAAACCAAACTTATGGGAAGAATATGCAAATCTGCCTTCCATGATGTAATTAGGAAGACAGTTGCTGCCTCAGTATTGCAAACCAATAGAGGGCGCTCACTGGAATGTGCAAGCCTGTCTTAAGACAGGATTCCAGTGAAATAACCCAATAATGGCTGCTCCCTTTAGCCTCATGCCCGACCTTCCAAGAGGCCTTTGTTTAGCAATGAAGCTGGGATTATTACCAGATATAGTCTCTCAATCGAGGACAACTGTTTCGATCTGGTTGGATCTCTTCAGCCCGATGTAGAGAGGACTATAACCTGGTAGAGGTGAGAGGCTTAGACAGGGTTCGGGGAATATTGTCACTCCTTAGGGAGCGACCACCATATAGGTGTGTGGAGACTTGTTAAGCCTTTAGCACTCCACTTTGCAAGGAACTATGGGAAGAATATGCAAATCTGCCTTCCATGATGTAATTAGGAAGACAGTTGCTGCCTCAGTATTGCAAACCAATAGAGGGCGCTCACTGGAATGTGCAAGCCTGTCTTAAGACAGGATTCCAGTGAAATAACCCAATAATGGCTGCTCCCTTTAGCCTCATGCCCGACCTTCCAAGAGGCCTTTGTTTAGCAATGAAGCTGGGATTATTACCAGGTATAGTCTCTCAATCGAGGACAGCTGTTTCGATCTGGTTGGATCTCTTCAGCCCGATGTAGAGAGGACTATAACCTGGTAGAGGTGAGAGGCTTAGACAGGGTTCGGGGTTGCAAAGTGGAGTGCTAAAGGCTTAACAAGTCTCCACACACCTACATGGTGGTCTCTCCCTAAGGAGTGACAATATCCCCCAAACCAAACTTAGTCATCCATTTGGAATGGATTAACAAAAGGTCTCAGATAAGACCCAACTCACTGGGATAATGTAGGACATTTTGGAGAAAGACTCTTCCTAATTACTTACCACTTAGTATTCATGCAGTGGACAAATGGGACATTGTCAAGGTTTGGAAACGCTGCTGACTCTCAAGTTATGGTATCGTTCATACTATACTCTACTTATGACTTCTTCAGGTAGTCACATTCAGTAGGTTATTGTCTGTGGCCCTTCTGGTATTGTTGGGACTAACTAACCATTCAACATGTATTAGTCATTCAACTGATGATTATTCGAAAGATGTTAATGAAAAAAGGATAAGGTGTTTCGTATGTCAATGTGCCGAACGATAAGCTGGAATTGGTAACCTGTTGCAACGTGATGTAATATCTACTTCAATGAATACAACCAAAAATTCTTTTGTGTGTGCTGTGTAGTTAGCAATTCATAAAACAAATCTTGAATTTTGACCAAGGGAATCGCCTTCTCTCCTACCCATAGTCTTTAGCTTAAAAATTAGAAAAAGAGACCCAAAGGAATTTCAAGTAAAGAATTCAACCAGAGCCTGAGTTATCGAGATACATTATTAATAAGTGTCGTATCATTAGTTCTACATACAGATTCTCCATGTGGACTCTTTAGAGAAAAGGAGAGTTGAAACAGGTTTTACACACATTAACGAACAAAGGAAAAAAAATACACCATTGCCTGTTAACTGTTTGGTACTGAGGGTGAGTCATGGAAGCTTAGAAAGTGATTGCGTCCATACAGATGTAAAATGTATTCATAGTATCATCCCAAAGCATTGTGTGGATGTCGTCCCTAATTAAAGAGTCTTTTCTTCATCTAAGGGTCTCCCACCAAAAATTTGAAGTGTCAACAGTAGACAGAACTGGAACAATGGGTTGTACATTTGTAGAGGCAAACATAATATACATAAATCTGGTCTCGCGTTGCTCTTATTCCAATAATACAAGTTGCGTAGTTGGGTTTTTTAGGTTGTCGGTATTGTTCCACTTGCCAGATGTGTCTCCTGTTGTCATCAAAATCTGATCTAAATTGTTCTTCCATGCCAGAAGACGACATCAAATTAGTCCATGATATTGGACCATCGCTGATTTCCAAAGTGATGGGTTCTGGTGCTCTTTAGAGCCCTCAAAACCACTCTGACAAATCAAAGGTACTTGCTTGTAGACTCAATGTTGAGACCTAATGTTATTTATCTTAGGATATCTTAGAATTTTCCCTTTAAAAGGATTGTCTGGTCTGGCAAAATAAAAAGGGGAAATCCGGTGGATCAAATTATAGTCTATGGGGGCTGCGGGTTTCTGTGGGTGATCACTTTTTAAAGAGGACCTTTGATGTCCTCGGGCACATGCGGTTTTATATACCGCTAGAAAGCTGACAGAGCGCTGTCCCGTTATGTGCTCCAGGGCAAGAGATATCGGTGTTCAGCTAGACTGTCAGGAACGCCCTTCTGACAGTGGGCAGACATTGGTAACGACACTGATAACTCTTTCCCCGAGGCATATAACGTAAAGCCAACAGTCTGCTGAATTCAGTGCACTGTCGGCTTTCTAGCGGTATATAAAACCGCATGTGCCCGAGGACATAAAAGGTCCTCTTTAAGCGGATTGGGTTTCCGTTTTTCCTCTTACTGTCTATTGAAAGAAAATATGCACACTTGGTGTGAGCTCTGTCTGGAAAAGTAACTGGCCAAATGCAAGGGTTTTTTTGTCTTGAGTTTTTCAGATTTTTCCAATTTCTCTCAAATTTAGGAGTGAGTGAATTGATCATATCCATATCTCCCAGAATACATGTCCACCAAAAAACATCATTTCTTTGCTGAATCTTAAAAAAAAAAAAAAAAAAAAAAAAAAAATCAGCAGTAAATCATAAGTTGAAATGAGAAAAGCAGTGCCCCTAGTGACAAAATGGTGAGTCTCTTATCCCAACAGAAAACACAAATACCATATACACTCGAGTATAAGCCGACCCGAATATAAGCCGAAGCCCCTAATTTTACCACAAAAAATTGAGAAAACTTATTGACTCGAGTATAAGCCGAGGGGGGGGGGGGATGCAGCAGCTACTGGAAAATTTAAAAAATTAAAATGGTCGGAGTTTTTGGGTGCAGTAGTTACTGGGTGCTGGGAAAGGGGAGGGGGTGTTTTGGTTGTCTGTCTGCCCCTTCCCTGAGTTTGAGGACTGAATTTTTTTTCCCCCACTTGGACTTCAGTCTGGCTGAATATAGGATATCTGCAGTGCTCCTATTAACCCCTTCCCGACGGAACAGGAGCAATGCAGATACCCTATATTTAGTAGACCGGGCACTGTCAGACACAGGAATACCTAATGTGTATGTGTGTCACAGTCATTTTCTACTTTTATATGTATTCTAGGGAAAGGAGGGATGTAGAACTTTTATTTACTTTATTTTTTTTATTATATTATCATATATTTTATTATATTTTTTTTAAAGCTTCTTTTTTTTCACAATTTTATGGGAGATTCTATACATTACTATTGCGGCTGGTCATAGACCCCCCCCCCCCCTCCCCCCGCCCTCTCAAAAAAATAAAATAATTTTTTTTTTTTCTTGACTCGAGTATAAGCCGAGGGGGGCTTTTTCAGCACAAAAACTGTACTGAAAAATTCAGCTTATACTCAAGTATATACAGTATTCTTGGTTACTTTTATATTCATACTTGCAATGTTGTCTTGTAATTCCTTTATAAAGCGCTCCCTTCTATTCCACAGGTACACAACATTTTCCATCAAACATAGCAATGTAATTTCATGTAATCCTCCCGGAAAATGTGCCTGAAGAGCCCTTCATCTGCTGTGATTTTATTTAGGGAGTTATTACTCTATTGAATTTAGCAGTGGCCTTTATTCTATAATCTTTCCTAAAAAAAACCCAGAGTGGGATAGATCTTATGTAAACCAGACATTGATTTCTTAGAAAAAAGTGGGAGTGTGCAACAGTCACAGAGCTTGTCCCAAGACGGAATTGGTTTTCCAAGAAATACAGGATTTTAGGTGCAAGGAGCAATCAAATACACTGTCTACCAATAAGTATTTGGACACCCATGCAAATGAAGATATCTGTGGTCGTGATGTACGTCACGCTTTCCGCCATTAAATAGGAAACAGCATTGGCATTAGCCGCATGCAAGATGCCATGAAGTGCAGAGTTGCCCGATTTCGAGAAAGGGGTAATTGTGGGGTACCACAGAAATGGTCGATCCCTAAAGGACATAGCAAGCGAACTGAATTACCCAAAATCGACAGTGGCCTATGTGATTACGAAGTGGAAGATGAATGGTGATTGTCGTAATGTGCCCCGAGTCGGCCGACCCCTGAAACTGGGAGATAGAGAGCGACGAGTGCTGGCCAGAGAAACCGCCCCCAACCGATGCCTCACATACACATGGAGTGTCACCAGGTATCCGGGAGTATTGTATCGCTCAATCCCATCTGTAAGGAAGCATCTGCTGGGGAATACCAACTATTGGATAGAAAGAAATGTTGTTTTCCTATTCTACCACAGGTGGCCACATACTTATTGGTAGACGGTGTAAACTATTTTACTAGACATGCTCTGGTCTTATATAGACTATTTTTAAGCTGCTCACTTGAAATGATTCCTATTTTACAATTTAATAATTCACATTAAATTAAAATACAATTGGATAAGGATATCATTGAAGTCCAAGTATGAATACAGCGTAAGGTCAGACTCAGATATACCGTATCATGTACAACCTCGAACGTAGAGCCCCTCTCGGCCCTCCCACCATGCAGCCTTGTATTCTGCCTTACAAACAATAGTAGGATAGACTTCCATGATAATATGTTATGTGACAGCATGACACAATTCTTACACATGTATCTCTCATCATACGTGTAATCAGTCTACGTTATCACTTTAAGATATACCTGAGGTTGCACTATAATATAATACACTGGATGGTTATTACCATGTGACAGTCATATAATTTTCTATGTCACTTTACAGCATACATTATGGGTTATCCGCAGCCTATGACACAGTAGATTACATTTTGCCTCTCGGTGTCTGTGTACTTTTCTTCCATTGGCTAAATATATATTGGTATTCCCATTTTTATGCAAACAATTATACATTTTTGCACCAGGAAAGGTGTGTGGGGGTTTATCAGGAGATATGGACCAACAGATTTGCATTAACAAATGCCAGATATTTGTGAAAAGTTTAGTGCAAATCGACACTGACTAATCCCATAAACACCCCCAGAGGCAACAAACTCTCTAAGAAGAGTCAACTCTTTATAGGATTGGTGTATTTTATTATGGCACACTACAGATTAGAATTGCCATATGACCACTGGTCTTAAGAAATTCAGTGTAGTTGTTAAATATAATGCAAGGGTTGGAAAGTTCTCGTAGGACAGCACTTGGATTCAGGCCTACGATGGATTCAGCTTACCACCATGTTCCTCCATAGAATACATTTCCATATATTTCTTGGAAGACAGAATCTGCATAAGTATTATCCTACTAATATTATAAAGGAGAAAGTATGCGTGTTTGGATGTTTGTGAATTTGTGTGTCTGGATGTTTGGACAGGGGGTTGCCTGCGCCGCGCTCTGGAACGCCAGTTCGGCCAGCTGTCCCACAGCGTCTGCCGTGTCTGGACACTACAAGTCATCGGTGCACGGGAAGCCCAGGGTGTGGTGAGGCCGGGGCCACAGGTTGGTAGGGGGAAAGGGGACACACGGTCGGCAGGGTCTGGTGGGGGGAAAAGGGGGCACGGGGTAGGTAAGACGGGTGAAGAGGGCATGGGGTAGGAGGAAGGAGTGACCACATTGGGAAGCGGGTAGGGACAAATGGGGGTGGCAGGCACCAGGAGGGAGAGGAGGTAAAGAGTTCCAGCGGGTCGCAGGGTGGGAGGGCACAAAGTAGGTAAGACGGGGGAAGGGGGCATGGGGTACGGGGAAAAAGGGGGCACGGAGAAGATAACACAGGAGAAGGGGGCATGGGGTTAGGGGGGGAAGGGGGAACGTTCCTGAGGGGCAAAGGGGCATGGGGTAGGAGGAAGGAGTGACCACATTGGGAAGCGGGTAGGGAGAAACGGGGTAGCGGGCACCAGGAGGGAGAGGAGGTAAACAGTTCTAACGGGCCTCAGAGTGGGCCCCGAGGGTCCATGGACCCACAGGTGTAGGAAGGGCCCGCTGCGGACACAAGACAAAGGAACAAGCCTGTGCACCGCTCCAGGTGGGTCCTGCAGGGGGTCAGGGTTCCGCGGACGAAGTCGTGGGTAAAAGCTAGTAAGAAATAATGGGGTAAATTTATTAAGTCTGGTGTTTTCTTCGCCAGTCTTAATCCATTACTCCACTGGTTCAAGGTGTCCCAGGAATATTACAAGGCTCTGGTTTCTTAGTAATTCTGGAGTGCCAATGGAGGTTCCATGCGCCGTGATTGAAATCCACAGCAGTCAGGAACTAGAATAACTTAATATAGTAGATCGGATAGGCCGAGGCATCCCCAGATCACCTCGATCCTTGGACAACCATGCAAATGTGGTACAGAAATAGCAAAGTGACACATCCTTGGTGCAAATATGGGCCTTGTGCCAAAGGTATACAACAGAAAACAACCTGTTTTCTGGCATAGATGGTCATGTAAATTCTCAAAGTGTTCCTGAACTTTTACTATATAGGGAATACAAGTATTTGCAAAAACAGAGAGCTGAAAGGTCATCTGTTAGTCAGTCTTAGGTATCCTTGGGCTCCTTCCAACTTGGAGTGCTAAGTAAGACAACAACAGTGACTTGATATATAAGACACATGACCAAACCTCATTTACACACCTCTGTAAATATAACTAATGGTGTGTTAAAGGTAAAGCTTCACGTAAAAGTTTTGGCGCAGTGTGCGGTAGGCTTACATTTCTGGCTTTCAGGACCATAAAACTAGACATAAAATTTAGAGGCCATCAAAAAGATCTTAAAATAACCTTGGTAAAGCGACTAAGTCAAAGTAAACATTGTAAGCAGAACACCAGGAGGTGAGAGACGGTGGAAGCTATTTCATGCCTCATGTATCCAGCGCCACTGCAGACGGTGGGCTCAGTGTACTGGCGGTCCCAGGCCAAATGCCCCTTTTCTAAATTTGGCCATGAAATAAGCCTTGCGTTTTCTTCCACTGTGGAGCACGGGAGGGATTAGAAGCTATTTCATGGATCATCTCTCCAATCCCTTGTCTAGCGGACAGTCCCCTGTAGTGATGAGCAAATGTCCCCTTTTCATTACGACTGTCGATTGTGCATTGAGATGGCAATGGTGTAGAACAATGAACAGACTTTGTAACGTCAAATAACTTTTATGTTAACACGGCCTTATAAAATAGGATGGAACTGAACTGACATCATTTTGTTACAAAAGGTATTTGCTATTCAGGCTGCTGATATCCAGTCTACGATAGAGGAAAGCAGATTTTTTTTCAAGTTTTTTAATAAATTTGCAAATGCTCTTCATACAGTGTTGGCGCCTTAACTAGGACTTTTCACCATCTGGTCTATCAACAGGTCTTTATACCCTTCAATAGGCACTGCTCTACTGATTCAGTTGGATGTATTCTCTAGCCCCCACCATTCCTGAGTACTCATTTCTATTAGTCCATACTCTCATGTGGTCGGTGCCAGAAATTCTTCTCCACCCCAAAACCGCCCACGTGACAGTAGAGAGCCTAATTAACATTGTGGGTGCTGAAACTTGCAACACCGATTACTCAAGAATAGAGATGAGCGAACAGTAAAATGTTCGAGGTTCGATATTCGTTTCGAGTAGCCCCTCAATATTCGACTACTCGAATCGAATATTGAACCCTATTATAGTCTATGGGGGGAAAATGCTCGTTTCAGGGGTAGGCAACATTCGATCAAATTATATTTATCAAGTCCACAAGTGAGGGTCGGGCTGGATCCTCCGAGCAGTCTTCTCCTTGCAGCGTCCCCGCGGCATCTTCCGGCTCTTCATTCACTCTGCCAGGCATCGGGCCTGGGCAGAGCCGACTGCGCATGCCTGCACTACAAGCTGACATGCGCAGTCGGCTCTGCCCAGGCCCGATGCCTGGCAGAGTGAATGAAGAGCCGGAAGACGCCGCGGGGAAGCTGCAAGGAGAAGAGTTCTAAGGGCTAGTTCACACGCGAACTGCCCGCGCGGGTTTTGACACCGAGAGAGACGCGGCAAGCCGCGTCTCTCTCTGGTCAAAACCCGCCTGCCGCGACCATCGCGGTCGCGGCTTTCCCCTCCGCTGTCGGCTCAAATGAATGAGCTGACATAGGAGGGTGCTGCCGGGGGCGGAAGCCCCACGGCTCAACCCGCGCGGCTTCCGCCTGAAGATAGGACATGTCGCTTCTTTTCTCCGCTAGCAGCAGCCCGCCGCTAGCGGAAAAAAGAAGCCTGGCGGTCTGCATAGACCACCATTGTAAGGGGAGGTTTTTGACGCGAAATCCGCTGTCAGAAACCTCCCCTGGGCTCACGTGTGAACGAGCCCTATAGGTAGGAGAAGAACCAGCGTTGATTGGCCAACTGTATAGCATTCGGCCAATCAATGCTGGTTCTGCATCGAATTTTTACATTCGAATAGCGAGTGGTACTCGATCGAGTACGAGTATTTAGAATACCGTAGTATTCGAACGAATACCTACTCGCTCATCTCTACTCAAGAACCATAAGGACTAGAAAGGAAATTCCTAATAAAGGTGCCCAAAAACTCAGAATTGGTGAAGGTGATGAAAGTTCCTCTTTAACACCCCTATTGGTGGCTGCAGGTAGAATTTTTTCATTGCAAACTGGATTTTTAAAGGAAAGCACGGGATATAAAATTCTACATCAGAGAAATAACCCATTTAATAATGTTAATTTCATAGGTCGACCAGGAATTTTTGTTTATTTATGACCCAGCCTTAGGAACTGGAAGTAAGTGTCTCCATTCCCTGTATAGTTGTCAGATACAGGTACTGCAACTCATTTTGCGTTGACTTCAATGTATTGATAATGTACAGTAAAATGAATGGATCTTTTACAGTGATAGGCACTTAACATGAAAAAATATATATTGCATGACTCTTTATATGCTTTTGTCATGATACATATGTGGGCATGCACGACATTCTGTTGGGCAAAATGACAAATACAAGAAGGGAAACCCAATGTCTGAAAACTGGCATACAAGCCATAAAAAAACACAATTATTGTTTTCACATGTGAGTTTTAGTGCAAAAATTGCAACTCTATGAGTTTTGTACTGAACACGTTGCATTCCTCAAATTGGCCTGATGGGGTCATAGATGATGCAAGAAATCTGAACCAGCAAGGAGTTGGCATAGATTTCTCTTTAGGTACAAGGATCCCTGACGTTTCCCCTAAGTTATAATGCAAGCACCTAGTCCTAAATTATACGCACGCCGTAGCAGGACAGGGCATAGAAACACCAGTCTTGATAATCCAGACCCTATGCTTTTTGCCTAAATTTCCATAAAGATACAAAATGGCCAGCAAGAATTGTCGCAATCACTCGAAAATGAGATGAGTCTTCTTATCAGCAAACCATCTGGAGGATTTACTTTATTCTATAAATTTACAACCTGTGACACTGACAAGGACATGGAGATCATCCATCCAGATAGATTCCATATATGTATAGGTGTAAACTATGGGGGCGACATAGCATGCCGTCATGTGATACCAATGTGTGATCACAGGTATGTACTCCATAGTGTCACAATGAATCCGCCGTGCTGATGAGGTCAATAATAAGACAGGATTACGGCTGTTGGCGGCCATGGCTTCTGTTTTGTGTGGGCGTTCGGTATCACCTCCTTTTATAAACCTGTGACCACTATATAACACATACATGTGTTTGTAAGTATATACTGTTCACACATATGTAACACAGCCTACGTCAGTTCGGTTGGCGAGAGCTGCTTCGCTTCTTATGTATTAACTCCTGAGTGACCATATTTACTAGAAGAAAGAGCAATGTGATGTGCAGTGTTGTATAATAGGGGCACTTGTAAACCCCCTGTATGGTGACCAAGAAGTCAATGGACATGGTTATCCTCTATATTGAACAGAAAACTACACATTGTTGCTATATACAGTTTATATGCTGGGTATATATTGTAATTGGCTTCATATACTCTTAGATGCTGAAAGGCTACACCATCGTGGCATTATAGGATTGGGACTCACTTAAGATACAGATAGAGAAATAAAATAAGATCATGTGGCCGATCTCAATAATGTGAATTCTTTCTTTTTTTCTTATAGTTTATTTGCTGGATTGAAGATAGATGAGAAGAACACATAATGTTTCGAGGGTCCCAGGTATCTCCCCTGACATAATATGCAATTATCTTATCTTATCTTATCTATCTATGTATCTATCTATTTATCTATGTTACCAGATTACACCTGATTCACATCTGCATTTGGGAACCCCTCCAAAAGGAAACCTATACGCATTAAAAAGCGGCTACCTGGGAAACCCGCAGACCCCATAGACTATAATGGGGTCCGTGTGGAAACCATACAAACCCCATTATAGTCTATGGCGTCTGCGGGTTTCCCAGTTAACCGCTTTTTAATGCATATAGGTTTCCTTTCAGGGGGTTCACAAAGTGGACTACCCGAACAGAAACCTGAACACAGATATTAAAGGGGCCTAAGACCTCAGTGGTGCAGTAAAGTTTTGCCGGTCTTTGAGTTCCGGAGCGCCCCTGTGCCTTATAACAGTTGGTTTTCTTCTATGCTTTGTAAAGGTCACGATTACATTCATGGTCTGATGGATGGCGGCGTCTGTAACATACATAATCACAGTTCTGGTATTCAGAGGCAAAGTACAACATGATGGAGTACGGTAGTTTTTAAGAACAAGGGCTATTATTGAATCTTATAAAAACTGCAGTTGATGTTCTTATGTGGGAACAAATGGTTAAGAAACAATAAATATAACAAATATACTACAATGTTTCTAATCCTGAGAGCAATGATCACTGTACAGGACATAGATTGGTGGCAAGGTCAGCGCTTATTGTTACTAAATATTATGTTTGTATTCATCTGGAACTGCTGAAAGAGACAGACCTGATACTGAACGTCACAGCCGGAGATTGCTACAATGATATCCAGTCTGGACAAATAACTTTCAGCTAAAAATTCTGAGCAAATCTATTTATTAACAGCAAACAGCAATGAGAAATGGAGAAACAAAGAAACTCAGAACGTCTCAAAGCAATATATTATACGACAATTAGGCTTCATTTACATAACACCAAAAACCATTTTAGGACACCACCTTAGGCTAAGGCCCCACCAGCTGTAATTGCAGCGATAAAGTGCTGCGGAAAGAACCGCTGTGTGGTCGTATTCCGGTTCTTTCTGCAGCGCTTTGAAGAGAAGGTTCACTGAGTTTTCCTCTGCGGACTTTCTCTTCCCATTATATCTATGGGAAAGCTGCCACGTTTCCGTAGATATATTTGACATGCTGCGATTTGCAAAGCCGCAACGGCTTTGCAAATCGCAGCGTGTCCGCGTTGCGATTTCTTCTGCAAAGTGGGTATGGGTTTCGCATGAATCCAATCCCCTTTGCTTGCACTGTAAAATACTGCGGGCAAATTGAGGCGTTTATGTCCCGTGGGGCTCCGGCCTTATAGTGTTTATGGCTGCTATGAAAATGCAGCAGAAAAAAAAAAACTTGGAGGAAAAGCTGTGTTTCCAAAAACAGAGCTCAGCTTCTCTCCTCTATCATATAACCCTATATATCACAGAGCTCAGCTTCTCTCCTCTATCATATAACCCTATATATCACAGAGCTCAGCTTCTCTCCTCTATGATATCACCCTATATATCACAGAGCTCAGCTTCTCTCCTCTATCATATATCTCTATATATCACAGAGCTCAGCTTCTCTCCTCTATCATATAACCCTATATATCACAGAGCTCAGCTTCTCCCCTCTATCATATAACCCTATATATCACAGAGCTCAGCTTCTCTCCTCTACCATATAACCCTATATATCACAGAGCTCAGCTTCTCTCCTCCATCATATAACCCTATATATCACAGAGCTCAGCTTCTCTCCTCCATCATATAACCCTATATATCACAGAGCTCAGCTTCTCTCCTCCATCATATAACCCTATATATCACAGAGCTCAGCTTCTCCCCTCTATCATATAACCCTATATATCACAGAGCTCAGCTTCTCTCCTCTACCATATAACCCTATATATCACAGAGCTCAGCTTCTCTCCTCCATCATATAACCCTATATATCACAGAGCTCAGCTTCTCTCCTCTATCATATAACCCTATATCACAGAGCTCAGCTTCTCTCCTCTATCATATAACCCTATATATCACAGAGCTCAGCTTCTCTCCTCTATGATATCACCCTATATATCACAGAGCTCAGCTTCTCTCCTCCATCATATAACCCTATATATCACAGAGCTCAGCTTCTCTCCTCTATCATATAACCCTATATCACAGAGCTCAGCTTCTCTCCTCTATCATATAACCCTATATCACAGAGCTCAGTTTCTCTCCTCTATCATATAACCCTATATATCACAGAGCTCAGCTTCTCTCCTCTATCATATAACCCTATATCACAGAGCTCAGTTTCTCTCCTCTATTATATATCTCTATATATCACAGAGCTCAGCTTCTCTCCTCTATCATATAACCCTATATATCACAGAGCTCAGCTTCTCCCCTCTATCATATAACCCTATATATCACAGAGCTCAGCTTCTCTCCTCTACCATATAACCCTACATATCACAGAGCTCAGCTTCTCTCCTCTATCATATAACCCTATATCACAGAGCTCAGCTTCTCTCCTCTATCATATAACCCTATATCACAGAGCTCAGCTTCTCTCCTCTATCATATAACCCTATATATCACAGAGCTCAGCTTCTCTCCTCTATCATATAACCCTATATATCACAGAGCTCAGCTTCTCTCCTCTATTATATAACCCTATATATCACAGAGCTCAGCTTCTCTCCTCCATCATATAACCCTATATATCACAGAGCTCAGCTTCTCTCCTCTATCATATAACCCTATATCACAGAGCTCAGCTTCTCTCCTCTATGATATCACCCTATATATCACAGAGCTCAGCTTCTCTCCTCTATTATATAACCCTATATATCACAGAGCTCAGCTTCTCTCCTCTATCATATAACCCTATATATCACAGAGCTCAGCTTCTCTCCTCTATGGTATAACCCTATATATCACAGAGCTCAGATTCTCTCCTCTATAATATAACCCTATATATCACAGAGCTCAGCTACTCTCCTCTATGGTATAACCCTATATATCACAGAGCTCAGCTTCTCTCCTCTATCATATAACCCTATATATCACAGAGCTCAGCTTCTCTCCTCTATCATATAACCCTATATATCACAGAGCTCAGCTTCTCTCCTCTATCATATAACCCTATATATCACAGAGCTCAGCTTCTCTCCTCTATCATATAACCCTATATATCACAGAGCTCAGCTTCTCTCCTCTATCATATAACCCTATATATCACAGAGCTCAGCTTCTCTCCCCTATCATATAACCCTATATATCACAGAGCTCAGCTTCTCTCCTCTATCATATAACCCTATATATCACAGAGCTCAGCTTCTCTCCTCTATCATATAACCCTATATATCACAGAGCTCAGCTTCTCTCCTCTATCATATAACCCTATATATCACATAGCTCAGCTTCTCTCCTCTATCATATAACCCTATATATCACAGAGCTCAGCTTCTCTCCTCTATCATATAACCCTATATATCACAGAGCTCAGCTTCTCTCCTCTATCATATAACCCTATATATCACAGAGCTCAGCTTCTCTCCTCTATCATATAACCCTATATATCACACAGCACAGCTTCTCTCCTCTATCATATAACCCTATATATCACAGAGCTCAGCTTCTCTCCCTCTATCATATAACCTTTATAACACAGAACTCAGCTTCTCTCCTCTATCATATAATCCTAAATATCACACAGCTCAGCTTCTCTCCTCAACTGCTAGATGAAATTTTCTGCTTCCCATTCACTTCAATAGAAGTTATGAGGCGGAACTTGCTTGAAGATCAAACAAGATATTTGTATTTATGTATTGAAACCAATGGAACTGCATTCCGGCAATATTTGGAGCTTATTCTGAGATGTAATTCGCCTCAAATTCATCTCCAAATTCCCTTGTGTGAACAAACCATTAGGCATGTGATTGCCTCCCCTGGGCTCACTATTGTTATACTGTATAGTCTGGAAAAAAATCCAGAGAACAGACATGATTTGTGGGTAGTGAACCTGAAATTTTTTAAAAAAAATTCACGACTGGCCAGGCTTCTTATAAATTTATTCACTCATCTGTAATACTTAATATTCATGTTCTCTGGCACATTAAGAGTTAATGAAAACCGCAGGGACGATGATCATTTCAGGGATGTTCAGGGACAGCGGAGTGACAAGTCACTGGATATATCAGACCATCCTCAGGGAACGCTGCCAACATATCAATTGAGGAAGTTTACAGGAATAGTAGGAAAGGTCCAGCAATAACCAAAACTGAGCAGTAAAAATGAAATATATGGGAGCCTTGAATGTTTAATCTGGAGATAAGGTTGGTGACCTGAAATAAATGGGAGAAGCAGGAGGCAGCAAGAAGGAGCTATATATATAAGGACTTGGCACGCCGAAGTATGTAATTACCAGAAAGCAATTTGTAAAGTTGTATGCATTCTAATTAGCATAATGTAGACTTAGTGGTTTATAAAGCACACACTGCCGAAAATGCTGAGTTATAAGCCGGGATACAAATGTTTTCCAAAAGGCATCAACGTCCACATTCAGTCCTCGCAACAGAGAAATGGCATCATTATCCAATTTAGCTATCTCGTATAAATTATGTGGACTGCAGTCGTAGACCAGGGCTCAAGGGATGTTTGCAAGTAAAACTATCATAACATTGAAAAATGAATCAAGTTGTACAGAATCAAATATGTTTACAGATGGAACTGGATTTGGTGCTGCATTGAGCCTGGCGGCAGACTATGTAGTTGTAGGGGTCCTTATAGTCAGGGGTGGCCAAAACTTATTTAGGAAACCCTTCTTCAAAGGAATCCCATTGTTAGAATCTGTTCACATTACACTGTGGCTCTAGGCTTGGTGTACTGTATAGGCAGGGAGAAGTCCCACCATATCCGTAGGGCTCCATTCACAAGCAAAATGTGCCCTCTGGCTCTGCCACACAAGTATACAACAATATACCTCTCTATTCTATGGCAAGGAATAGCATTGTAGACAATGGTAGACTGAAAACAATGTATACTGCGCTGCATGGAATTAACTAGACAATTATTTTTCAATTTGAGCTTATGAAGGACATATTGCACTGTTTACCAATGAATTGGGATATAATGCAGTCTTCACACCAAGGTATATGTTGAGAGCTTTCCATGGTGTATACCATGAAGGGGGAGAAATGGCCCAAGAATCATAGAAAGGGGTAATGAAGATTGTGGTGGGGATTTTTATCTTTTCTATGGAACACTCTTTCTTCAATGGATGTCACTGTCATGAGTCCAATGTAAAACCTGAGATAACACATTATGACATTACAGTAAGTTGTACCAAATGGTGAAATGTGCAATAATGCAAATGATAAAAAAAGCTCTACTACATTCACTGTAACTACCGTAATATTCTCATCTCAGCCTTGGTGACAGTAGTCTTTTGTCTTGATAGGTTGCCAATGGATATGACCATTAATGAAGGAACTTTCTATGGTCTGAGACTTCTCAGAAATCCAGCCATGATGTCCTTATTGTGGTCAGGTTATCTTCTCATACATGTAGTGTCCTCCTGATAACCAGCCATGATGTCCTTATTGTGGTCAGGTTATCTTCTCATACATGTAGTGTCCTCCTGATAACCAGCCATGATGTCCTTATTGTGGTCAGGTTATCTTCTCATACATGTAGTGTCCTCCTGATAACCAGCCATGATGTCCTTATTGTGGTCTGGTTATCTTCTCATACATGTATTGTCCTCCTGATAACCAGCTATGATGTCCTTATTGTGGTCGGGTTATCTTCTCATACTTGTAGTGTCCTCCTGATAACCAGCCATGATGTCCTTATTGTGGTCAGGTTATCTTCTCATGCATGTAGTGTCCTCCTGATAACCAGCCATGATGTCCTTATTGTGGTCAGGTTATCTTCTCATGCATGTATTGTCCTTCTGATAACCAGCTATGATGTCCTTATTGTGGTTGGGTTATCTTCTCATGCATGTATTGTCCTCCTGATAACCAGCTATGATGTCCTTATTGTGGTCAGGTTATCTTCTCATGCATGTAGTGTCCTCCTGATAACCAGCTATGATGTCCTTATTGTGGTCGGGTTATCTTCTCATGCATGTAGTGTCCTCCTGATAACCAGCCATGATGTCCTTATTGTGGTCAGGTTATCTTCTCATGCATGTATTGTCCTCCTGATAACCAGCTATGATGTCCTTATTGTGGTCGGGTTATCTTCTCATGCATGTAGTGTCCTCCTGATAACCAGCTATGATGTCCTTATTGTGGTCGGGTTATCTTCTCATGCATGTAGTGTCCTCCTGATAACCAGCCATGATGTCCTTATTGTGGCCGGGTTATCTTCTCATACATGTAGTGTCCTCCTGATAACCAGCCATGATGTCCTTATTGTGGTCAGGTTATATTCTCATGCATGTAGTGTCCTCCTGATAACCAGCCATGATGTCCTTATTGTGGTCAGGTTATCTTCTCATACTCAACTTTTCCACAATAAGGAAATCATGGCTGGGTTCTTGCAAAGTCCCTGACCACAGAAAGTTCCTTCATTCAAGACAAAAGACTGTCACCATTAAGATAATTAGACAAAGTCTTTAAAACACTGCAAATTGTTATTTATTTATATTCACACATTTGATATTGTTATATTTATGGTCATAGCCATTGTTTACTGACCAAGATATCAGACTGTCACCACTACGATGGATGGAGGAAATCATTAAAACGGCATTTTTTAAAAAAAATTTGCAAAAACTTTAAAATTAAATTAGGGAAAAACTTTTAATTGACTAAAACTATAAATACGGTTATGTTCATGGGAAAATCCCTTCAATTCTACAGACTAAATAAAGCAGCCTATAGCCTTGTAATGGCTGGGCAATAAACTGCAGGGAACTTGAGATTTCCAGGAGTACATTGCTCTATTTTTGTGAAGGAGCAATTATGGCTGCTATTATGTCATTTCACTTTATGGATACTTCACTACTTTGTGCATCGTGACTGTCTTCGAGTCAGGTTAATGTAGTAGGTTATGGAGGATCTGTCGCCTCTCCAGACTTGTCTGCATTAGTAAATACTTGTATTCCCCCATCCACAAGTCATTGACGTGCAGCTTACACCTAGAAGAAATCATGGACGTGCACACTTTCCATAGTCTAGACGAGGGAAGCTATTCTTCTGTTACTATGGGAACTAGTGTCAGATTTTGCAGAGCCTTGTATGTGTTGTATATAATATATTTCCTTTTTGGCTCTCAGAAATACAATTGTTAGTCGACTGAAAGCTTTCAAGAGCCATCTGACCAAGAACAATGCATGTTATTCCATTTATGTGAAGCAATTACGTTGTTATAATGGTTTGGCCCTTAACCTCCCAATACCATTGTGCGAGGGGCGGAAGTGTATTGTATTTCTACAGTTTCCACAAGTCTGTTTGCTGTAAGCTTATATATACCATAAGCAAATACATTGTATATCCTATATTATCTATATTACCAGTCAGACAAGCTGAGCTCTGTGATATATAGGGTTATATGATAGAGGAGAGAAGCTAAGCTCTGTGATATATAGGGTTATATGATAGAGGAGAGAAGCTGAGCTCTGTGATATATAGGGTTATATGATAGAGGAGAGAAGCTGAACTCTGTGATATATAGGGTTATATGATAGAGGAGAGAAGCTAAGCTCTGTGATATATAGGGTTATATGATAGAGGAGAGAAGCTGAGCTCTGTGATATATAGGGTTATATGATAGAGGAGAGAAGCTAAGCTCTGTGATATATAGGGTTATATGATAGAGGAGAGAAGCTGAGCTCTGTGATATATAGGGTTATATGATAGAGGAGAGAAGCTGAGCTCTGTGATATATAGGGTTATATGATAGAGGAGAGAAGCTAAGCTCTGTGATATATAGGGTTATATGATAGAGGAGAGAAGCTGAGCTCTGTGATATATAGGGTTATATGATAGAGGAGAGAAGCTGAGCTCTGTGATATATAGGGTTATATGATAGAGGAGAGAAGCTGAGCTCTGTGATATATAGGGTTATATGATAGAGGAGAGAAGCTGAGCTCTGTGATATATAGGGTTATATGATAGAGGGAGAGAAGCTGAGCTCTGTGATATGTAGGGTTATATGATAGAAGAGAGAAGCTGAGCTCTGTGATATATAGGGTTATATGATAGAGGAGAGAAGCTGAGTTCTGTGATATATAGGTTATATGATAGAGGAGAGAAGCTGAGCTCTGTGATATATAGGGTTATATAATAGAGGAGAGAAGCTGAGCTCTGTGATATATAGGGTTATATGATAGAGGAGAGAAGCTGAGCTCTGTGATATATAGGGTTATATGATAGAGGAGAGAAGCTGAGCTCTGTGATATATAGGTTATATGATAGAGGAGAGAAGCTGAGCTCTGTGATATGTAGGGTTATATGATAGAGGAGAGAAGCTGAGCTCTGTAATATATAGGGTTATATGATAGAGGAGAGAAGCTGAGTTCTGTGATATATAGGGTTATATGATAGAAGAGAGAAGCTGAGCTCTGTGATATATAGGGTTATATGATAGAGGAGAGAAGCTGAGTTCTGTGATATATAGGTTATATGATAGAGGAGAGAAGCTGAGCTCTGTGATATATAGGGTTATATAATAGAGGAGAGAAGCTGAGCTCTGTGATATATAGGGTTATATGATAGAGGAGAGAAGCTGAGCTCTGTGATATATAGGGTTATATGATAGAGGAGAGAAGCTGAGCTCTGTGATATATAGGTTATATGATAGAGGAGAGAAGCTGAGCTCTGTGATATGTAGGGTTATATGATAGAGGAGAGAAGCTGAGCTCTGTAATATATAGGTTATATGATAGAGGAGAGAAGCTGAGCTCTGTGATATATAGGGTTATATGATAGAGGAGAGAAGCTGAGCTCTGTGATATATAGGGTTATATGATAGAAGAGAGAAGCTGAGCTCTGTGATATATAGGGTTATATGATAGAGGAGAGAAGCTGAGCTCTGTGATATATAGGTTATATGATAGAGGAGAGAAGCTGAGCTCTGTGATATATAGGGTTATATGATAGAGGAGAGAAGCTGAGCTCTGTGATATATAGGGTTATATGATAGAGGAGAGAAGCTGAGCTCTGTGATATATAGGGTTATATGATAGAGGAGAGAAGCTGAGCTCTGTGATATATAGGATTATATGATAGAGGGGAGAAGCTGAGTTCTGTGATATATAGGATTATATGATAGAGGGGAGAAGCTGAGCTCTGTGATATATAGGGTTATATGATGGAGGAGAGAAGCTGAGCTCTGTGATATATAGGTTATATGATAGAGGAGAGAAGCTGAGCTCTGTGATATATAGGGTTATATAATAGAGGAGAGAAGCTGAGCTCTGTGATATATAGGGTTATATGATAGAGGAGAGAAGCTGAGCTCTGTGATATATAGGGTTATATGATAGAGGAGAGAAGCTGAGCTCTGTGATATATAGGTTATATGATAGAGGAGAGAAGCTGAGCTCTGTGATATGTAGGGTTATATGATAGAGGAGAGAAGCTGAGCTCTGTAATATATAGGTTATATGATAGAGGAGAGAAGCTGAGCTCTGTGATATATAGGGTTATATGATAGAGGAGAGAAGCTGAGCTCTGTGATATATAGGGTTATATGATAGAAGAGAGAAGCTGAGCTCTGTGATATATAGGGTTATATGATAGAGGAGAGAAGCTGAGCTCTGTGATATATAGGTTATATGATAGAGGAGAGAAGCTGAGCTCTGTGATATATAGGGTTATATGATAGAGGAGAGAAGCTGAGCTCTGTGATATATAGGGTTATATGATAGAGGAGAGAAGCTGAGCTCTGTGATATATAGGGTTATATGATAGAGGAGAGAAGCTGAGCTCTGTGATATATAGGATTATATGATAGAGGGGAGAAGCTGAGTTCTGTGATATATAGGATTATATGATAGAGGGGAGAAGCTGAGCTCTGTGATATATAGGGTTATATGATGGAGGAGAGAAGCTGAGCTCTGTGATATATAGGTTATATGATAGAGGAGAGAAGCTGAGCTCTGTGATATATAGGGTTATAGGATAGAGGAGAGAAGCTGAGCTCTGTGATATATATGGTTATATGATAGAGGAGAAAAGCTGAGCTCTGTGATATATATGGTTATATGATAGAGGAGAGAAGCTGAGCTCTGTGATATATAGGTTATATGATAGAGGAGAGAAGCTGAGCTCTGTGATATATAGGTTATATGATAGAGGAGAGAAGCTGAGCTCTGTGATATATAGGGTTATATGATGGAGGAGAGAAGCTGAGCTCTGTGATATATAGGGTTATATGATGGAGGAGAGAAGCTGAGCTCTGTGATATATAGGGTTATATGATGGAGGAGAGAAGCTGAGCTCTGTGATATATAGGGTTATATGATGGAGGAGAGAAGCTGAGCTCTGTGATATATAGGTTATATGATAGAGGAGAGAAGCTGAGCTCTGTGATATATAGGGTTATATGATGGAGGAGAGAAGCTGAGCTCTGTGATATATAGGGTTATATGATGGAGGAGAGAAGCTGAGCTCTGTGATATATAGGGTTATATGATGGAGGAGAGAAGCTGAGCTCTGTGATATATAGGGTTATATGATGGAGGAGAGAAGCTGAGCTCTGTGATATATAGGGTTATATGATAGAGGAGAGAAGCTGAGCTCTGTGATATATAGGTTATATGATAGAGGAGAGAAGCTGCCAGGATGTCATTTTTTGAGTGCACTATAAGCAAAAAAACATGCTGTGATCACAACAACTGTCACTCGGAGACAGACTGCACTGATGTATAATGATGCTGTATAAACGTAAGATTGACACAGAAAAGAATCTGTGCCACTGGCACTACATGCAAAAAAAATGAGAGATGTCATTTATCTAGGGATGATCAAATCCATTCACACCGTCAAATTTTCCAAAAAATTTTGGGCACTGGTTGAGAAAGTTAAACTTTTTAAAGATTTTGCAAAGTCAGATACACCAGATCTGAGAAAAGTGATTGTGCTCTAGTTCAGCTCTGTTATATTTTATAAATTCAGCTCTGCAGCATTGCAACGTCCTTGTTCACGTTAATACATCTCCTATCATGGTCTTAATTAGAATAATAGATTAGATTCACATCTGGTTTTTATATTCCTAATTTTTGCAATCTCCTAGAAAGCCTCTCCTGTAAGTGACGCACGCTATGGATTATTATGCCGGCCGTGTATTTACATACTATAGGATCTAGAAGTAATTCAAACCCTGTTTAAGTCTCATTATCAGGTTTTATTGTGCAGAGAAGGACGCAGGAGATCCAGCTGCTTCTATACTGCTTCCCTGCCCTACTTTATCCTATCATTAGCGGTGATGGAATAGAGCGCGGGGCTGAGGGCAGACTTTAGAGATTAGGAATTAAGAAAAATTGAATCACCCAGAAATGTAAGAACCTCTTAGTCTTCTCATCCTGGAAAGAGAAATACCAGGAAAATACACGAGAAGATTGAAGAGCGCATGTGTAAATAGAGCGTACATGTGAAGATCAATATCTGGGGGCAACACGTGTAACAGAACGAAACCTCGAAGATCTTATAGAAGATGGATCTGTAGGGACCTTGTCTCAAGAGCAGAAGTGTTTACGACAAGGTTTAGAGTCAAGTGGTAAGAGGTTGTGAATTCCATCCCGTACAATAATATATATGTAGCGTACATACTACACGTTTGGAGTTGGACTAACCTGCTAGAGTACCAGAGATCCTCCAGGGAACGCAGGCTCAGATATATTAAGGGCTCCGAATGTCCAGCCAATGACAATCCCATTTGGAGCTGACTTTGAACTAATCGCTTACCACGAGCGTCTACATCATAGATCACAAATAACCTATTAGATGTTATAGATGATATGTCCGACGTGTATGATGAAAGTTAAAGCGTATTATTTCCCCTTGTGGGCTCAAAGAACTGCAGTCTGATTCTGTAATTATATTTCAGAGCTGAATTCACTATCCTGCAGGCTTCAGAGCTGAAATCGTCCAACACAATAACATCATCAGCATAAGATTCAGCACTTCTGGATATTATACAAGATATATATATATATATATATATATATATATATATATATATATATATATATACAAACATTAAAGGAATTGTCTAGTTTCGGACAAATAGCGGGAGATAAATGTTATTGTTTGTATGATAAAAGGTTGTACAATTTTCCAATATATTTTCTGTACCAATTATTTATGGTTTTCTACATCTTGGTTTGCTGGCATTCATTCTGCTTATTTTCAGTGGATACAAATCAGAGTGTGGTCATTTGATATACAGTCTATAGTCATGTGATATACAGTCCAGGGTCATGTGATATACAGTCCAGGGTCATGTGATATACAGTCCGTGGTCATGTGATATACAGTCCATGGTCATGTGATATACAGTCCATGGTCATGTGATATACAGTCCATGGTCATGTGATATACAGCCCATGGTCATGTGATATACAGTCCATGGTCATGTGATATACAATCCAGGGTCATGTGATGGACACACAGGTGCACAGCTCATTACAGTCACAGAAATGAGACATCTGCCTGGTAACAAGCTGTGCACCTGTGTGTTCCACACATGACCATGGACCGCATATCACATGACCATGGACTGTATATCACATGACAATGGTTTTTATCCACTAAGAGTAAGCAGAATGAATAACAACAAGCAGAGACCTAGAAAACTGTCAGGAATTGTTATAGAAAGTATACTGAAAAATTGAGCACTTTTCATTATATAAACAATGACTTTTACTTCTCAATATTGGTTGGAAACCGGACAATCCTTCTAAATTGACAGTTAACATGTGACATGCCATTGAAAATGAGAATTTGACCCCCCAACAAGGGGCTAGATTACAATGTGACACGGCCATGCCTGACTACAATTCTCTCACCTTATAGAGGGGGCTATAGAATTGGTGGCAAATATAAGAAAATGGTGGAAGTGCCTATAGAGGGGTGACTAGTAGAGATGAGCGAACAGTAAAATGTTCGAGATTTGATATTCGTTTCAAGTAGCCCCTCAATATTCGACTACTCGAATCGAATATCGAACCCTATTATAGTCTATGGGGGGAAAATGCTCGTTTCAGGGGTAGGCAACGTTCAATCAAATTATACTTACCAAATCCACCAGTGAGGGTCGGGCTGGATCCTCCGAGAAGTCTTCTCCGTGCAGCGTCCCCGCAGCGTCTTCTGGCTCTGAATTCACTCTGCCAGGCATTGGGCCTGGGCAGAGCCGACTGCGCATGCCCGCACTACAAGCACATGCCCGATGCCTGGCAGAGTGAATTCAGAGCCGGAAGACGCCGCGGGGAAGCTGCACGGAGAAGACTTCTAAAGGTAGGAGAAGAACCAGCGTTGATTGGCCGACTGTATAGCATTCAGCCAAACAATGCTGGTTCTGCATCAAACTTTTCCATTCGAATAGCGAGTGGTACTCGATCGAATACTACTCGCTCATCTCTAGTGACTAGAAGACTGTAAGCCATGAATTTCCAAAATGGCAGGCTTTACATGGAGTTGCCTTTTTGCCAAAAATATTTTAAATGATGATTCCTTCAGCTGCATGCGACTTATACAGCCAGCTGAAGACAAGTCCGGTGTCTTATCGATGTAAACCTCTATGAATTCTCCTATTATGAATATTGCATGCATACTTTTAGAAAGGCTAATGGGACAACGTGGCTCTTAGAAGTAACTTGACCTGCAGTTAATGCAATGAGAAGATCAGGTTATGCCCTCGTGCCTGATGAAAATCTCAAATGATGAAGCAGCAAATAAACCGCAGCACTATGACAGCATAAATATGTATGTACAATGGATTACAGACCGCAGAGGACTATAGGCATGCCCATAAAATGGAAAATACATGGGGATGTGCCATCACAGTGCATTGTGTAAAAGGGAATTCATCTTCCATAGATCGTTTCCTCCATGGGGATTGGGGGTAGCCCTGAGAGTCTGCTTGTAAATGTCTTTTATACGAAGGAGTTTTCCGGGACTTACATATTGATGACTTATCATTGTGATTTCTTGGAGCTCCAACGCCGGAACCCCCACCAATGATCTGTTTTTAAGAGGTCATAGAGCTCCCAAAGGCCATTGCCTCTTCCATGTCCCAGTGATCAGGCCCCTTAAACTGACACCTATCTCCTATAATGTGGATAGAGGATACATGTCTTTAATGTCACATCCCCTTTAATGCCCAGTGTCACATTTTATCCTGATGTTAAATTCTATATCCACCCATAACCTGAACATTGAAAATTGAGATTTTGCAAAGTGGTGCTTGATCCATTGCACTCTCTCTCGGTCCTCTTCTGGTCTCTTCCAGCCTTCCGAATGACATCATGCAACTGCTGAAGCCCAATCACATGGAAACCTCAGAGTACAATAACTTCACTTCCAGTTTGTGGGTGAAGAAGCCGAACAAAAATTTGGGAAAATTTGAGTCAAATCTAGTTTGATCCAAACTGGTTTGCCCATATCAATTCATCACCAGCACCACATTTATGATCATTTCCACTAGAGATGAGCGAACACTGTTCGGATCAGCCGATCCAAACAGCACGCTCCCATAGAAATGAATGGAAGCACCTGGCACGCAGACTTTGCCGGCGGCCGGCCACTTAACCCCCCGTGTGCCGGCTGCTTCCATTCATTTCTATGGGAGCGTGCTGTGAGCGTGCTGTTCAGAATGGCTGTTCCGAACAGTGTTCGCTCATCTCTAATTTCCATCGGTTGACTATGAGATGAAGTGGACTGGTTCCGAGAAGGATGGGCCTGATTTACTACAAGCCTTGTGATGGACCTATTGTGGTCCTTAGCTATGATGAAATTTTCCATCATGTCCAAATCCACTGTTTGGTCATTTCACATACAGTATCGTGAAACTTCATTGAGACTGGTGAATTAAATTTAGTCTTACTATATAGGAGCTTAATACCAAATCTTATCTTAATTGTAAGTTTTATCCAAGGACATTATGGTCATTATGCTACGTTTTATTGTAGAAGCTCCAGCGTACTTGGACTGGGGGTCACTGTTGTTTTACCTCTGGCACTATAATTCTACATTTATTAATAGTCTATTGCAGGGACATGTTAAACAGATCTGTGTCGCCTTTTCTCAATTAGTATACCTTGGAATTATGTGCGTGACATTAGTTGAGAAAGGCCATTTCACCCATGGCTGCTTATGGAACAGGCAATTTACGCTCAAGTGTTCCCCTAGAGTAGGTCGGTATTAGGATTTATTGTGGTGTGCTGATATGTCTAACTGCCCTTGTAAATTACAATTAAGCCTAGGAAAATGTATAAATCCATAATGGTTTCACATGGTTTCCTACAGATGAAACACTCTGTTTCCATTTTCGGCCAAGTCTACCCTTGTTAATTTTTGCAGAAATTTTGTAGAGGAGAAAGTGCAATGGCCCAATGTTACATGAATGATAATAAAATCAGCGGTTTGGAGATTCTTTAGATGAATTCTTATCACTGTTTACCAAGCACAGTGCTATAGATGGTAGAGTGGCCGTGCTTGGTATTGCAGCTTAAGACCATGTGATCAATGAACCTGACCTGTGAAGAGGATGCAACTCTATAAGGACTATAGGCATGCCCATAAAATGGAAAATACATGGGGATGTGCCATCATAGTGCACATAGCAAATCAGTGATGATCACTGTGAGTTGTAAGTAAATTGCAATGTAAGTCCTACTAGGACTCCTAGGAGAGAGAGAGTCCAAATTATTGTGTGTGGGCAGAGTAAGCAGCAATGTCACTGTATCTCCTAGGAGTCCTGTCTAAATTTACTCTGCATTATTATAAACTTACATATCACAGAGCTCAGCTTCTCTCCTCTATCATATAACCCTATATATCACAGAGCTCAGCTTCTCTCCTCTATCATATAACCCTATATATCACACACCTCAGCTTTTCTCCTCTATCATATAACCCTATATATCACACACCTCAGCTTTTCTCCTCTATCATATAACCCTATATATCACACACCTCAGCTTCTCTCCTCTATCATATAACCCCATATATCACAGAGCTCAGCTTCTCTCCTCTATCATATAACCCTATATATCACAGAGCTCAGCTTCTCTCCGCTATCATATACCCCTATATATCACAGAGCTCAGCTTCTCTCCTCTATCATATAACCCTATATATCACACAGCTCAGCTTCTCTCCTCTATCATATAATCCTATATATCACAGAGCTCAGCTTCTCTCCTCTATCATATAACCCTATATATCACAGAGCTCAGCTTCTCTCCTCTATCATATAACCCTATATATCACACAGCTCAATTTGTCTCCTCTATCATATAACCCTATATATCACAGAGCTCAGCTTCTCCCCTCTATCATATAATCCTATATATCACAGAGCTCAGCTTCTCTCCTCTATCCTATAACCCTATATATCACAGAGCTCAGCTTCTCTCCTCTATCATATAACCCTATATATCACAGAGCTCAGCTTCTCTCCTCTATCCTATAACCCTATATATCACAGAGCTCAGCTTCTCTCCTCTATCATATAACCCTATATATCACATAGCTCAGCTTCTCTCCTCTATCCTATAACCCTATATATCACAGAGCTCAGCTTCTCTCCTCTATCCTATAACCCTATATATCACAGAGCTCAGCTTCTCTCCTCTATCATATAACCCTATATATCACAGAGCTCAGCTTCTCTCCTCTATCATATAACCCTATATATCACAGAGCTCAATTTGTCTCCTCTATCATATAACCCTATATATCACAGAGCTCAGCTTCTCCCCTCTATCATATAATCCTATATATCACAGAGCTCAGCTTCTCTCCTCTATCATATAACCCTATATATCACAGAGCTCAGCTTCTCCCCTCTATCATATAACCCTATATATCACAGAGCTCAGCTTCTCTCCTCTATCATATAACCCTATATATCACAGAACTCAGCTTCTCCCCTCTATCATATAATCCTATATATCACAGAGCTCAGCTTCTCTCCTCTATCATATAACCCTATATATTACAGAGCTCAGCTTCTCTCCTCTATCCTATAACCCTATATATCACAGAGCTCAGCTTCTCTCCTCTATCATATAACCCTATATATCACAGAGCTCAGCTTCTCTCCTCTATCCTATAACCCTATATATCACAGAGCTCAGCTTCTCTCCTCTATCCCATAACCCTATATATCACAGAGCTCAGCAAAGTTTTTATTGAAGATTTTACAATGGGTAAATAAAACAGACAAATACAAACAACAGGGCAAGCACATGCCCTGTGAACATAAAGACATACAATACCACTCGCTTCCAAAAAAGTGGGATACAAGCCCGGGCAGTGAGGACCAGTAATCTGAGCAGGGAATGCTTGAAGACTTTCACAGGAGACTCACAATGATTGAGGAGGAACAGGACAGGACCCAAGTGGTGAGAGTTGTCAGTGAGTTGAAGGGTTATCCATTTGACCCCTCCCAGAAAGACGACAGGACCAAAAAACATGAGCATGTCACCCTCTTCCTCACCACAACACCAACATAATGAGGAGACCTGAGGAAACATAGCGTGTACTCTCGCGGGGACCCTATACCAGCGGGACAGGATTTTGTAGCTGGCTTCCTGGTAGTGGGAGCAGATCGAGGCAGCAGGATTCACTTTAGTCATCTACAACTTATATTCCATCTTGAAACAATTTTTCTTGGAGTTGTTTGGGATCCTCTGCAAAGCTGTCTAGGCTATCTATGATATTTCAACCTCTCTGATTTCTAGAAATGTAACTTAGAAATTTCCTTGAAATTATTACAATTGCTTATTCAAATAGAAAAGATGGAATAAAGGAAGAGACAAGAAGCTCTTTGAAGTCCACTAATGTAAATGAGATGGCCGGTCAACTGTGGCGCCCGAGCTCAGGAACGAATCTCCTGGTACAATAGTTTAAGCAGTTGTCATGGGCACTCCTGGGCACTTATCTCCAGGAATCATGTGATCATTATTAGAAATGCCATGTTGTGTGAATAATTTATGGCATCTCAAGCCACTTCTGTGGCGCTTTATATGGGATGTGAAATAAAATGTTCAACATGATATGTAAGTTTAAGGGAAGTGCGCTTGGCTCTCAGATGATAAATTGCCTCGGCTCATAACATTACTTCTAAGACTGATGAGGAAAACTGATTTCATTTATAATCTTTACCCGCTGAAGGTTTTTTCTCAAGGGAGAGAAAAGATTCTGTGCCCTCCTAAGGATTAAAAACAGATTAAATCAGAATATCATTATGAGAGCTCATATGGTGCGCGCTGCATTGGAATGACCTGGCAAGCAACAGAGGGGATTGGGAGATAGATTGGGAGTAGAAAAAGTGGTTAAAGGGACATTATACCTACTTAGTAGGGTAGAACTATGTATAGTTGAGCGAGTTATAACACGGTTGGCACCCCTGCACCCTCTATAGCTGTAGTCTTATGTATAATAAAAGTGGTAGCTGAATGGCCTCTGTTGGTATTATTGGGAGCATCACCAGAAACCACCATATAAGCCCAGCCCTGCAGATAGATAGGTTACTGTCACCAGAACCAGCATATCACCCCAGCCCTGCAGATAGATAGGTTAGTGTCACCAGAACCAGCATATCACCCCAGCCCTGCAGATAGATCGGTTAGGATCACCAGAACCAGCATATCACCCCAGCCCTGCAGATAGATAGGTTACTGTCACCAGAACCATCATATCACCCCAGCCCTGCAGATAGGTTACTGTCACCAGGACCAGCATATCACCCCAGCCCTGCAGATAGATAGGTTAGTGTCACCAGAACCAGCATATCACCCCAGCCCTGCAGATAGATCGGTTAGGATCACCAGAACCAGCATATCACCCAGCCCTGCAGATAGATATGATTTTTTCCCATGCCCATCTCAGATATATTCCCCATTTGCCTCAGATGGATTCCCTCTACCTGATTAGCAGGATGTGAGAGATAGTGTCCACGATTACCCCCTGGAAGTGGCTTTGATCATCCCTGTGTTTCACCCTGGGCATGGCATTAGCATGTCTGTGCGAACTTCGTTAATCCTAGCAGGGGGCCATCCTAGCTCTGAAAGTTCTAACACTTAGTGGTAGACTGCTCGACTCCGTTAAAACTTCAGTCAGTTATGGGATTTATGAAGTTATGGTCACAGGAAAAATGATACAGTCATGACAATAACTTCCTCCTGTGCACAGTACCAGGCCGCACGTTTTGAGCCCAAGCACGATCCAATCAGAGGCCTAGGAGGGGTTCCAGCACTGAACTCGTTACCCATAGGGAATTGGGAAATCATCCTTGGTCTCTACCTGATGGGGATTTTGTGAGGAACCCCATCATGCCCCGAGCCAAACAGTGGGTTCACCTGGTAAAGAGTTATGGCCATTTATAGTTATTCTGGTATAAGGTGAGGGGGCTGAGTTGCCCACCTTGCTGACCTCATTGTGGGAGGGGGCTGAGGGGAGATATATTGTCACCCATGCCAGGACCCGGCGTTCTTTGTTCTTTGGCTGTGTTCTTCCTGGTCTACTGGCATGTGTCACTAGGTGCTGTGATGCTGTGGAACATGTTCCCCTGGACTATTGACTAACGCCTATGGAAATACCATGCACCCTGGACTATTCTGTTAATGGGGTCATCAACTCCTTTCCATCTGTGGACTACCTAAAAGGACTCTAAAGCTATGTGCCCTGGGTTTCATGAGTGGAATTCCGGAGACCGAATCTGGTATTATATCCCTGTTTCTAATCTTTTATTCTTTTTATCTTACTGCACGTACCTTTCTGTAACCGTATAAGCTTGTAACCGCCAGAGTATATCTTTATATATATCTCTGGCTGACTAGTGTCGACCATCTTGGGTTAATAAAATTTTAAAACTTTAGAAGGCTCTTCTCGTATTATCCTATAAAGCCCGGTCCACTCTCTGGCTGTGAGAGTGGACGGTGTAGATAAGAAGGTGATTGCGGTTTCTGCGCCAAAGTGGTTCTGGGCGAGACTGCGATTCATCTCATTGGTGGCAGTGTGGTGGGATATAGGATAAACAGTGCTGTGAGTTCGTTATAACTCAAGCATTGGGGATTGTTGCGACAAGCCTATGAGTTGAGCCCGGTACTAGAACGAGCTGTATATTCGGTGAAAGTGTGATTTAGTGCTCTTTCCTTCTTTCTTTCTATCTGCCTATCCTATCCTCTGTTCTGTAAGACCGTTCAGCGGATGGCTAGCGGTCTGAGGAGCAGAACCAGGGAGTTGCAACCACTTGCGTCCAGTGGCACTGAGCAGATGGCTGATGAGCAGACAGGAGCTGTGGTGCAAGATATGGAGGAAAGCACAGCAGAACTCCCTGTGCCTAGGACTAATTCTCCTAACAGACCCAGCAGTCTCGGGTCTATGGAGGGAATAGACTTTACATTGCAACTGGCCCTGCAGCAGTTGGGCCCCAGTGACGCTAATGCTCGCCTACAGTTGATCCTTGAGCATCAAAGGGATGTGAGAGCCGCAGCGGAGAGGGCCCATCAGTTAGAAATGGCCCGGCTGCAGATGTCTAATCGCCCTTATCAAGGCCAAGATGGCTATGCACAGAGACCTCGCCAGGAGGACTTCCCAGTCTTGGAGCCAGATGGGGACTTGGACAGGTTCTTGCAGGGATTTGAAAGGGCATGCAAACAGTATCAACTCCCAGAAGCCGAATGGGTCCGTTATCTGACTCCTCGGCTGAAGGGCAAAGCTCTGGATGCCTATCTGAGCGTACCAGCCGGGAGGGCCCAGGATTATGAGTCTGTCAAAGCAGCACTGATCCAGAGATACCAGCTCACACCGGAGGTGTATCGCCTAAAGTTCCGGAGTATACAGAAGAAACCTACGGAGAGCTTTACAGATGCAACGGCCCGGATGTGTGTGTGGTTCCAGCAGTGGACGGATGGCAAAACCGTCACCACCAAGGAGGAGCTCGCCGACATTATGCTACGGGAGCAGTTGTTGAATATCTGTCCCGAGGAGGTGCAGCAGTACATCTTGGACCAGGACCCCGGGGATGTTTATGCGACTGCGGCCTTGGCAGATCGCTATGTCGCCAACCGGAGGTCTCGGAAGCCTGCCAGCCACAGCTGGAGGGGGGGTAAGACAAACTTGACCCCGAAGGGTCCCCCTAATTCCCCTGTCCCAAAAACTCCGGACACCCTGGTGACCCCCTCCAAGCCCCGAGGGGAGGTCCGGCGGTGTTTTGCCTGTAACCAGCCTGGACATATCAGTCCGAAGTGCCCCAACCGCCATAAGAACCCCCCTGCTCCCCGGACTACCCCGGCTGACCCGTCTGTGTATTTGGTTGGGGGTTTGGGGGCTCCATCTAATGCTAACCGTCAACAGGTTACTGTGGGGGATAAAGTGGTCATGGGATTTCGGGACACTGGAGCGGGTGTTACCCTGGTGCAACCTGATGTGGTCCCTCTGGACAGTATTATCCCTGGGAAAACTCTGACCCTGAGGGGTATTGGACAAGAACGTTTTACCGTGCCCATGGCTTGGGTCCATTTGGACTGGGGTGCGGGAAGAGGAATGCGGGAGGTGGGAGTGATGCCTGACCTGCCTGCTAACGTACTGTTGGGGACTGACTTAGGGCCCCTGGTGTCCCATTATGGGGTGGAAGTTGCTCCAAATGTTTGTGATACTTTGTCTGTTAAGGTTGATGCAGATGTGATGCTGAAGTCTGTCCCCCAGACAGAGGGAGGGGTTAGCTGTGTGCTCCCAGCAGAGTTCAGTGAAAATGCTAATGAGGCTGTGCCTGTGTCTGTGAAGGAAGGGAGGGCTGTGGTGTCTGCGGACACGCCCACCCCTGCGGGGGCTGATGACCCCCTCTCTCTGACCTTGTCTCAAGCCCGCCCCTCTACAACCCTCTTTGACACACCAGATGTTAATGATAATGCTGTCAATGCCAATGTCATTCTTGATGTGTGTCCTGTAACTATTGTTGATGTACCAGGTGGCCAGGCGAGTCATGGAGGTCTCAGGGACATTCCGGGTCTGGGACCGACTGCAGACGTTGCGGTGGTCACCCGCAGCCAGCGGGCTAAGGAGGTGGAAGGTACCCCAGCTCCGGGGCCGCTCCTTCCACCGCCCGGCGATGGTACTGAGACCGCTGTGTCTAGCCCTTCTACCCTGGAGCCGGATGAATCCGGCAGGTATGAAACATGCTTGTCCCTACTGTCTAGCTCCAGTCAGGAGTTCAGGGACGCGGTCCAGGCTGACCCAAGTCTGGATGCTTTGAAGGAGCGTGCCGCTCGACCTCCCTTGGAAACGGACAAGGAACGCGTGTACTGGGAGCAAGGGAGGTTGTACCGGGAGACTGTCCCCACCGGGGAAGAGGGGAGTCTGCTCTGGGAGAGGCATTTAGTGGTACCCCAGCCCTATCGGGCAGAGTTGTCGCGTATCGCTCATGACATTCCCCTGGCAGGCCACCTAGGAGTCACCAAGACCAAGGCCCGCCTCAGCCACTTGTTCTATTGGCCCAGGATGGGGAAGGACGTAGCTAGATACTGCTGTTCATGTGACACCTGTCAGAGGATGGGCAAGGCGGGGCAGAGCTCCAAGGCCCCTATGATACCTATGCCCATCATAACCGAACCTTTCCAGTGGGTGGCTGTGGACCTCATTGGACCCCTGTCCATCCCCAGCCGCACCGGGAAACGTTACATATTAACGGTAGTAGACTATGCTACTAGATACCCAGAAGCTGTTGCGCTGTCCTCCACCCGGGCCGATGTAGTGGCTAAGGCGCTGGTAGGCATCTTCTCCCGTGTTGGGTTCCCCAGGGAGATGCTCACGGACCAAGGTACCCAGTTCATGTCTGCCTTGATGCAAGGCCTGTGTAAGGTAACAGAGGTGCAGCATCTGGTGACCAGCCCGTACCATCCACAGACCAATGGCCTCTGTGAACGGTTCAATGGCACCTTGAAGCAGATGCTTCGGATGTTAGTCGAGTCCCATGGGCCCGACTGGGAGCCGTATCTCCCGCACCTGCTGTTTGCTTACCGGGAGGTGCCTCAAGCCTCGACGGGGTTCTCCCCCTTCGAGCTCTTGTATGGGAGACGTGTACGTGGGCCCCTAGCTCTCGTGAAAGAGTCGTGGGAAGGAGACTCGACCATCCCAGGTGTGCCAGTCGTGGAGTATGTCCTGCGACTCCGCAAACAAATGCAGACTATGGCGCAGCTGGTGCATGACAACGTGGTCCAGGCCCAGGCCAACCAGAAGCGCTGGTATGATCAGAATGCTCGTGAAAAAACTTACCAGCCGGGGCAGAAGGTATGGGTCCTAGTCCCAGAGCCCCCTGACAAGCTCCAGGCCAAGTGGGCTGGTCCATACGTCGTGCACCAGCAGGTCAACAGCGCCAGCTATCTGGTCACAATTGATCCGGACCGGAACAGGCACAAAGTCTTCCATGTCAACATGATGAAGGATCATCATGACCGGGAAGCCAGTGCCTTTCTGGTGTGCAGTCTGCTAGAAGAGGGGGAGGAGGATGGCCTTGTTGACTTGCTTGCTCATTTTAGGGTAGGGGAGTCCCCCGGAGAGGCCCAGGTGAATCCCCTGCTAGCAGAGGCCCAACGGTCCCAGCTTAACGAAGTTCTGCACTCCCTCCCTGGTCTGTTCTCCGGGAAGCCTGGGAGAACCGACCAGGCTATCCACCATGTGGATACCGGGAATCATACCCCTATCCGGCGATCGCCATACCGCGTCTCCTCCGAGGTACAGGTCCAGATGCGAAAGGAGATCGACGAAATGCTGGAACTGGGGGTGATTCAGCCCTCGCACAGTGCCTGGGCTTCGCCTGTAGTCCTTGTGCCCAAAAAAGACCGGACCACCCGGTTCTGTGTGGACTACAGGGGTCTCAATGAGATTACGGTCGATGACGCGTACCCCATGCCGCGCATCGATGACCTGCTTGACCGGTTAGGTAAGGCCCAATACCTGTCCATCATGGACTTGAGTCGAGGATACTGGCAGATTCCGCTGTCCCCACAGGCCCAGGAGCGGTCTGCCTTTATCACCCCCTTTGGACTGTACGAGTCCACTGTCCTGCCATTCGGCATGAAGAATGCCCCTGCCACTTTTCAGCGGATGGTCAACTCCCTGCTGTCGGGATGTGAAGGGTTCGCGACTGCGTACCTGGACGACATTGCCGTCTTCAGTCCCACTTGGGAGGAACACCTACAGCACCTGGCGCAGGTGCTGGGGCGGATCCACCAGGCGGGCTTGACCATCAAGCCAGAAAAGTGCCAGTTGGGCATGCGCGAGGTCCAATACCTGGGACACCGGGTAGGTGGGGGAGCTCTGAGACCCGAACCTGAGAAGCTGGACGTGATCACGTCCTGGCCAACCCCCCGGACCAAGCGACAGGTGATGTCTTTCCTGGGTACGGCAGGGTACTATAGGAAGTTTGTACCAAACTATAGTGCTCTGGCGGCTCCCCTGACAGACCTCACCAAGAAGAAGCTGCCGCAAGCTGTCCAGTGGACGGCTGCCTGCGAGCACTCCTTCCGGGCCCTGAAAGCGGCCCTGGCCAGCGCCCCTGTACTACAAGCGTACGATGAGTCACGTCCGCTTGTTCTACAGACGGACGCCAGCACCTACGGCCTCGGTGCTGTGCTGAGTCAGGTTGACTCTGCAGGGCACGAGCACCCGGTGCAGTACCTCAGTAGAAAGCTTCTACCGCGGGGAGTGGCCTACGCCACGGTGGAGAAGGAATGCCTAGCAATTGTCTGGGCCCTGCAGCATCTGCAACCCTACTTGTATGGGCGCCACTTCACCGTGGTGACGGACCACAACCCTCTGACCTGGATCAAACGTGTAGCAGGTCAGAATGGACGGCTGCTGCGGTGGAGTCTAGTGCTCCAGCAGTACAACTACGACATCCGCCACAAGCCCGGCCGGGCCCATGGCAATGCCGACGGTTTGTCCAGGCGCGGTGAGGCTGCGGAGGTGTGTGAGGAAGAGGATCGTAGGGTCCTCCTTCCTCCCAGCACGCTCTAAAAGGGGGAGGTGTGATGAATGGCCCAGAGTTATGATTTTTTCCCATGCCCATCTCAGATATATTCCCCATTTGCCTCAGATGGATTCCCTCTACCTGATTAGCAGGATGTGAGAGATAGTGTCCACGATTACCCCCTGGAAGTGGCTTTGATCATCCCTGTGTTTCACCCTGGGCATGGCATTAGCATGTCTGTGCGAACTTCGTTAATCCTAGCAGGGGGCCATCCTAGCTCTGAAAGTTCTAACACTTAGTGGTAGACTGCTCGACTCCGTTAAAACTTCAGTCAGTTATGGGATTTATGAAGTTATGGTCACAGGAAAAATGATACAGTCATGACAATAACTTCCTCCTGTGCACAGTACCAGGCCGCACGTTTTGAGCCCAAGCACGATCCAATCAGAGGCCTAGGAGGGGTTCCAGCACTGAACTCGTTACCCATAGGGAATTGGGAAATCATCCTTGGTCTCTACCTGATGGGGATTTTGTGAGGAACCCCATCATGCCCCGAGCCAAACAGTGGGTTCACCTGGTAAAGAGTTATGGCCATTTATAGTTATTCTGGTATAAGGTGAGGGGGCTGAGTTGCCCACCTTGCTGACCTCATTGTGGGAGGGGGCTGAGGGGAGATATATTGTCACCCATGCCAGGACCCGGCGTTCTTTGTTCTTTGGCTGTGTTCTTCCTGGTCTACTGGCATGTGTCACTAGGTGCTGTGATGCTGTGGAACATGTTCCCCTGGACTATTGACTAACGCCTATGGAAATACCATGCACCCTGGACTATTCTGTTAATGGGGTCATCAACTCCTTTCCATCTGTGGACTACCTAAAAGGACTCTAAAGCTATGTGCCCTGGGTTTCATGAGTGGAATTCCGGAGACCGAATCTGGTATTATATCCCTGTTTCTAATCTTTTATTCTTTTTATCTTACTGCACGTACCTTTCTGTAACCGTATAAGCTTGTAACCGCCAGAGTATATCTTTATATATATCTCTGGCTGACTAGTGTCGACCATCTTGGGTTAATAAAATTTTAAAACTTTAGAAGGCTCTTCTCGTATTATCCTATAAGGCCCGGTCCTCTCTCTGGCTGTGAGAGTGGACGGTGTAGATAAGAAGGTGATCGCGGTTTCTGCGCCAAAGTGGTTCTGGGCGAGACTGCGATTCATCACAGCCCTCCTAAGGATTAAAAACAGATTAAATCAGAATATCATTATGAGAGCTCATATGGTGCGCGCTGCATTGGAATGACCTGGCAAGCAACAGAGGGGATTGGGAGATAGATTGGGAGTAGAAAAAGTGGTTAAAGGGACATTATACCTACTTAGTAGGGTAGAACTATGTATAGTTGAGCGAGTTATAACACGGTTGGCACCCCTGCACCCTCTATAGCTGTAGTCTTATGTATAATAAAAGTGGTAGCTGAATGGCCTCTGTTGGTATTATTGGGAGCATCACCAGAAACCACCATATAAGCCCAGCCCTGCAGATAGATAGGTTACTGTCACCAGAACCAGCATATCACCCCAGCCCTGCAGATAGATCGGTTAGGATCACCAGAACCAGCATATCACCCCAGCCCTGCAGATAGATAGGTTACTGTCACCAGAACCAGTATATCACCCCAGCCCTGCAGATAGATAGGTTAGTGTCACCAGAACCAGCATATCACTCCAGCCCTGCAGATAGATAGGTTACTGTCAGCAGAACCAGCATATCACCCCAGCCCTGCAGATAGATAGGTTAGTGTCACCAGAGCCAGCATATCACCCAGCCCTGCAGATAGATAGGTTAGTGTCACCAGAACCATCATATTAGCCCAGCCCTACAGATAGATAGGTTAGTGTCACCAGAGCCAGCATATCACCCCAGCCCTGCAGATAGATAGGTTAGTGTCACCAGAGCCAGCATATCACCCCAGCCCTGCAGATAGATAGGTTAGTGTCACCAGAGCCAGCATATCACCCCAGCCCTGCAGATAGATAGGTTAGTGTCACCAGAGCCAGCATATCACCCCAGCCCTGCAGATAGATAGGTTAGTGTCACCAGAGCCAGCATATCACCCCAGCCCTGCAGATAGATAGGTTAGTGTCACCAGAACCAGCATATCACCCCAGCCCTGCAGATAGATAGGTTAGTGTCACCAGAGCCAGCATATCACCCCAGCCCTGCAGATAGATAGGTTAGTGTCACCAGAACCAGCATATCACCCCAGCCCTGCAGATAGATAGGTTATTGTTACCAGTACCAGCATATCACCCCAGCTCAGTGAATAGATAGATTACAGTCTCCTGAATATCAGTAGTATTGTCATTGGTACTTCACATGAGGTTGCTGAGGCATGGCTGGGCGTTAGAGGGAATGGGCAAGCACTGCCCCAATGGAGGACCATGGGTAGGCTAGTATAGCTTTTTATATATATTTACACCACTGCAGTCACAACTGGGTTTTCCGTTTATCCTTGAAAATCCCTTGCATCCTGCCTATAAAAGCCAAATACTCCTTCCAGAAAACTCTATAGGATCTGGTTGGTGAAGCCGGATGACTTACTATATTGTATTCATGGCAAGTGAATTATCATTCCTTTAAAAACATAAAAGAGAAATGCCAAGTGCATTGAACTTGGGCAAAGAACAACAGGCAGCCCCTCAATTCCCCCTGGCAGCACAATCTCTTCTGCGAGTTCTCACCTGTAATTGCTATTTATCATTCTAAATATAACTGATTTATTCAGCGCCATTACTATTTATGTGCAATGCGTATGCGTTAAGTCTTCTGGGAAAGTCAGCTTTGAAAGTTAATGTATGGAATTTTCCTGTAGATCAGTATAGCAGCAGGGGCCAAGAAAGCATCAAATCAAAGCATTATTGCGGCATTTTGATTTGTATGAGAGCAGGAAAGTAAAGAAACAATAAAATTAGAAGCTGAAATAATGTCCCGGATTGTTTTGCATGAACCTGACCTCAAAGCGTCACGGGCGTCTTATTGATAGATCCTGTACGTTCCAATTAACAAGATCAAACACCCGAACAATCTCTATGCCTGAGCTGCGCCACTAGGAAATAATTGAATGGTTGGTACAGCCGGAGTTTACCCTTGCTGTGTTTGTGCTTCAGCGAGTCTGTACGGTATGGAGGAAGGTTGTGTTCTGTGCTAACTAAAGATTGTGCCTGTTCTGTGCCATTAATTATAATATACCATGGCCTTGAACTACCAACACGGATCCCGCGGCCCCCATACTGAGTACCGCCATAATCCGAGGAAACTGGGGCAATTATATTACCGTATATTTGATGTATAAGCACTTGATCTTCATTAATATAATGGGGGAAAAGAATAAAAACGCTAACAAATAGAGATGAGCGAACACTGTTCGGATCAGCCGTTCCGAACAGCACGCACCCATAGAAATGAATGGAAGCACCTGGCACGTACACTTTGCCGGCGGCCAGTTGCCGTGCCAGGTGCTTCCATTCATTTCTATGGGAGCGTGCTGTTCGAAACGGCTGATCCGAACAGTATTCGCTCATCTCTACTAACAAATTGACTTTACAATAACTTGCTAAGCTAAAATTCACATATGTGCCAATTTATATTGGGTGAAAAGGGAGCTATATCACTACCTTAAAGACTAGAGATGGGCACAACTTGAAAGACTTGTTTCGCCAGCAATTTTGTTAGTATGGTCTGATCTGAAAATAATTTTAGTATTGTGAAGGTAAACCATGTCCATTCTTATTTTTATACATGCTTTATACTGCTTAAGAAATTATATTTTTCTTTGTGCAACGTTTGTACATTAAGATGGCGCCTGAATCCAGTACCGCACCCAGAGGCTGACGCACACGATCATCATGTGGTTTACAAGAAAGACAGTATCATTTCTCGGGAAATCGAAATCTAAGAGATGTTGAAACTTAAGAGCCAATGACTGATCGCCAGTGTATTCGGATACAAGACGTACATGCTTACAGCCTGCTGTTATCTTATCTTTCTTGCATTCCTGTATAAAAACTGTAACTTCCTCAATAAACCTCAGTACTGTGTGAGCAGCCCAGTTGCATGGACTGAGATTGAAACTGCATCAACGTCAGTGTTTATCTTTGTCAGCGCGCACATGCATGATTGATTTGGAGCAGGTGACTGACCACTGAAAGTGACCCGTATTCTGGCGGAGGTCACTACCTCAACAGTATAATCTGGGGTGCAATCAGCAGTGGTTAAATTGGGCTGGAGTGCGCCAGAACTCAGTTTCGTCATAATTGCAAAATGTCTTTCAGTGTCTGAAGTGGAACATAAAAAACTCTGTTACTTACCTCTCCTGGCTCCAGAACACTCCAGGCCTACTTGGTGACATCCCAGACGTCTTGTGGGCTTGAGTCCTTATGCGTTGCGACGCAAGCTCCTGCTCACGTCACGTTCCATACGTCATTGAAGATGGTCAACATCTGCGGGGATTGTGCCAGAGCCAGAGAGAGGTAGGTAACAGGTTTTTTTTATGTTTTTATCCTCCCATGGGTATACCCCAGAGTATGATAATTGTTCATGGCCACTATGGGTCATAATACTGTGCGCAGGGACAAAGTATTATGCCTAATAGTGGCCCCTTCACAAAGTATTATGCCCCATAATAATGTGGGGGGAGGTCGTCGGTCTGTCAGGGTCTACGGGTGGCAGGAGAGTGTTCCCCTTAAAATTGTTTCCCAATTTAAGCACTGAATAAGAGGACGCCCATGGAAATTGTAATTAAATAACAAACACTGATGCTCTCCTTTTCTCATCTCTTATAGGCTACCTTATGGTGGTTAGTGATTTATTGGGTTGTCTTCCAGCCAAACGTGGAAAATTTGAAATTTGTAACGATAAAAAATTGTGGCATATTCTTAGAATATCAGATATCAGCTGACAATTGTCACCCCGAATCGATGGAAGTAGGTGGCTCCTTCCATTATGTAGTGGCTGTGTTGGAATACTGTGGCTCAGCTTCCAATACATTGAATGGGAACTGAAGTACAGTAAGCCAGCATCAGATAACCACTACACAGTGGATGGAGCCAGAAACAGGTGGCTGTCTATTGTGTACAGGCAATGCATGGTTACTGCAGTTCCGACTCCAGCACTGATCCAGTTTGGCCAATGGATATAACCTGCCTCCATCTCTGTCCACAGTGTAGCTCCAATGCCAGATTACTTCAGTTACTTCTGCCAGATACTGATCTGTGGGGGTGCCAAATGTCAGTACCCCATTACTATAATATTGAGGACCAGAAGGCGTAACTAAAGTCTTGTAGGTTCCGGTGCAATCTTTTGTCCGGGGCCCCCTACCTCACCCCTACAGCGAATTCTTGATAGTGATGATTACAGGAGCTAAGGAGTTTAATCCACCTTAGTGTGGTTAGGGTAATCTGTGGGTCTCCTTGACTTATGGGCCAGATGGAAGCTGCAATCTCAATACTGATGCCAGTGCTTATAGGCCTCCATAGCTCCTGGGCCCCAGTGCGACTGCACCCTCTACACCCACAAGGTACGCTCCTGTTGGGGTCCTGTCCTAAGGATAACTTGGCTATGGATATACAATCAATACCAAAAGGATCTTAAAGGCAGAGACTCCGTCCATGTAATTATTTTAACACACCATACAAAGGCCCTGTGTACCCGAAATTAAATCTACACCAATAAGAGACTGGCATAGATTTCTGGTGTAACTCATACCAGTTTTATAGCCCAGGGGCTGTTTTGTGAATTGCAAGGTATTGATAGTTTTACTAGCATATGGCAACATTGTATTGAATTGGTTTACTGAGTTCTTTTCTAAATTCACGCATAGTTATGGGTGAACAGATGTATAGTGCACGCGCATTTACTTTATATTAGAACAGCTGTGCTACATAAATAGTGTACCAAATGTAGTACTTCACATCCCCAGTGAGACCGGTGATGTGATGTATCCGCTATTAGAGATGAGCGAGTACTGTTCGGATCAACCGATCCGAACAGCACGCTCCATAGAAATGAATGGATGCACCTGGTACTTCCGCTTTGACGGCGGCCGGCCGCTTAACCCCCCGCGTGCCGGCTACGTCCATTCATTTCTATGCGAGCGTGCTGTTCGGATCTGCTGATCCGAACAGTACTCGCTCATCTCTATCTGCTATCACTCCAGTTTTCACAGGTAATATTCCATACCACACACTTTGACTAGGGCTACAATTCCTAATGACAAAGTAGCTGCTCGATGGAACAGTATGGACCAACTAACCAAACAGACTTGCCCAAAGTCAACTCTTTTGCCAAAGAAAAGAATTGGTTGGGGGTGAGAGAATGGGGTTGGTGTGGGGTGTGTGGGTTAGAGGTTTGTGTGTCCTTGGGGTCTCGTCGTTCTTGTTTGGGACGTGTGGGTATGGGTGGGCGTGGGGTAGGCGGGTGATGGGGGGCTCAAAGGTCTTTGGGTGGGGATTTAATAGTCTTTGGGGCTCATCTTCCTCTTGTTTGGTGGCAGAGCATGATAGTATATTTTGTAGGTGACAATCTCCAAAAACTTTATATTCAGGTGAACTTTTGGGGTTGTACACAAATTGGTTCGCCCATCACTAATGAAAACAAAGATCATATTACAAAAAAATTTGTATTGTACGTCACAATGGTTGCGAACTTGTCTTGGCGTGGATAATACATGTGGCCACCAAAAGTTGCCAAAGTAAAGAGGTCATCTCCAACATCCCTACACAAGGATGTTGAATTGAAAAGTTAAGTGAGCCAATCTTATTCTGATAACTTTAAAACCACTTTCTTGATATGTATAAAGCCATGGTCATGGATTTTAAGGGTTTCGGTCTTACTGAGCTCTTTTCTTGCTGGGTCGCACTTTTTTTCTAATGATTATATCCATAGGAAATATCAAGAACATACCAAGATAATATCTTCCAAACTGCAATCTCGGCTTCTCCTCGTCCTTATAGTTGAAATGCACCGGTGTGCACAGCTGTCTTCTAATGAGTAAATCCAAATGGATCGAGATATTAATGATTTTCTATCACTTCTCACAATTTAATATCCACTGGGTCACAGCGTGCTTTGTAAAGTACAGCCATGGGTCTAATTGAAGAATAAATCTAAGGAAGAATCACTTAAGAATATAGATTTTTTTTCTTCCAAATAACTTGTCAACGGTTAACTGATAGGGAAAATTTGCTAATGTTCTGAAGAAATTTTTTAAAAAGTCATAGATTATAAGTTTAATGAAATTAGGGATAAATGAACTGCTTTGTTTCAGCAAATTCATCCGTCTGCTTGTAAAGCTTCCCAAGACCATAAAATGGGTAATGTACCAAATATCTAAATGAATGAACCATTAAAATGCCATTAAGTCCAGTCCAGGTATTTTGACCTTCACATTTCTAAAATGCCATTTTTCAAGAACCGACCATTGATTAAGTTTTTCCGAGATGAGTGTTCTGTCCATACTGCTTTTTCCGTCATACGAGTGGATTGAAAACTTTTAGTGCTATTTTGTGCAGTCGATTTTAGACCTTGTTCATATCTTGTTTTAGGATTCAACCTTGGATCTTGTCTGACCTGTGTTAGTTTATTTGCACTGGGCATAAAAGTGTAGACTACGCTCTTCTGCCAGAACGCCAAAGGAAAGCAGGTCATACAAGGACCCTTTAGACTCCGTATGCTGCAGTAAAGTAAAGAAATCCATTATGATGTTTGTCTGTATATGTTTGGACGTTCAAGCATATACAAGTGGTAGAAAGCCTAGAGCAGGGATGAAGTAAGATGTGAACGAGACCTTGCCGAGACTTTATCTCGAAAGAAAAGTGTTCTTCATGTCTATGTCTGTATGGTAGAGATTACTCACTTTTACTCCGTATTATAATTCCTTATAATTTCCTTATAATAAGAGTTATTATTATTATTATTATTATTATTATTATTATTATATAATCATAATAATAATACTGGTAATAATGAATATAATACCCTAATAATTATTACTTATTACTATATTATTATATGTAATAATAATAATAATAATATTACTGGTAATAACTTATATAATACCCTATAAATGATTATTTATTACTATATTATTATATGTACTATTATTATTATTATTATTATTATTAATAATAATAATAATAATAATAATATAATAATAATAATTAATAGTGCATATAATTATAATTATTTTTATAAGCTCTACACAAAAGCTCACACCAACCTACGAGCAACTATAGAGGCAACACCCTCAGATTTCTGTGGACCGAACTGTACCTCCATATGCCCCCAGTATTGCATTGAGTTTCCATATGGAAGGAAATTGGAGCATGCTATGGCCTGGTTCACATCTGTGCATGGGTTTCCATTTGGGGAGTCCACTTGGAGACCCCCCCAAAAGGAAACCTAATCCACATAAAAAAGCGGTTACCTAAGGACACCTATGGACCCCATAGACTATAATGGGATCCACTTGGTTTCCACATGAAAAATGTGGAGCGAAAAATTCTGCTTGCAGAGAGAGGAACAGAATGGCTTGAACATAGATGTGAACTGAACCTAAGTCATTATTCAAACATCGCTTCTAGAACTAGTGACTTCAAAATAGAGTCCATTATATGGCAGATTACCTACACACCCAAATCATTGAACCACTCTATGCAAATCCATATATCCTCCAGGCATAGAGTTCTATCGTGTGCATGAAGCCAAGTGAATTAAAGGGTTTGTCCAGCATTAGAAAACTATTTCAGCTTTTAATTTTTTTTTTACATAATATTACTTCTCGCGACTAGTGGCAATGTCTAGTATTGCATTCTGACCCTAATGCTATGCATAGCACATGGATACTGTAGAAAAAAACATTCTGATCTTTGGCAATCCCTTTAGGTTTCTGATGTTTACTGATAATATTCAGAGCCTCCAAGCCAATGGGATGTAGCAGTGGCTAATATTCATTCTCTTCTAGAGCCACCATCATTAGCCACGTTGCACCATTGTCAATATTTTGTCACCTTATTGATGATTCAGTTTCCGGAACCGTATAACATAAAGCAATATTTATCCTTGATACTTTGATAAAATTGAAATGACGTTACAATATTGTTATTAATCTAGCGTGGAGTCATTTCTGCGAAGGTATCTTCCCAGACATATATGGCACCAGTTCTTAATCTCTGCACCTCTCCGAATTTAATAATTGCATTATGGAAATATATCATTTTTATTTCAATCATCATCTCGCCACCATCAGCTTGTGACAGATACACTCGTTCAATAAAACACATTTCATTTACCTTTTTCCCAGAAGAATCTCGCAACATATTACACAAAGGCCATATACATCTCTCTCCAGATTGTAACCGGTATGTTAATTGTATCTAACAAGTTTATGGTAGCGCCATATAAGCACAAGAAAAGCAGGTGTTTGTGCTTAGTCCTCTGGAACTCGTAAAACCGCAGGCGGACCTGGGAATTAACTCACATTTTATGGCGCAATTTGTTGTGAGTTTATTTGGAGTGGGCAGTCGTATTGAGGTAATTATCTCTTACTACAGTCCTCAATTTCCCAGGATTGCCATTGGATTTTATATCAGTTCACAAAATTGTGAATTTTTCTTTTATTGCAACTGCTTTTTTTCTTTTCTTTCTTACAATGTTCAATGAGGTTTTCCAAGCAAAGAAGTCTCGAGATCATTAAACGTAATTTATCTCTGGTGCTGCTTATATAAAATCCTAAAAATATGTTATGTATGAGGAATAGAGACTAGAGATGAGCGAACACTAAAATGTCCGAGGTTCGAAATCCGATTCGGACAGCCGCACACTGTTCGGCTGTTTGAACGGATTTCGAACACCATTATAGTCTATGGGGAGAAATGCTCGTTTCAGGGGTAGGCAAAATTCGATAAAATTATACTTACCAAGTCCAAGAGTGATGGTCGGGCTGGATTCTCCTTGAAGTCTTCTCCTGGCGCAGCGCCCCCGCGGCGTCTTACGGCTGGAATTCACTCTGCCTAGGCATCGGGGCCTAGGCAGAGCCGACTGCGCATGCGCGGTCGGCTCTGCCCGGCCCAACGCCTGAGCAGAGCCGACTGCGCATGTGTGGGCATGCCCGCACATGCGCAGTCGGCTCTGCCTAGGCTGGATGCCTAGGCAGAGTGAATTCCAGCCGAAAGACCCCAGCGGGGACGCTGCATGGAGAAGACTTCTAAAGGTAAGAGAAGAACCAGCGTTGATTGGCAGAATGTATAGCATTCTGCCAATCAATACTGGTTCTGCATCGAACCTTAAACTTCGAACAACTAGTAGTGTTCGATCGAGAACAAGTATTTCGAATACTGTAGTATTCGATCAAACACCTACTCGATCGAACACTGCTCGCTCATCTCTAATAGAGACGTATAAAACTTATCTGGATAAGATTCTATGTGTATACATGAGAAGTAACACCTTGTGGTCTTTGTATGACATTCAACATGTTGTAGCAGTTTTCCCCTCTGCTGGCTCTACCTCCAATTTTCGGTTCTCCCTGCGCTGGTGCAGATGGTGTAGATGATATGGGGACTCCCATAGACAGTATATGGAGAACACAGGAAATTTTGTGTCCTAACGCTCTTTCACTCAGAAGCTCCAGCAGCATCATCTATATTACAGAGAAACACTGTGAAAAAAGCCATTGGGCTGACATAGAAGACTTACTGTTATCTGCAGCAAACTCATTTTGCCCATGTCTGTGCTCTTCTACCATTCAACTACTCTTCCCTCCTCTCTCCTTCATTCTCTATGGGACGTGTCTTTTGTCACCTCTATGAGTCGATAGTCTATCTTGAGAGCAAGGTGAATTCGGCAGAGATTTCAGAATGATTGTCAGTTGACGAAGAAGGGAAGGAGAAAGAGAGCCGTTTTATCTTTGTGCCCCTATAAATTTTAAAGTTTATTACAATTATCTGTGCTATTTGTTCTAAGTAGGGTTGAGCCAATCTTCAGATTTCAGGATCGATTTTAAAATCCGATTTCCGATCATTTTCCAGCCAATCCCGATCATGAAATTTGCTCGATCGCCGATCGGAATCTGATCTTTTCTGATCCCGATCGCTCAACCCTAGTTCTAAGCAATTTTTATACATTTACATGGATGAGCCCTTTCATTGGCTGTCTATAAACTTAGAATTTCTTCAGAGGAGCTAATGTGAATGATGACAAGACGATTCTGACTGCAGAATATTTTAGCATTATATGAGTCACAGGAATAAAGCGCACAGTGATTGGTCATTATGGACAGCGATGGTATTTTTTATCAGGCAGCTTTGATAAATGAGGCTCCTATTTCATGGTATAATATTGTATTACACTACAATCACTAGTCTATTCATTACCATCATTGATTTTTCATTACTTACAAGCATTTACAGAGCCTCGCATCTCCTGCTTTCCAACACACAGTATGCTAATAGAGTGGAAGGAGTTCCTGATGTTATAGAATAGTGTTTTTTCATGAAACTGTGCTATTTTTGTCCATGCACCATTTTTTGTGGTGCAGCTCAGCCCCATTCCAGAACACATTATATATAGAGGGCGCCCTGCACTGCAAAAGCTATACTATACCCTTTGCACCATCTCTCTGCTTTGTCATACCAAGTTGGGTCTCCCACTTCTAGGTTCACATTAGCATTGCATCTTTGTCGCTTGGGTCTGTCGGAAGACCCGAACAATGGAGAGGCAGAACGCTAAAACTGCAGTTACAGACTGAGCCTGGCTTTAAACTGAAACCGAAATGCAAAAAAGAGACACCGAGAGCACTAAGTGTAGTAGTACACTATAACAGCATAAAGTAGTGATATTTTTGTACTACAACCAGTTGGCCTCTTACCTGGCGGGGTTGTGAGTGGATCACAACACTCTGAATCACATAAGAATAGTGTATGATCTTGGTGAGAGTGGCAGCAGTTCTATCTGCATACTCCAGATTCCCGACGTGTCCTTGTGATTTTGCACGTGAGAAAGGTCCGAAACGCCCGAAACTCGCTGTGCCGTACCGTTTTTATACTTCAATAAAAGGTTCTTCAACAAATATCTTTGACTGATGTCTCACCCCTATGACCATTGAGCGTGGGTCTTCTAGCACGGACTCTTGGTCCCTATTACTGCCCACCGTTAAACTAAAACCGGTGGAGGAAAAAGACTTTGGATTCTCAAAGGACAATGTGCCGGAATCTCTATTGGATACATTTTATTAGCTGAACCTGCCAATTTAAACCAAACTTACTATCTTATATTTATGGAGGTCTTCCTACTTTTTCCTGAAGGCAAATGTCAGGGGACATAAGAATCAGCAGATGGATTTTAACTTTCCAATCCATTAGCTCTCGGCGAGATAAGCCACTTCCAGAGGTGACAGGCGGCTTTTTTCATCTCCCAGGTCAGTTATGTTGGAGTCAGATATGATATCTATTAACAACTACCCAAAGTATATGGCCAGTTTCGTTACACGTATCTGCTCTTAGCAACTCCGTAAGATCTGCCGCGGTGTTACTGTAGGGGGTCCAAAGCTCGGAGATGGAGGTAGACTTTATTTTTCTTGTATTATGTTTCTGCACATCACCCGGTCCTCCACTTATTGTCATCTGGGGTCTGAAGAGTATAAAAGTGAGTTATAAGTGACAAATCCCAATGGTTTCAGGATCCGAAGAATCCCACAATTTTTGGAAATTTTTTGTTGCATTAGTTTGCTGGTTTGTTCATCTAGAATTGTCATCAGTCGCAATATTTATAAGACATAAATTGTCCGAGATTATACGGATCTGCATTAAAGCGGCATTTTACTGGCATTCAGGGGCGCTGAAATGCCCTGAGATCTCAGATACTTTGTAAGAGCTGTTTGACAAGTTCATTATTTGCTGGTAATTTCCTCGAATTTCAGAATGAAAAGAGAAATTGTGTTTGCGCTAATTTATGTCTTTTCGGTCCTAGTGTCGTGAACACAAATGACTGTAATATTCTTATTTTCTTCGCATTTCCCTATTAAATATCTATATAGATTTATTGATTTATCTATTTCAGGAGATGTAATTATGTGAAATTATTCACAGCCGTAAAAGGTCATATATAATTATATCTTAATGGAAATGTATAACTCCAACGTTGCTCATAAATCTATGTACTGACATGAAACGCGTTAGTGTAATGCGGCAGAATGTATGGTAGGAAATGCATGTATGTAGAAAATTTTCTGTATAGATTCCATCAATTTTCTACTCGGTGTTGAGTTACATGTATATACCCTCCATTCATTTATATGACAAAATGCAATGTCCAAAAAATCTCTCGGACACAAAATAACAACCTTCACTGATCTACTGAAAATTTACTTGTTATTTTGAAGATTATCAATGAAATTATATAGCCGGATATAGGTATCAGAAGTTAAGCAGTTGTTCTGTAAACTACAGGATTTTGTGATATGCTGTCACAGAGTGATATGCTAACTATAACTATCATATAAGTGTCCACACAGTGCGAGGTAGGTGAGTTGCAGCTTTTCAAGGATTTTGTTAGCATGTGATGTTTTGTTGACTTCAAGAATATTCTGAATCTTTAACCAAATTGGAGATTAGTTAAGTGTGGACACATCACTATTAAAGGGATTCTACCATTAAAACACTTTTTTTCTGATTGACTCGTTGGAATAGCCTAAGAAAGGCTATTCTTCTCCTACCTTTAGATGTCTTCTCCGCGCCGCCGTTCCGTAGAAATCCTGGTTTTCGTTGGTATGCAAATAAGTTCTCGTGCAGCACTGGGGGCAGTCTCCAGCGCTCAAACAGCACTGAGGGCATCCTCAATGTTGCAAGAGAACTCTCCAGCGCTGCCTCCATCTTCTTCAGGAAAGTCCTCTTCATGCGTCTTCTTCCACCTGACACCAGGCAGGGCTCAGGCATCGGGCAGAGCCGACAGCGCATGCCCACAGGCCACAAGAAAATGGCCGCTTACTTACTGTGCCCGAGGCCTACAAGTAAGTTGGCAGATCCTGTTTTCTACAGGTCACATTTCAGCTTTGCTGTGTAGACTGGAACAGCAGAGTGATCTTATTATCACTAGAGGGCAAGACATTTAATGACAGATCTCAGGTAGTTGTCACAATAGGGATCATAGTGGTGATAGCTGAAACCAGGCCAATAAACCAGGGGGCCCAAAGGTCAGCCTTGTTACACTTAGGCTAATTAAACTTCTTTGACTTCTTTTTTTATTTTCATGGCTGACAGTTTATTATACATAACCTTTTACAGTGAGAATGGAGAAAATTAACACTTTAATGCTAACAGTAGCAGTTAGCTAGCATATCTTCAAGGAGGGATTCAGTGGAGGGGGACCATACCTAGAATAGGGGGCACGATTACTATGTGGTGGGGAGCTCTGATGGAATGAGAATGATAGGAAGCTTGTGTGGACACATATGTTGTAAACGTGGGCCTTAGCTGAACTTTTGCACCAGGACCCATGCATTTTTAGTTATGCTCTTATGGACTGCATTGCCTTCTTTCAGGGGTTGAAATTGTTCTCAGTCGCTTTCTGGAGGTTGACCCCTCATTACAGCTTTCTGTATGAACAATGCAGGGAGAATTTGCATTTATCCAGCAGGAATCGGTTTTTAAAGGGCCAGGATTGTTACTTTTTTTCAAAAATTTCATGAGTAGACAATTTTTGGGGTTCACTTACCACTATTATACTCTCTCTGTGTCTTTAATGTAATAAGCAAAGGACCAGGAGAGGGGTGTATACAATTGTACTCACCTCACCTGGGCTTTGTCACAGTGTCTGATGCAGGTCCATATTCTTTTTGGAGCTTCTCAGGCCTCCTGAATGACATCGGCAGTCAGGGGTGACCGCAGGAGGCCTGGCATATTATGATGCTTCTATCTAAGCCTCTTGCTCATGGACACTGCGATGGAGCCCAAGAGAAGTAAGACTGTTTTATTATGTATCCGCAACACCTTTGCTTATTATTCTCTGGAGTCTGAAGACATCCCAGAGTATAATAATAGCTATTGTGGTGAAACAAACCTACTGGTCGGACCTTACAAATATTCATGGGGTGAAAGAGGCAAGTCTCGTGAAGTCGCCCAACGCTGGTCTCCATCATAGTCATCCCTGAGCAAGTTATTAAAAAGCCTTAAAATTTGAAACATAATACTAAAAAATATATTATGTAACATCTATAGACTTACCCGTAATGAATAAGCGAAAATAAAGTTACATTTGCGCGACATTCCTTTTGAATAAATATTGCAGAAACGGCTGCACACAGACTAAAAGCCAATAATACGTCAATGTATTCTAAAAGAGAAAACCGCTTTAAAAAACAACTGCAAAAAGACCAGTGTTGTCAGTGAGTTTGAGAAGGTCTACGAGTTCTGCTTTATCTCCTCACCCATCCGAAGCAAACCATTGACCTTAGATCGCGGAACATGTTCCTCTTTGTATGAGATGAAAAGAAAAGAAAATCGCTATCATATAATTATTTCTAATTATAGGGATAGAGAAAAGTTTCAGATAAATACTGCATTTATCCGGCTGCTTCATATACCGTATGGAAATAACCTTCTATCAAGTCTCCTTTTAACTACTGTAATTAACTGGTTTTGTCAATAAATGTAAGCAGGCACAAAATTGACTGAACGTAGAAAAATTCGCTCCGAGAGGTATTATTTCGGCACACCATTGTATAGGATTGGAATTGTAACCGGCCATAGAATAGGTACTGTAGATTATATCATAAGGGAATAAAATGGTATAAATGTGAGAAATGCGTTAGGCTTCGGGGGCAGTTCACACATGACTGCAGTAAACCAATGACCGAGAACAGTTGATAGTCTAGCACCATCAGAATAGCTGGTAACGTGACATAGTGAACATGTTTTGGAAGCAAATTGCAATCTTACTGCTGAGAAAATCAACTTTCATTCCATATGCAAATGAACTATTGGTGCACCGACCAGAACATGTGTATATAGCCATAGTTGCCAGACAGCTAACCCCCTAATGTAAAGTTGAAATGGACAACTGGCCCATTAACTTGTCCAATTGGTCTGGAGGACCAAGTGTTAGTTCTATGGAGGCTGTTGATGCAGTTGGCCCTTCTGAAGTCTCCAATGGTTCTTTTGGGTGGATTGAATCATCTTGCCACCATTAAGATTTATGGTAGGCAGGAATGTTGCATAGAAATTATGGGGCCCCATAGCAAATGTCAGTATTGAGCCACCCACGTCCAAAAAAAAAAAACCAGGGTGAAGAAGACCAGTTGTAGAAATAATGTGTTTTCTTCATATTTTTAAGCAAACATGTTTGAAGAATAAAAAAAAAATATTAAAAAACCCATGAACAACGATTACTACAATGGTGTACTTACCCCTACCTACAGAGACCATTAATCCAGCTGACCGGCAAAATACGGGAACGCTTTCAGCTAGAGTATTCTCCACATCCTATATACTGAGCCAATGCTACTTTTCCATTAAAGAGTTAATGGGTACTGGCAGAGCAGGGGGCATATTTGACAGACTGAATCATAAATCCTAGTAACGCTAGGTGACCTTTCAAGCATTCCGTCCCTCATTCCACTTGAAAAATGTGGCAAATGCAGGCAGAAATGGGTGGAAACTTGGTGGACCCTTTATAATTGATGGGGTCTGCAGGTTTTCACGGGTAACCACTTTTCAAGCAGGTTGGGTTTCCATTTTTTGGGTCCCCAGTGGACCCGAAGAACGGAAACCCCAACGCAGGTGTGAACATAGCATAAGCAGAGCAGGGTTAAGGATTGACAATAGTTGTACTGTCAGGCATGAAAAAAATCAAAAGGTTGTAGGAGAGACCAGAGGGTCCACTTCTCCCACAGGCCACATATCAGTTGCCTTCCCTGCCTCCATGGTAGACACACCACTGCTGGTAGGCTCAGATCAAAGATATCACTGAAATGAAAAGTCTATGAACAGCTATTAATGAGATTGGGCACATTATAACCTTCTCAGAAGATGCCGTCATTTTTTATTGATTTGAATGGAGAGAGTCAATCTCCACCTGACTGGATGACCAGGTGAAAATAGGGACAGGGGACCCCTATGTAAACAATTGAGGTTCCCATTTATTATACATCACCATAACTGTTCATGATGACAAAACCCCACTAAAGATTAAGAAACAAGTATCCCCCTATCTTTGGGACCCCCACCAATCATGAGAAATGGGTGCATGGCATCCTTGTTTAGAATGGAATTTTTGGAATATGCCTTTCACGTAAAACATCATTCTCAAACTGATACCACTGGAAAATCCATCAGAAGAATATCTCACCCCTATTCACTCCAGCCCCATGACTAAATTTTGTGGTTACTGGAGTACTGGGCCAGCAGTGCCTGATTGTGTCACTCTCCAGTTATTGCTTCTCCTAGGACTCATTGTAGGCTTATTGTAGCCTTCACCCATCCCCGTGAAGGTTCTTCAGGAGCTACATATGCTCAGATGATCCTCTGACCAGTAGAGGTGAGCAACACATGGCAACATGATGGCGCTACGAGAAACAGTTACTGTACATAGGTGTCCATTGCTCGCCAAAGTAAAAGGTGCCCAGACATTTCGGAAAACAGGGAACCCTATAGGGCTCTACCACTGACACCAATGTTAGACATTTCCGTACAGAAAATAAATTTTAACATTTTTAGATTTCTAAAGTTCTTATTTTTTTAACATCCGGTTGGTTTATACACAATATTTTTCATGAGATAACCCCTTTAACCTTCAATTCTCATGACTGTATTATTTTCTTGTGCTAAAGATTTTTTTTTTTGTGTGTGTTCACACATAGGAAATGAAGCAGTCTATTTTGGGTTGCCCTATGACACTGCCGCTCTAACCTCAGAATAACTAACCTGAACACAGAACTGTATGTCACATTATTCATCTGTAACTTCAATGACATTGCAGGGAGCGAGGAGTAAGAGCCACAGGTGCATTATGGGGGCCAGGGAATAAACAAAATAAAAACCTCCTTTGAAGAACATCATCAAACTCTGTGTGATCTTTTAGCCTCCTTCAAGCATCTTCTAATCTCTTTGTGTCTAGTTACTTTGATAAACGGAGCAATGCATGTTGTTTTCTTCTGTAATTCGGCAAATTGTCCCAACGTCTCTCTGTAGTGTAATGTAGGAAATGCTCCTTTGGATCAGTTAGCGCGTCTCAAGGGAACAAAAAATCATAAGCAGAGAGAAAATAACAATAGAGGAATTTTACCACTCTCTAAAAATAAAAAAATAGCGTCTTAAAATGGTTAAGATCTCCCACGATATTCGCTTTGTGTTCTTTTAGTATAAAAATAAGCTGAAGTGGTAAAAGCACCTGTCAAGAGGATACAAAAATGTCTTCATTAATAACTAAGCTGTTGAAGATCGTAACGGAACCGAGGGCATAAAAACATCTCTGCCATAGGTGACTGTAATGCGGGATGTATTGATGAACTATGAATCCTGAAGGGTTCGGTTAAATAGGGTGTAGCGATAGAGGTGCAGAGGTAGTAGTGACTCCTCGGCCCCATTGCCTATGTGGGCCCTCTGCTTTGGCTACATGCAAAAGACTATGCATGTGAGCCAGTGATGAGGTTGAACACGGCACATGGACCATATCTGTGCACTGGCCCTGTCTCCACAGAAATGATTATCTTCAGTGAACCTGGGCCATAGAACAAACAGAAATAGAAACTGTCTTCAGTTCTACCCATTGCATACGGCCCCATATACAGATCCATGATAATACACAGTCCTGTGTATTGGGCCATTATAATATAATGGGTCAGTGTGCGGGCCATGTTTTTCAAGATCATGTCTCCTGAAATAAGCGGAGATCTCCCGGAAGATCTGATGACTTTGTAATGGTATATTTTGTTCATGTGGGCAGCACATTTTTGTTCACATGGCACATCCCTAAAATAGGAGATAGCATGGCGTGCTATTCTTTGGCATGATTGCCAGGAAATGTTGACATATATGCTTGCAAGTATTTTTAATGGTCTATGGTGCTTGAAGAGCTTGTTACAGATTTTGGAATAGGGCCCAGGATCTTCTAGTACTATAGTATTCACCTCTACCATGAACCAATTTTGGTTTACATGTTAAAACTAAAGCCATAGACATCAGAGAGGTCCATGTCTTTACAGCAGAAGACAAGCCAAGATTGACCTCTTGTTTAGCAGTTTGAGATGTACATCTAGACAGGGTTTCCATTTTCTTCAACTTTGATTTTATGAGAAAGTGGATGGCCATTTATCTAACAAGGGTAGGAGATGGACAAGTGATAATCTGATCTCTGTTACATGTCAGTATGCTCAGTCAATGTTACATGTACAATGGCGGCCACATACTAGTTTGACAGAACTGTACTCTACCACCTCTATCCCATAGACTATAATGGAGCATTAGCACACATCCATGACTGCTGTTCCATACAAACATGGAAATTGGACCATTGTCTTGATTGCTGAAGTCCCAGAGGGGGCGCTACTATCAATTAGACACTTATCTCTCTTGTGACATATATATTCTATCCATAAGATTGGAGCCCAGCTAGGACCCCCAATGAGAACAGGATCTGTAAGTATCTAAGTACTTCATGTCACTGGAGGACCACGGTGCACAATTGGCCAATGCTCTATTCATTTCTATAGGACTGAGAAAGGTATCCAACTTCATGGAGTGGTGATCGAGCATACATATCACTGCTCCATTTATATAGTTCAATTGAGGACCCCATTCTCATGATCACTAGTGGTCCTTCTAGTCCAACCCCCAACAATTAGATACATATCACCTATCCTGTACATATAGAATAAGTTTTTATACTGAGAAAACCCCTAAAATCGAATGTGTAGAATCATTTTACATAGTGGGACCAAGGAACCCCAGTATGACCCAGCTACAATGTATCCAAAGAATTTATTGCGATGAGGAGAAAGTTCTAAAGATGTATTTTTGTGCTTATTGCAATGAAAAATTAATTATACATTAGGTAAAAGAAAAAAAAAAGTAGGCTAGATCAACAGACATGGAATAAAGAATATCAATCTGACAGTCTTGTATCCCGGCATTACTGACCCAACGCAACGCTCATGTTCACTACATGCTTGATAGCACTGAGCTCCGCATACAAGTAAGCTCATCTAGAAGATATGGATAAGGCAGAATGTGTCCTGGGCAACGGTTCAGAACTGCATTTCTTATGAAATTTGTTAGACCCGAGGGAATGGATCTTGCTACATGTAAGGAATATTTGGTGGTTTGTTTCAGCAAATGCAGTTGCATATATTTCATGGACAGAACGTGCTTTTTGGTGCAGAGTTTCTCTATATATTCTGGGGTCCTTTATTACTGTGTAATTCAGATTGTATAATATAGTATAGAAAAAAAAAAGCATTATATAAGTAGATCCAATGGTTTGAACAGACTCAGAAGTTTTAGGCAGGCATGGGGGAGGGGGGATTGTAAAAAGTAAGAATGTTTTCAGAAATAGAAGGGTTAACAAATTATTTTTGTCAATTTGCAAAATGATAAGAACGAAGAAAAAAGAAATCTTAATCCAATCAATATGTTTGTGATTATCCTTTGGAAAAGGAATCCTGGATGTGATGATATGACCCCCACAGATATAGCCCTGATCTCAACATCATCCAGTCTTTCTGGAATGATATGAAGAGACAGAAGGATTGGAACAAGCCTACATCCACAGAAGATCTTGGCTTAGTTCTCCAAGATGGTGGTGGGAACAACCTCCCTGCCCAGTTCTACCAAAAAACTGTCTGCACTGAAAGAATTGATGGCCTGTGAAGCTTCAGCAGCACTGAATGAGCTGATCCGTGGAGGTCCTACCCCATGTGATCTACAATTGATGGACCATCAATTGATAACTATGCAAAACCCCTTCAAAGCTGATTCTATTTTGCCACCTAGTTAATTCCAGGATATTTTCAGGTAAAAAATATCAGGTTAAATAACATGCCCATAGGATAGCAGGATGACCTGAGACAGATGGCCTATCATGGTCAGCTGCCATGACATATAGATTATAGAAAGCGGCCAGCTCACCCTCATGACATAAGACAAATCATCACACAAGTAAATTAGTTACACATACGGAAATGTTTTTCTCTCAAAAATATTAAGACATTGATAAGGAGTATAATGGCCCACTAGTGCACTGAAGGACCTCCAGTGGGTCAAGAACAAGAACAATTCCATGAAACTGGAACCCAAAACTTCAGCAGAAGACAATCCCATTTCTACCTGTTTATATATATATATATATATATATATATATATATATATATATATATATTATAGTATATAGTATAGTATATATAGTGTTTATAGTATTTATTAGTGCCCATACATATTATGTTTAGATTGGCTGAATAACTAATGTAAAAGAGATCCTTGGCTGATATTTTATTTGGCATATGTTGGGTCCATTGTGATGAATTTTAACATGCCCAATTCCTGTTCCTTGGAAGATATGAATTCATGAAAAGTTTTTCAGAAAAGTTGGCATTTGGGGTCCATTTTCATAGAATGGTCTTGCGCTTGACCTACTGGAAGTCCTCCAATACACTGACCCACTGGAAGTCCTCCAATACACTGACCCGCTGGAAGTCCTCCAATACACTGACCCACTGGAAGTCCTCCAATACACTGACCCACTGGAAGTCCTCCAATACACTGATCCACTGGAGATCCTTGGGGTCCATTTTAATGGAAGGGTCTTGCTCTTGACCCACTGGAGGTCCTTCAATACACTGACGCACTGGAGATCCTTGGGGTTCATTTTCATGGAAGGGTCTTGCTCTTGACCCACTGGAGGTCTTTCATTACATTAGTGGGCCATTACATTCCTTATCAATATCTAAATACACAGTCCAGTCACATTAATGTGACCACCTGTCAAAATCCAGAATAACCACCTTTGGCAGAGCGGACCGCTGCGAGATGTGCAGGAAGAGAGGGGGTGTTGTGATGATATTCACTGGGATAGATGCATACTTGTATTGATCCATCGTACCTTCCATAATGATGAGTGCACCCAGATGGCTGATGACACATGCCTTCTGGTTATTTAACGTTGATGTCAAAAGTAGGCGGTGGTCACATTAATATGATTGGACTGTGTAGTTTTTCCCTTGAAAGCAAAAGCATTTAAGTACTTGAAGTTTTCCAGCAATGGTTAGAACATTCCAATGGACTCATGTAGACCGCGGATGGGATTGCATTACGTACGCCATATGCTACAATGACTACAGTACTTCTATAATGATGTCGAAATCAATGCTAAAAAAAAGAACAGGTGAAAAGAGAAACAATTTTTGCTGTATTACCTCTAACTAGAAAGCGCCTTAAAAAAATTAATGGGATCTACTAGATATGTTAAAATTGTGATGAAAGATGTTCCATAAAAAGTCATTATCTTAAAGCATGCATAGTAAAAGTCTGATTTCCATACAAACCTGCAGTTATTTGTGAGACTTGAGAGCGCGCTGCCAAATGAAATCGCAGAGTAAGTAAAAACCTTCCATTAAGTCGGAAAGTATTTCAGCCTGCTTTAATATTCTGCACTGTAAAAAATGGCTTGAACAAAAAAAAAAATTACAAAACAGGTATTTTATTTGTAGCTTATACGAATCCGTGTAGTCAGATTGTAGAAATGAATTGCCGTTTCCTTTTGGAGATTGTGAATGATAAAGTTTTGGCTTAAATGGTCACTATCTTTTTAACAAACTACATAAATCAATAGTACAAACAGCCGTAAGAAATAGAATTGATTCGAATAGTATTCGAAACATTGTTTCTAATACCTCACTCCCATAGGAATGAATGGGAGTGGGTGAACAACAAGGGGTTAAGTGCCGGCCGTGCGCCGGCTGCTCCCATTCATTCCTATGGAGTGAGGTATTCGAAACTGCAGTTTCGAGTACTATTCGCTCATCTCTAGTAAGAAAATTTGTAATATATCTTATCAGAGAAAAATGCTTCCTTCTCCTCTTCTGAGTTTTTCCTACTTTCCCTCCCAATCATTGACTCTTAAGTCCTTAAAGGTATCATGTTACAGCTCACAATAGAAGAATATGGAGATGGGAGGAAGAGTCAGCAAGAGCCCAGTGAGAGATTAGAGACAGAGACAAAGACTGCTGCAGATATAAGTAGGTTTTGTGGCTCACTCTAATTGTGCAGCAGCCCATTCTCAATAAGGCCTTGAGGTTGGGAGGAATAGTAGCTGTAGTCAGAGTGGCAAGGATCTCTACCAGGTTCTGGGATGGGTTGTGGAACTTTTGCGATTGGGATGGTATTATATTTTTAGATGTTAAAGAAACCCTCTGAACAGCAGACAATTTTAGTCCTGAACAATCCCAAGATCGGTTTTGCAGGAGTGCTCCTTTAAGAACCCATATCCTGAGACACAAGATGTGTGGCCTCCCACTGGTGGTGTTATAAACTGCAATCTGTCAAAAGTTTTGGTAGCATACCATGATATTCCACTGAATTTATTTAAAATATAGGATAGGCTGTAGATCACTGGGGGTCCGATTGACAGAACTCATACCAGTCATGAGAATAGGAGTCCCTTGTATCCCCATTGGTATGGAGAGATGGCCAAGTAGGTGTAAGGCCACTCCATTAAACGGTACATCCCCTGTTTAATATACACATCGACTCCCCAGATGGTGCGCAGCTTGGGAGGCCAGATCTCTTGTTCCTCTTCCTCCCTTGCTGACAATCCAACTCTTAGTCATGTGATGACTCTGCTCTACTCAATGGACCTGCAGCCAGAGTACAGTAGAGAGTAGTCAGTGTGGTCAGTAAGAGTTGGGGCATTTGCAGAGGAGACAAAGGAATGAAAGGGTTCTGTAGGTCTGAGATATATACTAGTAATAAAGCTTACTCAGGTGCAGTGCTTTATTACATCCCAGACATCCCCTTTAATTTCTTAAGGACTGCCAAGTAGAGATGAGCGAACACTAGCCGCCGGCAAAGTCAGCGTCACAGGTACTTCCATTCATTTCTATGGGAGCGTGCTGTTCGGATCGGCTGATCCGAACAGTGTTCGCTCAGCTCTACTGCCAAGATAGCCAACACTTGGCCAAACCAAGTATGAATTTATATAGGGGGTAAGGAGGAATAGCTTTTTAAGGTGTCAGATAAGAAAATAATAAGATAATATTCATCATCGCCCTATCACTCTGCTTTTATATTTCCCACATAATGTTGTAATGTGATTTTGATCTAAGTGAAAACTTTTGCCATTTATACTGCCCTACAATAACTCAGCTGTCAATGAGGCAGGCTCCGACTGTCTACAAAAGGCTCTGATAAATTGTTCTTGACATTGCTCAGTATAAATTTGCTTAACAATATACAGTAATAGCTGATCACTTCAATATATCCAAGTTTTACTTTTGTTTGTGATTTTTTTTTCTTTTTATGGGTAGTAATAATAATAATGTGCATTAATTTAATGGAAATCCTGACAGCGTCAATAGGCAATGGAATCCGGCTAAGTGCTCGTCACAGAGGTGTAACTTGTAGATTCTGGGGCAATTATGTACTGTCTAGAATACTGGTGTCTTCTTATATTGTAGAGAGCCCTTTGGGCCCTCAGGCTCCAGGGCCCGGTAGTAATTGCTACTTCTGCACCCCCTATAGCTACACCCCTGGGCCCAGTTCTCTGGGTAATTGCCCGGGGTAAGTAAGCTGTCATTAGATTAGACATTTCTGCCCATTCTGGTCTCTGCGCCACCCTCTGCAGGAGGCATCTTCAGTTTGATTCTTTGCCCACAGTTTTTCTGTTGTTGTGTCTGAACACTGCTCTATTACCTATCCTCTGTAATTGAATTTCCACCACACCCATCTCTTGCACCTTATTTCCCTCTGTCCATCAAATAGTTAATCTTAGCCTTGCCTGTGTGATTGACAGCCTGTCTACCAATCAAGTTTGGGGCAGGTCTTGGGCTTTCTCTATACAGGTCATCAGCCCACACAGGTTTGCTGGCTATTGTGATTCTGTCCTGTGACTTTGTCTTCGTTAGCTTCCTACTTTCTCTTACTACTGTATTACTCACCTCTGACCTTTGGCTTCCCTTGTGGTTACTCTTTTGGATTACGATTGTGTTTGCTAACTTTGCTTCTGTGTTGTTTTGTCCTGTCTTGTTCTGTGTCACACTTATTTTAGAGAAGGGACCGTCACCAAGTTGCTCCTGTCATTAGCATAGTTGTGGCAATTAGGTAGGGACAGGGACTGGGTCGAGTTTAGGGCTCACTGTCTCTCTCTTCCCTTGTTACATAGTTCCAGCAGCAGCCATTGGGGAATTGCACAACTAGCAATATATATAGAGATAGCTACATAGATAGATAGATAGATAGATAGATAGATAGATAAGAGATAGACAGAATATCTAATATCAATAACACGTTTTATAACATTTATGTCATATTTCTGTGTGATTATTTTTCCTTCTCTAGTTTTTTTATGTCATATATTAGTCTATTGGACATTTTATAATTCAGCAAATGGAAAATGTCCAAGTGCCATGACTGCCCACGGAAGCCAATGCACAGTAGGTGCCAAATATTAATATTAATATGTTATGTGCAGTCCTCAGTGTAACTCGCGTATACAAGCCAGAAGTGTAGTGTCTACAGGCTATGGTGTAGTCTAGCACAATAAAACGTTCTAAGAGCTGACCTGTCACCACCTGTATCCCCGAGCTGGGTATTTCCTTCCACCGTCTCTTTTATACCAGGGCTAGAGTCTCGGATTTATAGAATGTTCTAAAGGTCACATGGGTTACACGTAAAATGTGAATATGTTTGTTAAGGCAAAAGGCCAAGGCTGTTTTCACGTAGGAGAAAATGTTTGCAATACAAAATAATCTTCCGCCTTCATAATACATACGTAATTTCGGATCCTTCAAAAGCTTTTCAGCGGTATTAGCATTTAGAAAATGACATTTACAAAAAATGTCAGGCTGTAATATAGAAGTTTTCAGAACTGGATTACACCGAAGTACAAAAACATCTCCCTACGGCGAAGTCATTTTGTTGATTGCAATTGCAGCTATTTTTGCGACCTAGCCAAAACTCTTGGGAAGTGGATCTGCTTTCGAAAGGGCATTGTGAAAACTCTAAAAATACACCTAAAAATAAAGGTCCTTTAGTTGCCCTCTTCTCTTCATTTATTAAAAGCTCTCCACTTTTGAAATCCATTTTTTTGGTTGAATAGCTGGAAATTGCTGTAAATGTCAGATATCAGTTGTTATTGGTTTTAGAGCCTGGCAGCAAATGTTCAAATTACCTGCAGTGCCTCCGCAGGAAAACTGAAGTATTACACAGATCCTTGGAAATCAGTAGACTGTGGGAGTAATGGACCTGTGGGGTCCTCCATGGTAAGAGATGCTCTTTGTGGCCACTCTCAACCCAGTAGACAAACGTCTACTGTAATCCCTCCTAAGTAGGGTGTTTAGTAGGATTTGTAAACCAGACAGAGCTTTATATGGAGATAACTGGCTCAGGAATCCTAACAAAATTGGTGCATCCTGGGCTCTCAACCTGGGCGAACCTCACGAGATTGATTCCATAAGTAATATTCGCTTGTAAGTAATAGTGACCGAACTTGTTCAACCCCAACCAGAAGTCACTCTTCAGACCCCAGATTGGACCTCAGTGGTCATAGGGGGTGTACAAATATCATGATGGTTTTATAAGGCCTCAGTGGTGTGTGATGTCAGAGAAGATGCCGGGTGAGTATGAGGATGAAGACCGAAGTCGGGAAAGAAGAACAGATGCCCAGGAGAGTATTAGTGTGTTTTTATTTTGTCTGTGCCTACCCTTTTTTTATACTCTGGAGGCCTCAGAACATAATAAAAATTTCTGGGTGACAAACCCCAAAAATCTTCGGTTTAGCTGAACCCAATATTTTTGGAACAATATGTTTACAAACTGGTTCTTTCCTCTCTGCTCATAACTTTTCTAGTCATCATTTCTTGATTGGTAGTGACTAGAGATGAGCAAGTAGTACTGGATCGAGTAGGTATTTGATCGAATGCTACGGTATTCGAAATACTCGTACTCGATCGAGTACCACTCGCTGTTCGAATGTAAAAGTTCGATGCAGAACCAGCATTGATTGGCCGAATGCTATACAGTCGGCCAATGAATGCTGGTTCTTCTCCTACCTTTAGAAGTCTTCTCCGTGCAGCTTCCCCGCGGCGTCTTCCGGCTCTTCATTCACTCTGCCAAGCATTGGGACTGGGTAGAGCCGACTGCGCATGTCCACTTGTAGTGCGGGCATGCGCAGTCGGCTCTGCCCAGGCCTGATGACGAGTGAATGACGAGCCGGAAGACGCCACGGGGACACTGCAAGGAGAAGACTGCACGGAGGATCCGACCCTCACTCGTGGACTTGGTAAGTATAATTTGATCAAACGTTGCCTACCCCTGAAACGAGCATTTTCCCCCAATGACTATAATAGGGTTCGATATTCGATTCGAGTAGTCGAATATTGAGGGGCTACTCGAAACGAATATCGAACCTAGAACATTTTACTGTTCGCTCATCTCTAGTAGTGACTTGATTTCTAGGACCCTCAGCAACTCTCCGATTGAAGGGGGCCAAAGTGCTAGCACTGAATTACACCCATTCTTGGTAAGGAGATTGCTGGTGGAGTTTTTACCCCTTCATTTTCTGAATTGGTGGGGTTACCAGAGATCAGTTGTATAAATGAAAAAATATTCAGCCCTCCAGGAACCTCATAAAATGAAACCTTCTAAAGCCACATGTCCATAGGCTAACGCATTTTGGGCGGACACTTCCCTCATACAGATCAGTCCTAGGAACACGCCATGATTTTTTAACTTTGGTGTAAAATGTTCTAGTCCTTTAGAAGGCCAACAAAAATTTTCTTCTATTAAATTTGCTTATAGGACCTCGGTATTTTTAGTTATGCAAACGTCTCCCTCGCAAGGTTCTTTTCTTGTAAGAAAATTAATCTTTTTTTTTATAACCAAGCTAAAGATGTTCTGCTTATTGACATGTAGGATTATTCAATGTTCTGCTCGTGTATGATACCATAATCTGAGATTTACCACACTGCATTTTGCTTAGATAAGATATAAAATCCCTTATCATTTTCTGAAATACTTGGAGGTTTTTACATGTTGAGCTTTTCGGTTTATTACAAAATAGATTTAATTTTAAATTGCAGTCATTGTTGAGCTCACCAGGGACACCAAGTGTGAAATTCTGAACATCAAGTTAGATGCATAGGTTTATATACACTCACCGGCCACTTTATTAGGTACACCTGTCCAACTGCTCGTTAACACTTAATTTCTAATCAGCCAATCACATGGCAGCAACTCAGTGAATTTAGGAATGTAGACATGGTCAAGACAATCTCCTGCAGTTCAAACCGAGCATCAGTATGGGGAAGAAAGGTGATTTGAGTGCCTTTGAACGTGGCATGGTTGTTGGTGCCAGAAGGGCTGGTCTGAGTATTTCAGAAACTGCTGATCTACTGGGATTTTCATGCACAACCATCTCTAGGGTTTACAGAGAATGGTCCGAAAAAGAAAAAACATCCAGTGAGCAGCAGTTCTGTGGGCGGAAATGCGTTGTTGATGCCAGAGGTCAGAGGAGAATGGCCAGACTGGTTCGAGCTGATAGAAAGGCAACAGTGACTCAAATAGCCACCCGTTACAACCAAGGTAGCCAGAAGAGCATCTCTGAACGCACAGTACGTCGAACTTTGAGGCAGATGGGCTACAGCAGCAGAAGACTGATGGTAGGGTCAGAATTTGGCGTCAACAACATGAAAGCATGGATCCATCCTGCCTTGTATCAACGGTTCAGGCTGGTGGTGTCATGGTGTGGGGAATATTTTCTTGGCACTCTTTGGGCCCCTTGGTACCAATTGAGCATCGTTGCAACGCCAAAGCCTACCTGAGTATTGTTGCTGACCATGTCCATCCCTTTATGACCACAATGTACCCAACATCTGATGGCTACTTTCAGCAGGATAATGCGCCATGTCATAAAGCTGGAATCATCTCAGACTGGTTTCTTGAACATGACAATGAGTTCACTGTACTCCAATGGCCTCCACAGTCACCAGATCTCAATCCAATAGAGCATCTTTGGGATGTGGTGGAACGGGAGATTCGCATCATGGATGTGCAGCCGACAAATCTGCGGCAACTGTGTGATGCCATCATGTCAATATGGACCAAAATCTCTGAGGAATGCTTCCATCACCTTGTTGAATCTATGCCACGAAGAATTGAAGCAGTTCTGAAGGCAAAAGGGGGTCCAACCCGTTACTAGCATGGTGTACCTAATAAAGTGGCCGGTGAGTGTATACATATAGTGCATATTATATTGTAGATAGTCATATACCTTTTAAGCATATGAGTGAGTTGGCTCAGTAACATTGTAAAAGAACACGTAAGGGCCAAATTTTCATGCCTTGTTTGTCAAAAGTTATTTAGGGCGCACCATTTTTGTAGAAAAAAATTGCAACTTTTGAGCACAATCCATAATGTTCCCCACATTTGTAGATATATGGTGGAGTGGGTCGAGGATGAAGGTGGTTAGGTTTTTGTATAATGCACATAAGGTAGATCTTGATGTGTTGAAGATCAACCATGATAAAAATAGAAGCCAACGAAAATGGGGGCAGAGACACTGACTATTCCAATAATTGGTACTAAAGCTACATTTGTACGCCTCACACGTTCTCTGCTCATAAGTACAGAATATTTCCACTTTCATATCATAGTGTTTGCTGTAAGCTTATATTACTCATCCTTGTTCTCGAGAATAAATTGTGCCAATTTTCCAAAATTCAAAACTTTGAATATGTATCTCTTATACGAAGATTAAACAAGTTGTACATTTTTATACTTCCTTTTACTTCAGGTCGCTTTGTCGTCTTATGCTAATAATTTGATTTTGCTCACTCGGGGACATTTTTGAGAACCAAAAAATGCGAAAGATTTATTTTAAGCTTCGTCCACTTTAGGCTTTGGCTGGTATAATCTTCTGATTTTCGATGCTTCTAGCTGAGAATTAGGCACAGTAAGGGAAGATTTAAAACACTTCTTTAATAATTCTAAAACACATCGGCTCATTCTCCGGTTTTCTAATTACAGCCAAAATTGGTTTTCTCTAGAGTCCCTATTAATTAGGGAGATGGTCTCAGTTAATATACTCAACTATTCAAAAATATCCTAAGTGCGTGGATGGGGGGTTGGAACTCTGTATCAGAAGAGAACTTAGCTCCGACTGTAATAAAGATAAATCAAAAAATTAATCAGAGTAGAATGTTGAAAATTTTTGATTTAGGCTTCACGCACACGGCCGAGTGTTTTATCCAAGTCTAAGTCTCCTAGGTCTTCTGGTTCCGTTTATATGTTCTGATAGATTTGAATAGGACCCACTGTAATAATATCAGAAGGGAACCCCAGAAGACATTGGGATAGCACATGTGGTCATGTTCATGAAGCCTGGAATTGATTGTGCAGTTAGGAGCTCATGTAGTCTGAGACACACCCAGTGTCATGTGGGCCTGGGTGCAAACTTTCATCTGGGTCCCCCCCCCCAGTACCCCATCGCCTCAGACCCAAAAGTATAATAATCATAGACTCAGGGAAGGTTAATAACTAGAGATGAGCGAACACTAAAATGTTCGAGGTTCGAAATTCGATTCGAACAGCCGCTCAATGTTCGTGTGTTCGAACGGGTTTCAAACCCCATTATAGTCTATGGGGAACAGATACTCGTTAAGGGGGAAACCCAAATCCGTGTCTGGAGGGTCACCAAGTCCACTATGACACCCCAGGAAATGATGCCAACACCTCTGGAATGACACTGGGACAGCAGGGGAAGCATGCCTGGGGGCATCTAACACACCAAAGACCCTCTATTACCCCAACATCACTGCCTAACAACTACACACTTTCCACATTCAAAAAAACCTCTATCAAAGTGGGAAAATACCTGGAAACCTTCTTTACTCCCCAAATGGATGGACACAAACCCCAATTTAAGCTCAACAAACAGTAACAACCACCCCTTTAAATCACGTTCCCCATGACAACCACAAATGGAATAGGCAATGGGAATTCCAAAAGCCCTCACCCTTAACTGTCATTTTGAGTGTGTGTGTGTGTGTGTGTGTGTGTGTGTGTGTGATGTGGTAAGACCTTCCAAAATTCACTTTTCTAGCCCTTAACATGAGCCCTTCCAAACAAAGTTACATGACCTTAAGCTGAGCTACCAGCAGAGATTGAGGCCCTTGGCATGAGTAGAGCCTTGCACCAGCAGTGTTTTTGGCACTTAGGGTGAGTTGAGCCTTGTACCAGCGTGTGTCCCTTAACATCAGGCGGGCCCTAAGTTCTGCGCTTTGCACAAAAGTTCCACATTAACTAGGCTGAATGGTACAAAGATTAGTAGGCCCGAGAACCAGGAACAGGTCTTGCAATGGCTGTCGGATAACGCTTAAAGCACATTGTCCACCAGCCAGTCAGCCTCTACCTCCTCTTACCCAACAGTCTTGTCCTCCTTCCACCCAAAATTCCCAATCTTCTCAGAACAATAACCCCAACTGTCCCTGCTCCCCAGAGCTGTTCTCCCTTCCTTTGACTGTACCGCAACCTGCCCCTCCATTTCGCGATTCCACGGACCTAACAGACGAGTATCTGTGTCCAGATGCTCAAACACTAGAGTCTCCTCCATTCCATCTCCGGTCGATTTGGTGGCGGATGACCAGCAACCCACCCTCATCGACGACGATGAGACGCAGTTGCTGTCAGGGCAGCCAGTTGACATGCGCATTGTGCAGGAGGAGGAGGCGAGACAGGAGTTGGAAGAGGAGGTGGTGGACGACGAGGACACCGACCCCACCTGGACAAGGCAGATGTCAAGCTGGGAAAGTAGTGTGGATGTTGAGGCAGGTGCAGCACCAAAAAGGGTAGCTAGAGGCAGAGACATGTCCAGAGGCAGAGGTCAGCTGCTTTGCCGAAGCCAGGCCAGACCCGGAATGTCCGAAGATGTTCCCTTTTGTACCCAGCCCAGAAAAACTCCCCCATCGAGGGCACGTTTCTTGAAGGTGTAGAGTTTTTTCAAGGAATGCGCCGAGGACAGATATAGTGTCGTCTACACAATTTGCCTCTCGAAATCGAGTAGGGGCCCTGAGAAGAGCAACCTGTCCACCACTTCAATGCACCGTCATTTGGAATCCAAGCAATGGAATCAGTGGCAGGCAGCAACGGCAGGACAAACGTCGCCCGCCGTTCATGCCACTGCCTCTGCTCACAGTGCTGGCGATGCACTCCAGAGGACGAGCCAGGACATCACTTCATCTGCCTCCGCCACTTTGTTGACTTCTCCCTCATCCTCCCCTGTTTCTGTCTTATCTCCTTCTCCTGCACCATCAAAGGCACCATCAGGCGCTTCTTTACAACAACCCACCATCTCTCAGACATTGGAGCGCCGGCAGAAATACACCGCTAACCACCCACCCACGCAAGCCTAGAACGCCAACATCGCTAAACTGCTGGCCCAGGAGAGGTTGGCGTTCCGGCTTGTTGAAACTCCCGCCTTCCCGGACCTGATGGCAACTGTGGCACCTCACTATGCCGTCCCTAGCCGTCTCAACTTCTCCCGGTGTGGCGTCCCCGCCTTGCACCAGCACGTGTCACTCAACATCAGGTGGGCCCTTAGTTCCGCGCTTTGCTGCAAGGTCCACTTGACCACCGACACTTGGACAAGCGCCTGTGGTCAGGGATGCTGCAGTGCTTATCTTTAATGACAGGCAGGGTGAATGTGGTGGAGTCTGTTCCCCGGGTGCAAACTGGGGTGGCCTATCTCCTCTCCCAGGCCAAAATTCATGGCAGGAGTAGACTGAAACCCTACGACGCTGCAACCTCCACCACAGCTACTAGCGGCAAACGCTAAAACACTGGTGTGGGGAGACGTCAGCAGGCGGTGCTGAAGCTCATCAGCTTGGGGGACAGACAGCACAGTGCCTCCGAGGTCAGGGATGCCATCCTGGCTGAGATGGCATTTTTTTTTCCCTGCTACACCTGGGGCCTGGCATTTTTACGCCTGTGATAATGGCTGGAACCTGGTAGCGGCTCTGGAGCTTGCCAGCCTCCAACACGTTCCATGTTTGGCCCACGTCTAACCTAGTGGTGCAAAGTTTTTTAAAAACATACCCAAATGTACCGAAGCTACTGTTGAAAATGCGGCGCTTGTGCGCCCACTTTTGCAAGTGCACAGGAGTCGCTGCTAGCCTAAAAACACTCTAGCAAGGCCTACATCTGTCCAAACACAGGCTGTTGTCCGTCATTCACACACGCTGAAACCCTACAATACCATATCTTGAGCAGGGTGTGTGAGCTGCACAGACCTTTGATGGAGTTCCATCTACAAAACCCAAGGGTTCCTCAAAGTCAGCAACCAAAGTTTCTGCACCATGAGTTTCCAGGGGTGGCAGAGTTATGGCTAGGGGAAGAGGCATGGATAGGGATGATGTCTAGGGGCAAAAGCAGTGTGGATGTGGAGGCAAGCTAAGCAGGAAAAACTGGGGGTACAAGCTAAGGCATGGACTGGGGTGATGTCTAGGGGCAAAAGCAGTGTGGATGTGGAGGCAAGCTAAGCAGGAAAAACTGGGGATACAAGCTAAGGCATGGACTGGGGTGATGTCTAGGGGCAAAAGCAGTGTGGATGTGGAGGCAAGCTAAGCAGGAAAAACTGGGGGTACAAGCTAAGGCATGGACTGGGGTGATGTCTAGGGGCAAAAGCAGTGTGGATGTGGAGGCAAGCTAAGCAGGAAAAACTGGGGGTACAAGCTAAGGCATGGACTGGGGTGATGTCTAGGGGCAAAAGCAGTGTGGATGTGGAGGCAAGCTAAGCAGGAAAAACTGGGGGTACAAGCTAAGGCATGGACTGGGATGATGTCTAGGGGCAAAAGCAGTGTGGATGTGGAGGCAAGCAAAGCAGGGAAAATGGTGGCTAGAGGCAAAGGGATGTCCATAGGCAGCAAGGGCAAAGATGCAAAACTCTCCCGTTTCAAGAATTTTCCTGACTTGTTTCCCCACAAAACATTCCTGGGAGGAGGGCTGAAACACCACCCTCCTCCTCCTCCGCTGTTAGATTTACCCCAGCTACGAGCTGAAAACGCTGCAACACTGGTGTGGGGAGACGTCAGCAGGCTGGGCTGAAGCTCATCAGCTTGGGAGACGGACAGCACACTGCCTCTGAGGTCAGGGATGCCATCCTGGATGAGATGGCAATTTGTTTATCCCCGCTGCCCCTGGGGCCAGGTTTTTTAGCTTGTTGGAGGGCTCTGGAGCTTGCCAGCCTCCAACACGTTCCATGCCTGGCCCACATGTTCAATGTAGTGGTGCAATGATTTTTAAAAACATACCCCAAATTAGCTGAGCTAAGGGTGAAAGTGCGGCACTTGGACACCCACTTTCCCAAGTCTACAGTACCTGGAGCTAGCCGCAATACACTCCAGCAAGGCCTACATCTGCCTGAAGCACCTACTGTTGTGCGAGGTCACCACACGCTCTAACCCTAGATACTGTATGTTCAGCAGGGTGTGTGAGCAGCAGAGACCTTTGATGGAGTACCAGCTACAAAACCCAAGGGTTCCTCAGAGTCAGCTCCCTCACTTTCTGCACCATGAGTTTCCATGGGTGGCAGACTTATGGCTAGAGGCACAGGCATGGATAGGGGTGATGTGTAGGGGCAAAAGCAGTGTGGATGTGGAGGCAAGCTAAGCAGCAAAAACTGGGGGTACAAGCAGCCGGTGACATCATCACTGACAAGCACAGCTGTCTGTCAGCTGACAGGCTGACTTTCACCAAAATGAACAGACAATGGATAGACTCATCATATACATGTCAGTTACATGACAAATTTAGTGCAATTTGCAAGTCCAAGATGGTTTGGAGATCTGCGGAGAGGAATCTCACCACCTCTTGCGGGTGCCATCATTTGGAAGGCAAGCCCTGGGCTCAGTGGGTGAGAGCAAGCGCAGGATAATCGTCGTTTGGCCTGGCGGCCACTGCCTCTTCCACTGTTGACAGGGCTGGCGCTGCAGTCCAGACCAGGAGCCAGGACACCTCCACATCTGCCTCTGACACTTTGGGGAGTTCACCCTTATCCTCACCTTTTCCTGCCATTTCTCCTTTTGCCCGCGCCATCATGCGCCTCTTCCCAGCAACTCCCCATCTCCCAAGCCTTTCATTTCATGCTAAAGTACAGCGCAACCCACCCACATGCCCAAGGCTTCAACGGCCTCATCTCAAGAAATCTGGCCCAGGAGATGTTGGAATCCCGGCTGGGGGACACTCTGCCCTTTTTGGGCAGAGTGTCTACTGCGCCACCGCACTGTGCCGTCCACACCAGCACTTTCCCCCAAACATGAGGCGGTCCCTAAATTCAGCGCTTAGCCCTAAAGTTCCATGTGACCAGTTACGAATGGACAAGTGCATGCGGACAGGGACGCTACCTTTCAATTTGGGCACAGTGGTTGAATGTAGTTGAGGCGTGGACCGGGTCGCAAAATGTGGTGGCCTGACTTGTCTCCCCACACAACATTCCTGGGAGGAGGGCTGAAACACCACCCTCCTCCGCTGTTAAATTGACCCCAGCTACGAGCTGGAAACGCTGCAACACTGGTGTGGGGAGACGTCAGCGGGCCGTGCTGAAGCTCATCAGCTTGGGGGCCAGACAGCACACTGCCTACAAAGTGAGTCATGCCATCCTCGATGAGACGGCAATGTGGTTTTTGCCACTGCACCTGGGCCCAGGCATGTTGTCATGTGTGATAATGGCCGTAACCTGGGATTGGCTCTGTAGCTTGGCAGCCTGCAACATATTCCATGCCTGGGCCACGTTTTTAACTCATTGCTGCTAATCTTTTGAAAAAGGTACCCCAATGTTCCTGAGCTACTGGTGAAAGTGTGGCGCTTGTGCGGATAGTTTTTAAAGTGTATAGTTGCCGCTGCTAGCCTCTATGCACTCCTACAACGCCTGTACCTGCTGGAACAACGGCTGTTGTGCGACGTCTCCACACTGCTGGCACTAAACATATCATGTGTTGAGCAGAGTGTGTGAGCAGCACAGACCTTTGATGTAGTTCCAACTCCAAAACCCTCGGGTTCGTCAAAGTCAACTCCCTCAGTTGCTCAACCATGAGTGGCCATGGGTGGCAGACTTATGTGAAATCCCATCCCATCCATTGCACTGGACACGAAACATTAGCATGCGCTCAGCACAACTTCGGATATGGCAGATGCGTTAAGCAGGGTGCAGGGTACAACACAGACCAGGCCCGAGCACCAGGAACAGGTGTTAGAAATACTGCAGCATCTGCCATTTCCTTCCAATTTTGGGGTTTTGGACCCGCCACCGACTTGTCTGGACCTAAGTGGGGATCATGAGACACAGTTGCCATCAAGGCAAGCTGTGGTCATGTGCGGTTTGCAGTAAGGGGGCAGTGCGCAATTGGAAGAGGAGTTGGTGGATGACGAGGCCACCGACCCCACATGGACAGGGGTGATGTCTAGGGGCTAAAGCAGTGTAGATGTAGAGGGAAGCTAAATCAACAAAAAACCTGGGTAGAAGCAAAGGCATAAACTGGGGTGATGTTTAGGGGTGAAAGCAGAGTAGATGTGGAGGGAAGCTAAGCAGCAAAAACAGTGGGTAGAAGCAAAGGCATGCAAAACTCTACCCTGTTGGAAGACTTATTCCTAGGTCTGGAACACGTTAATGGCCCCCCTGGACAAATTACTGCCACTCAGGGGCCTAGTGTCACCAGGAGGGACAAGTATAGGCGCATGTTGTGGGAATACCTGGCCGACACCAGCTCTGTCCTCTCCGATCCCTCTGTGCTCTACAGCCTAAACTTATTTTCTCATCTTTTTTTCTGAACTGCACATCTCTTGCCTGCTTCCTTTGGGATCTTAGAAATGGTGGTCCACTTCCACAGATGGTAACTTCAATAGACAGTGTAACGGGAGTAGCTGAGGGATCGCTGTCTTAACCACTTTTTGGCACAAAATTAACTTCCAAAGCCAAATATGGTGCAAGTATATGATGCAAGGACACCTACACACCTATCTCTGACACATTGGGGAGTTCACCCTCATGCGCCCTTTTGGCCTGCACCATCATGCGCCTCTTCCCAGCCACTCCACATTTCCCAAGCTTTTCATTGCAGGCAGAAGTACAATACAACCCACCCCCATGCCCAAGCCTGTAACAGCCTCATCGATAAACTGCTGGCCCTGGAGATGTTGGTGTTTGTTTATGCTTCTGGAGACCCAGGCCTTCCGTCAGCAGATGGCAGCTGGGGCACCTCCCTATGCTGGGCCTAGCCGTTACTACTTCTCTTGGTGTGCTGTCTCTGCCTTGCGCCTGCATGTGTCCCATAACATCAGTCGGGCCTAGAGCTCTGCGCTTTGCTGCAAGGTCCACTTGACCACCGACACATGGACAAGCGCCTGTGGTCAGGGATGCTGCAGTGCTTATCTTTAATGACAGGCAGGGTGAATGTGGTGGAGTCTGTTCCCCGGGTGCAAACTGGGGTGGCCTATCTCCTCTCCCAGGCCAAAATTCATGGCAGGAGTAGACTGAAACCCTACGAAGCTGCAACCTCCACCCCAGCTACTAGCGGAAAACACTGTAACACTGGCATGGGGAGATGTCAGTAGGCCGTGCTGAAACTGATCAGCTTGGGGGACAGACAGCACAGTGCCTCCGAGGTCAGGGATGCCATCCTGGCTGAGATGGCATTTTTTTTTCCCTGCTACACCTGGGGCCTGGCATTTTTGCGCCTGTGATAATGGCTGGAACCTGGTAGCAGATCTGAAGCTTGCCAGACTCAAACACGGTCCACGCATGGCCCACGTTTTCCAACTTGTTGGTGCCATGTTTCTTTGAAACCTACACCATTGTGCCTGATATACAGGTCAAAGTGGGGCCATTTTCGTAAGTGAGAACTAGCCTCTGCTAGGCAGAAAACATTCAGAGCACACTCCTCTCATCTTCGCACCGTTGGCTGGCGGAGGAAGACGAGGGGGTTGGAGTGGCATCTGATGTCCCTATCCCACACGAGGCTAGAGGGTGCACTTCAGTGCATCCCATTGCTTCACCACAAATGGTGTGAAGGGGAGTGGAAAATGGAGGAAATGGAGAGTGACCCTTACAGTTGGGGCCAGCAAAGGCATGCCAAGTAACACACTGGCACACATGGCTGACTTCATCTTGGGTTGCTTTTCAACACATATTTCACATCATGAAGAACAAATAATACTGGATTTTTTCAAGCCTCGAACCCCGGTCTAGGTCTAATGTCTGTTCCTTTCTTATATTAGGGGAGAGGGAAAAAAAATTACTTCAGTGATACGTTTAGCGTACATAGACTGACTATTAATGTGTATCCCACTTAGTGTTGTTAGGGTTACACACCGTCACAACCTGGCTAAAGCTTCTATAGCTGTTAATAAAGTCAACATAACTTTACGGTATCCAAAAAGACAGCTGGTACCGACAGAGAGCAAGACAAATGTCACCCAAAGCTGTGAGCTCTGAACACCCACAGTGACTTTGGCGTCATCATCATTATAAGGGAGCGGGTGGTAATAAATAACTTGGCAGTGCCTAAAACCCAAAAAGCTTATACAACTATATTTACATTAAGATACACAAATGAAACTTTTCAGTAGCATGTCATGAGACAAGCTGATAAGCTCTTCCTTTGTGCAGTGCTATTTGAAAGTTAAACGCTGCCTTTATTTTAATTCTGGAGAAGGTGCAGACATTAGATTTAGAACATGTTGTCTTCATTGTCCAAATCCTCTATATAGGTAACGTGTTTTTCGGGCCGAGCTGTCTGGGAACGAGCTGGTGCAGCACTGACAACCTGGGTGAATATGGCAAGAGCCTGAGATGTAGGGTGAATGAATCCCCAAATTATTTGTGGAATTCCCAGTGAGACAATGGCACTGTATACCAGTATTAAAAATTGTGGGTGCACATAACCCCCATATATTCTTTGAATTCCCAGTCAGACAATGGCACTGTATACCAGTATTAAAAATTGTGGGTGCACATAACCCCCATATATTCTTTGAATTCCCAGTGAGACAAAGGAACTGTATAGCAGTATTAAAAATTGTGGGTGCACATAACCCCAATATATTCTTTGAATTCCCAGTCAGACAATGGCACTGTATACCAGTATTAAAAATTGTGGGTGCACATAACCCCCATATATTCTTTGAATTCCCAGTGAGACAAAGGAACTGTATAGCAGTATTAAAAATTGTGGGTGCACGTAACCCCCATATATTCTTTGAATTCCCAGTCAGACAATGGCACTGTATACCAGTAGTAAAAATTGTGGGTGCACATAACCCCAATATATTCTTTGAATTCCCAGTCAGACAATGGCACTGTATACCAGTATTAAAAATTGTGGGTGCACATAACCCCCATATATTCTTTGAATTCCCAGTGAGACAAAGGAACTGTATAGCAGTATTAAAAATTGTGGGTGCACGTAACCCCCATATATTCTTTGAATTCCCAGTCAGACAATGGCACTGTATACCAGTATTAAAAATTGTGGGTGCACATAACCCCCATATATTCTTTGAATTCCCAGTGAGACAAAGGAACTGTATAGCAGTATTAAAAATTGTGGGTGCACGTATCCCCCATATATTCTTTGAATTCCCAGTCAGACAATGGCACTGTATACCAGTATTAAAAATTGTGGGTGCACATAACCCCCATATATTCTTTGAATTCCCAGTGAGACAATGGAACTGTATAGCAGTAGCAAAAATTGTGGGTGCACATAACCCCCATATATTCTTTGAATTCCCAGTGAGACAATGGAACTGTATAGCAGTATTAAAAATTGTGGGTGCACGTAACCCCCATATATTCTTTGAATTCCCAGTCAGACAATGGCACTGTATACCAGTATTAAAAATTGTGGGTGCACATAACCCCCATATATTCTTTGAATTCCCAGTGAGACAATGGAACTGTATAGCAGTATTAAAAATTGTGGGTGCACGTAACCCCCATATATTCTTTGAATTCCCAGTCAGACAATGGCACTGTATACCAGTAGTAAAAATTGTGGGTGCACGTAACCCCCATATATTCTTTGAATTCCCAGTCAGACAATGGCACTGTATACCAGTAGTAAAAATTGTGGGTGCACATAACCCCCATATATTCTTTGAATTCCCAGTGAGACAATGGCACTGTATACCAGTAGTAAAAATTGTGGGTGCACGTAACCCCCATATATTCTTTGAATTCCCAGTCAGACAATGGCACTATATACCAGTATTAAAAATTGTTGGTGCACATAACCCCCATATATTCTTTGAATTCCCAGTCAGACAATGGCACTGTATACCAGTAGTAAAAATTGTGGGTGCACATAACCCCCATATATTCTTTGAATTCCCAGTCAGACAATGGCACTGTATACCAGTATTAAAAATTGTGGGTGCACATAACCCCCATATATTCTTTGAATTCCCAGTGAGACAAAGGAACTGTATAGCAGTATTAAAAATTGTGGGTGCACGTAACCCCCATATATTCTTTGAATTCCCAGTCAGACAATGGCACTGTATAGCAGTATTAAAAATTGTGGGTGCACGTAACCCCCATATATTCTTTGAATTCCCAGTCAGACAATGGCACTGTATACCAGTATTAAAAATTGTGGGTGCACATAACCCCCATATATTCTTTGAATTCCCAGTGAGACAATGGCACTGTATAGCAGTAGCAAAAATTGTGGGTGCACGTCACCCCAATATATTCTTTGAATTCCCAGTCAGACAATGGCACTATATACCAGTAGCAAAAATTGTGGGTGTATATAGCCCCAATTCTATTGCTAGGGGACTTGCAGGGTATTTCTGAGGTGAAGGTGGGGGGGCACACCGTTGGAACGGGGATTTGGGGTGTATATATGGGGTATACGGGAATACACTGTCAGTGTGTTCCATTCAGGATCCTGGGAAAGCTGGGTTGCGGCGATTGAGCCCGTCAGTGCCACATTACACTGACAAGCTTCTCCCTGGAATTGAAGTTATATGTAAGCCCAATATATTCTTTGAATTCCCAGTGAGACAATGGCACTATATGGCAGTAGCAAAAATAGTGGGTGTATATAGCCCCAATCCTATTGCTAGGGGACTTGCAGGGTATTTCTGGGGTGAAGGTGGGGGGGCACACCGTTGGAACGGGTATCGGGGGTATATATCGGGTATACGGGAATACACTGACAGTGTATTCCATTCAGGATCCTGGGAAAGCTGGGTTGCGGCGATTGAGCCCGTCAGTGCCACGTTACACTGACAAGCTTCTCCCTGGAATTTAGCTCTTATAAGAGCTGTTGGTTGTCTTCTCCTTCCTATCCTAGCCTGTCCCTGCCTACCCAGAATCTAACCCCTAGCTAACTGGACGGAAACCTCCGTCCTCGGTGAATTGCAAGCTCAGAATGACGCGAAGCTGGGCGGCGCTGTTCTTTTAAATTAGAGGTCACATGTTTTCGGCAGCCAATGGGTTTTGCCTACTTTTTTCAACGTCACCGGTGTCGTAGTTCCTGTCCCACCTACCCTGTGCTGTTATTGGAGCAAAAAAGGCGCCAGGGAAGGTGGGAGGGGAATCGAGTAATGGCGCACTTTACCACGCGGTGTTCGATTCGATTCGAACATGCCGAACAGCCTAATATCCGATCGAACATGAGTTCGATAGAACACTGTTCGCTCATCTCTATTAATAACCTTTCCTGGGTATCCTGGCTCTGGCTGTCTTCAGTTATCTTCCCGACTTCTCTACTGAGGCCTCTGATCCTCAACGGTCACGTCACTAACGTTATGATGCTGCCATGCCCCATGTTACCGCTGGGACCTAATCACAGGCCTCAGTCACGAGATGGAAGAGTGCCAGAGAGGACACTTAGCGCAGGAAAGGTGAGTATATCTATTTATTAAGTCACCTTCCCTGTCATAGTTGTACGGGGCATTTCCAGACAGCCGCGAGCCCCATACCTTGCTGAGCCCGGTCACGGTCACACTACCTAGGACCACGATCATTACGACCCTGGACATACCCCCTTTCTCATCATAGTTTCAGGCTTCTCTAAACTTCCCTTCTGCAACTGTGCCACCTCCAGTTGGCGGCTTTATATAAATACAAGTATATCAAAGCTTCACCAGGACCTCAGTGCAAAGAGCGATGATCAACCACCATTAGACAACCGACTATACTGCCATGGGCAACAATGCCGTATACAATTGAACAATCTGCTTCAGCTGCCTGTTCACATAGTATCTTTCTATTACATGGTTGTATTCCCTACATATAAGACAATGGAGACTGAAATGGTTAAACAGATCCTTATCTCAGTCTTAATTATTTTAGGGGAATATTGGCCCATTCACAAATTGAATTTCTCAGATTCACTAATCTCCCTTGTCTTTCGACTGACTTAGACTTCATACATTACCTCAGCCATGTCAGGATCAATACAGGAATGACCATAGCACAAATACATCCAGTACTGTGCAAAAGTTTTAGTCAGGTATGGAAAAAATGTTACACAGCAAGAATGCTTTCAAAATAGAAATGTTGATAGTTTATTTGCAAATACATCCAGTACTGTGCAAAAGTTTTAGGCAGAGGTTGAGAAGATGCATTTAAAAATAGACATTTTAGTGGTTTATTTGGTCAATTAATGGAATGAAGTGAATGAATAAAAGAGAAATGTAAATTCCATAATATTTGGTGTGACCTTTGCCCTTTGGAGGAGGAGTCCTCGAAATGATGATATGGCCCCCCACAGATATAATCCTGATCTCAACATCATCCAGTCCATCTGGTATGACCTATGGAGACAGAAGGATTGGAGCAAGCCTCCATCCACAGAAAATTGGTGCTTAGTTCTCCAAGATGGTGGAAGCAACCTCCCTGCCAAGTTCTGCCAAAACTTTCTACAAGTACTGAGAAGGAAGGCAAAGGGCAAAGGTCACACCAAATAGTGATGGGATTTCGATGTCTCTCTTCTTGAATCACTTTATTTTATTAATTGACAAAAGTAAATTATTCTCACACCTGCCAAAAACATTTGCACTAAGTATATTCTTTAATCTCCTTTAAATACTTATAATATAAAAAACAAAAAACTTGAGAGTCTTCAGTAGGTGATACCTTTTTTAATGGCTAACTCATAGTGATGACAGAATATAACGTTTCGAAGCTCTTTGGCTTCTTCTTCAGATATAACTAAGAACAATTTCTGAATTTCTGGGGCCATACAGTGGCTCAGTGGTTATCACTGCAGCCTTGCAGCAGGGGAATCCTTGGTTCGAATCCTGCCAAGGGCAAAAAACCATCTGCAAGGAGTTTGTATGTTCCCCCCGTGTTTGCGTGGATTTCCATTCCAAAGACATACTGATAGGGGAAAATGTACATAGTGAGCTCTAAGTGGGCTCACAATCTACATAAAAAATAAAAAAAATCTGAATTTCTTAGTTATATCTGAAGAAGAAGCCAAAGAGCTTCAAAACGTTATATTCTGTCATCATTATGAGTTAGCCATTAAAAAAGGTATCACCTACTGAAGACTCACAAGTTTTTTGTTTTTTATATTTCATACCCATTGGCTAACACAGTACAAAAACAAACATTTTCTTCTTTATATTAAATACTTATGATAATATACTAATCTTACACCATATATACAGAATAATCCGGTCCCTTGTTACTGCTGTGCCTGATACCTATATCTTATTCCCTTTCATCGAGTCCTATAAAGAAGTGCTGCATCAGCTGATCCTTTCTAGCTCTAGGCTTCGGTATTACAGATGTCTGATCCATCACACGGGGAGTCTCGTAATGACTTTCTTGCCTGATGTTGTGCCTCTGGCCATAGTCCCGTTCCCTAGAAGGTGAGCTCTCACAACAGACGGTATTTGGTCTTGGAGGTTCATGTCTTAGAAAATATTGCTAGGAAATAATTTCCTGCCTATTACCACCAATAAACCTTTAACATAGCGTCGGTGTAGTCATAAAATTACATAGTTTTTTATATGGTGTACTTATCCACCTGTCTTTGTTTTGTGATCTCCATCTGTCTGTTAAGGATGAAGAAAATGGAGCGCACTTGTGGATGATGTAGCATTGGTCATAGAACTCTATCATAAGTAGAATGTTACGTTACCATTTCCCTTTTACATACAAATCCATGCTACATATTGATGGTTTATCTTAAAGGGGTTATTTCCCAATTAGTATATAATGATCAAGGATGGTCCAGTCCCAAAGTTCCCCACTAATCCTGAGAATGGGGGTGTAGTGAATGTAGCAGCTGTAGATCTAGATGCACCCCATTTCAATGGGAGCACTGGAGTAACCAAGCCCTCCTATTGAAATGAATTAATGGTACATCAGCCACCAATATCCCACTTTCGCAATGGGGATAAAGCTTAGGATCGGTGGGTGGTCTCAAACAGTCAGATCTCCACCTCTCAACAATTTTGTGGCAGCACCCCTTTAATTATTGCCAACTATAAGCACCCAAGTGAGCGGAAGGTGGTGAGTGATGTGATAGTGCTCAGCCACAGCTATGTTCAGCCATCAGTATGGTCTCAAGGGGGCCTGGCTATAAGCAATACAGTTTATTCATAGAGATGAGAAAACACTGTTCGGATCAGCCGATCCGAACAGCACGCACCCATAGAAATGAATGGAAGCACCTGTGATGCCAGCCGGCCGCCGGCAACGTCAGCGTCACAGGTGCTTCCATTCATTTCTATGGGTGCGTGCTGTTCGGATCGGCTGATCTGAACAGTGTTCGCTCATCTCTATTTATTCACTATAGGGGATACATTGATTAGATTTAGTCTTTAGTTCTCCATATATAACCCCCTTAAATTTCACCTTGCCCAATCCTTTGGTCCCAAAACAGAAATGTCACTGGCAGAGGGGTCTGACAGCAGTTTCTTCCCCTCCACGACTGATGAAAAAATTTGCTGAAAAAAAATTAAGATCTGGCCAGGGTTTCCCCAGCTGAAATCATGGCAGACGCCGCAGCACGAGGCCTCGCACTTCATTGTATATTGGATGCAAACCTGCCGCGGAAAAACCAAGACTCGGCTTCAGCGTTGTGACACGGGTTCCACAGTCCCAGCTGTTTAATGCAAAAATTCCTCTTCAAATTCCTTGGTGGGAAGCTACCCTTCAAATTCCTCTCTGAATTACACAATGTGAACATACCCTTACTTATTAGTTCCCAGTAGGGTTGAGCCAATCTTGAGATTTCAGGATCGATTTTACAATCCGAATACTGATCATTTTCCAGCCGATCCCAATCGTGAAATTTGCTCGATCGCTGATTGGGATCCGATCTTTCCCAATCGCTCACCCCTAATTGTATATTATATATACAGTAAGGTTGAGACAATCTTGAGATTTCAAAATCCAATTTCCGAGTCCATCGATTGTGAAATTTGCTCGATCGCCGATCAAGATCTAATCTTTTCCGATCCCGATCGCTCAACCCTAGTCCCCAGCTCTGGTCCATGGTGAGTGTCCTGAGCAAGCATATGAACAGAAATGTCCTAATAGGGCTTTGGAACAGAGGTGGTCTTTATGAGACATCACCTTGGGGTGCCACTTTATTGGCTAGATGGTATTTTATGCCTGTAAGTGCCCTTTATTGGCTGTTTTTTTTATGTTTTTAGATTGTTACATGACTTATGATTTATCCCAATAAACTAACAAAAGGCGGATTGTAAAATCGTAATCAAGCCGTCCTAGGATTATAGGGAATGTAATGAGTAGTCAACGGGGGGCAATGATATCATCATAACTGGCTAGTCTGCCTTTTATTAAAGCACGGTTAATAATAATTGTCTAATCATTATCACAGCTTGATTATAATCACATCTCAATATTATATCTCCTACACAAACCTACAGGAATATGGATCCTTACCAATACAAGGGGCGCTCTGCCTGGAAATCTACAAATAGGTTCGGCGTTTGGTTCATTCAGAGTTCAGGCTGTAACAAAAGATGAAAGAAAGAAGTTATATTGTTCTTTTAGCTTCCAATCACATTTACATAATTCCTTCTGTTATACTTCAGTTTATTTGCTTTGCAGAATTTCCCTCGAGGTGCGACGGGCCGGGCCTTGGATTGATAGATTATGGGAAATATCGGGCATTTCCACAAAACCTTGATTGCGTTTTTAGATAAGACTACTTACTCATTATAGAACCCGGAACATTATGTATTATCCTACATGGCAAACAATTGAAACGTTGTTTGTCTGCCTCTTATACGCTACTGAGCAAAATTTTTAGGTAGGGGAATGCCGCCACAAAGTAAGAACGCTTCCAAAAATAGAAGGGTTAATAGTTTATTTTTGTCAATTAACAAAATGAAGAGAATTCTAAATCCCATCCTTTGCCCTTTGTCTTCTATCAATTCTTCTTGGTACAGACAGTTTTGGGCAGAACTGGGCAGGGAGGTTGTTACTGCTGTCATCTTGGAGACCTGACGCATCTGGCCCAACGGTGGAAAGCTATTGCACCTGAGGAAGGGTGATTTTCATGCCCGAAACGCGTTGTGACTAAGTTTTAATGCCAATAAAGCTATAGACTATAATGGGGTCTGTGCACTTTAACTGCACTTCGCTCCTCTTAAACACTCTCCTCCTGCTACTCGTGGACTTGGTGACTCTCCTTTAGTCGAATAGTGGTCTCCCCTGAAATGAGCATTTTTTCCCATAGACTATAATGGGATTTGATATTCGATTGAGTAGTCGAATATTTCACTGTTCGCTCATCTCTACTCATAACCTATTAACCATTGTTGACGGAAACCTCATAAAACCGCCATAATACATCACACCGACTATATAACTTCTCATTACAATCACCATTCTATACTTGTCTTACTGTAGGATTTACGTCACTTGCATTGTTATGGTGTACGGCATCCAAGTAGTATTGGATTTTTTTCCCCTGCTGCTCAATTGTTTCTTTGCCGACCGTAATCCGTGTGAGATGTGTCATTCTTGTAGATCAATATTGTGCTACCAGCAGCCTTAATGTTGGATATGGAAGTGTTTGGAGGTGTTTGTATATGGGATTTTTATTAATGTTTGTTATAGGGAGGGCAATCTTAGGTATGTGACAGTAGGTGGCCGGGCACTTGTACAGATGTAGCAAAATTAACATTGACACAGCCAAGACAACTCTCTGCTCCACAGTGTTAAGCTTTGCTTTATATGTAGTGTTCTGACCCAAGACAGACTTCCCAGGAGTCAATGTCAGGCAAGTCCATTCACTTGGTCAGTCGGTACTGCAACTACTGTGTCATGGGGAATCTGAGATCTAGTAAGAGAGTGTGGTAGGGAGCACCGTCTTTGGGAACAGGAGTGATGCCAACCTTGTATTATCAGGATAACGACAGTAACTAGTGCTTTTATGTGCGCATTCACTGATCCTATATATCTGCAACCAAGCAAGACAAAGATCACTTCCAGCATTACAAAAACACCCCGTGATATTTTCTTTTGACTCGATCCTATCACATGACCAATCTGCAGGGGAGTAACTTGAGGAGGTGCAGCGGGTGCAGTTGCACTGGGCCAAGGAGCCTTAGGGGGCCCATAAGCACTGGCATCAGTATTGAGATTGCAGCTTCCATCTGGCCCATAAACCAAGGAAACCCACAGATTACTCTAACCACACTAAGGTGGATTAAACTCCTTAGCACTCGTAACCATCACTATCAAGAAATCACTGTAGGGATGAATGAATGAGATTATGAATCTACTTTGATGACATAGCTTTAAAAAAAAAAAAAAAAGTGGAGTGTCGCTGCAGCTGCATCCCCCTCCTCCCCTCTCATACTTATCTACTGTTTACTGTGTTATACTCAATGGATTTTATAGTGATTCAGATGATTTTTGATCATTTCCAGAGACCCTGCTGGCAGAATAGGTGACGTCCACATTCCTCAATAAGATGTCTTGCAAAGTAGGATCAATTTATGCATAAAAATACATTAATAATACTGAACTAATGGAATGGTTTGTACACGATTCACTGCTGTAAATGCTTCATATGTATTTCACAGCGGAGATGTACTTCCTGATAAGTTTTATGAATCATCTTATATGTTACTTTTAGTTCAGCTGCAATACCTTGACATGAAATTTTAAAGCCTTAGGGCGAAGAATAAATTGGTTATTATCTTGTAGGATGTCGATGTGCAGTATATAATGACACATCACAACATGTGGCGAGCTGTTTCCTTATAACCTTATATTTAGTGCTTGGCGGAATCCTGAAATAATGAAGAAGTGATTATTATAGAGAAGATAATACGGAATGTGCTTCGGGTTGATCATATTATCGGATCTGTTCTATACACATTCTCTTAAAGGTACAGTACACACACACACACACACACACACACACGAGTCCTGTATTATACCCATAAATGGTAGTAATAAAGCAAAAATGGCATTTTCTTACTTATTGTGGGTTTCTTAAATATAAAAATAATTCCCCATGTTGTCGATTAACAAGTGAATGAACAAACTTGTCAATATTTGGTGTGACCTTTGCTCTTTGGAGGCCTGGAAGTGAAGAAAAATAGGTAAATTCACAATTTAGATTGTGAGCCCAAATGGGGACATGGAGTGATGGACGTTAATCATTTAGGGTCCATTCACACGGAGGAAGTTGGCACTGATTCTGGTGCGAAACTTGCGTCAGAATCGGCGCTAAAAAAAAAGCCTCCCATTGACTTCAATGGGTTCCGTTTTTCATGCAGAAAAAAAAGGCTCCCATTTATTTCAATGGATTCCGTGCGGAAAATGGAACCCATTGAAGTCAATGGGAGTCTTTTTGTTCAGCTCTGATTCTGATGTGGATTCTGCACCAGAATCAGCGTCAACTTCCTCCATGTGAATCCCCCTTAGGGATACTTCACAAGGACAATCCCTGTTAGGCTCCATGTTATAAAAATGCAACGGATTGGCAACGGAAACACTGCAGCCAAAATGTTGCATTTGCATTACCTACAAAATAAATGGGGTTCCGGCTAATCCCATCTACACATTGCAAAAAAGAAAAGTCTGCCCTTTCAAAAACGCTTGTATTTTTGAAAATTGCAACGCCTGGCATCTCATCCTCAAAAAAGTGGAGCATAACCTTCATTTTCGTTATATGTTGCCTGAATTCACACTTTCACACATTTATTCTATAGGTTACCTATATAGTTCTACACCGTATGTAGTGCTCATGTTTCTGCTTGAATGGTTGCTTCGGAAGGTCAGGCTGTTCCGGTACATTTTGTCTGCCGGATGGAGGAGATTTTTGTGACCTTGTCCTTCCTAATTAAGTGCGCTGTGCTGATAGGAGAGGTTAGAGCCGCGTTCAGATGTAGTAACACAGAGAACAGGTGAGTGCTGTGAACTGCTGCCCTCTCACATAAAAGTTCCACCACTGACTCCTATATTTTTAGCCAGACACATTTATGCACTCAGCAGTTTTCGGCAAGTAAGAGAAGAGGCTTGGAGCAATTTAAAGTAAGAAAGCTCCGGTTTTATCCAGACATTTTATGGAAAATATAAAATCAATGCAGCACTTCTCCGAGAGACTCGGATATGACATCCGGATCTTTTTGAAGAAAGGTAGAATGTTATATAAGGCTCCATGTAGATGGTATTTCCATTGACACAAACCTTGTACGGTAGCACATAATATTACAGGGAATATTGACATGATCTAAGTCTATGTTAAGTAATCCTTGTATAACAGATATATAAGTACAACCTTAAAGGGGTCGTCTAACTCATTTATGTAATATTTAATAGGGCTACTGATGAGACCATGACCCAAAAAGTCTTTACTCACCTCTCCCCGAGTCTGCACTTCCGGCAGAAGCTCCCATCTTCTGTTCATGGCTCCCACCAGATGATGTCAGCAGTGTTATATCATCTGTGCCCACGGCAGCCAATCACAGGCCTCAGCGGTGACCTCTTCACAAATGGCTACCATTTGTGAAGAGGTGATCAGTGATCGGTCAGATTAAGTCTAGAGACTTAAAAATTGAAGACCAGACCTGCCATTGGAAACAGTGGCCAAGGGAGAGGTAAGTAAAGTTCTTTTGTGTTCAGGGCCCCTTCAGAAGCCCCATTAAACAATACATAAAAAGAATTGGGCAGGGGCAACACGGTGGCTCAGTGGGTAGCATTGCAGCACTGGAGTCCAGGGTTCGAATCCTGCCAAGAACAACATATGCAAGGAGTTTGTATGTTCTCCCCATGTTTGTGTGGATTTTCTCCCATACTCCAAAGACATACTGATAGAAAAAAAATATATATACATTGTGTTTCCTATATGGGACGCATAATCTACATTAACGGAAAAAGAAAAAAAAAAAAAGAGTTGGGCAATCCCTATAAAGAGCTTGTCTAGATTAAGAAACCTTTTTTCTTTTTTTTTTCATTATCCTATTTGGACATATAAAGTGATGGTTTAGGACTTTATAGGAGCTTACCCCAAATCATAACTTATTTTCATTAATCAACAGGGGGTTTCACCACTGGTATACTCACCCGTCACAAGAATGGGGGTCCTGTGTCCCATATTTCAGTGGAATGGTGGTTGTACATACATAAGTATATGGAACTGTTCTCAACTGCCTTTGTCAGTCCCATAGAGACCAGTGAGCATGTGCAACCATTGCTTTAGGCAGGGGACATGGGACTTCTCATTTTCTTGATCAGTTAGGGTCCCAGTTGTGGGACCCTTAGTAATCAGGTGTTTATCACTCTGTGTTGGACTGACGTTCCTTGGGCCCACCAGGTAAAATGATTCTGGAAGAAATAGACCATAGTCAAGGGTGGAGTGGAGGGGAGGAGGGGGTGGAGCGGAGGGGGCGTGGCGGAGCAAAGGGAGTGGGGTGAAGTGAAGGGGCTTAGCGGCGTTCTCAGGCAGGGAGAGGACCTGCTCTCTGCCTGAGCGTGAGGGGAGGCCGCTGGAGCAGCGTTGCTCCAGCGGCCTCCCCAATCCACCGCTCGGTGCTAAGCCAGTCCAGGACAGCTTGTCCTGGACTGGCTTAGGTAAGCAAAAATGCCATCCTCCCTGGGGCCCTGGCATAGCGCCGCCTGAAGCGGTCGCTTCAGGTCATCTCATGGGAGGTGCGGCGCTGACCATAGTACCCTGTAAATACGGGTGTGTTTATCTGGACCATAATTGTGTGGCAGCCTGGGCCCATCAGAGGGTCCTCTGGTACCGTTATCACCTATCTCGATCTCGTCTTAGTCCCAGTTCATGTCTGCATTTGGTTTCCGTTTGGGAAATCCGCTTGAGGACACCCTGAACAGAAACCTCATCCATATAAAAAAGCCTTTACCTTAAGACACTTGTGGACCCCAGGTAGAGAAAAGTGCTGCATCCCGAACGGAGATGTGACCCGGGCCTTACAGAGGAATTGAATACTTGTCCTGGGTTTTCCAAAAATAAATGATGTGGACTCCAGAAGAGGGTTACTCTGAGATCAACTTATATTAAGAGGATGTTGATAATGTAAAGCCCTTGCCCACAATGATATAACCTCACTCAACCTCATCACCTCTGGCTAGAATTTTTTAAGACATCTGGAATTGTTCAGCAATTCTCCGCTGAGTTTTTTTTAGTGTATGCTTAAAACCCAAACCCAAGCAATATAAACCAATGTAAAAAATGATTTTTAATTCTACTACAACTACAAAATCTTATAAGAAAATGATATTCAGAACAGCGCACATTAGGTGGCCGTGCCTAGTCTTGGCTTTCAGTGCCCGGTCACGGTTATTGGCAGGTCACCAGATTGCCTCCTTCCTAGCGCTGCCCTGACAGCTGCCTTAGGTGACTGAATACAAGGGGCTAGCGGAAAGCAATGCTAATTGTTCAGGAATACGAGGCTATCCCTTGTGTTACTGCTCTATAGATAATGAGCTGGATTGGGAATGCGGGAGCCTGATCTGTGGCTTAAAGGGCATTTTTACATAATTTGACGCTGAGTATGTCCTTACTATGTTCATTGCTAGGGATGATTAAATATCCGAGAAAAGTTCTCTAAATGAGTTTCTTCCAAAAACTGTAGATTTGTCAAATAGTCAAAAAAAAAGTTTTGGTTTCTCAATTTTTTTTTTTTTTGCATATGTATGACTAACTGAATGTCAAGAAAGAATAAAACGCCATACACATTGGCTTTCTGCAACTGTTACAAGGTTCTTAATACAGAAATAGGGTTGAGCGATCGTGTTCGGAAAAGATCGGATTCCGATCGGCGATTGAGAAAATTTCACGATCGCGATCGGAATTATGAACACAATCTTTTTAGGTGGGATCAAGATCGGCACTATTTCCCACAATGCTTTGCTTAGCCTTCACACTGAGTATACGCTCCACTCATTCTGAGTGGAGTGTATACTCAGTGTGAAGGCTCCGCTGCGGTTCCATAGGAATGAATAGAAACAGCCTCAACCCCCTGCGCGCCGGCTGCCTCCATTCATTCTAATGGGAGACTAAACTAACATCTCTAGTAGCTACTTACCTCCAGAGATGGCTGCTCCGGTGCCCGGTGTTCTCCTTCTTCTTCTCCTCGCTGCCGCTCCACGCGGCTCTTCTCACCTCGTTGCCGCCACCTCCCAGGTTAGTGTTTAAAGAGCTAGGAAGGCGGGGCTTCCCGCCCACACTCTCCTAACCCGCCCACACTCTCCTAATCTGAGACGTAGGGACAGCGAGGCGAGAAGAGCAGCGTGGAGCAGCAGCGAGGCGAAGAAGAAGGAGAACACCGGGCACCGGAGCAGCCATCTCTGCAGGTAAGTGGACACCAGGGCGGACTAAGTAGCAAGAGGGAAAAAATCCTCTGGCTACTTAGTGATTCACTACACAGCGTGGATTCTAACAATTAAAGCGTTCAATTCTTAGATTCCATGCTGTATAGTGAATAGGATTGCTTTTAAAATCCAATCTCCGATTAAAAAAAAAATCCCATTGACTTGCATTGGGATCGGAATTGGGATTGAAATCGGGTTCGAATGAAAAATGATCGGAAATCGGATTTTAAAATCGATCTGAATGTCCCATGTCCCCTGCCTAAATTGACTGAAAAGTCAAGATCGGCTCAACCCCATACAGAAATAATTTCATAGAAACACAGGATATTGTTTTAAATGCACAATAGAGCCAAATATATGTATCTTATCAACTTAACTTTGCTCTACTTAAAGGGCTAAAGCGACATTGACACGACGGGCTAGTCACATGACCATTATTTTTCACGGAACCATCAGAATATAGGTCACGTTTTATTTTTGCCCTTTTTCACGGATCTCTCCATACATTCAAATGAAGCTACAGTCAGACAACCGAGGTGCAAAATGTCTGAGGAAAGGTCCATTTTTCACGGCCATCTTGCACCCCAGGGGTGGCCATTTGTACATTTGAACGTATGGCGGGATCCTTGAAGAAGGGCAAAAATCCACATGACCTATGTTTTGACGATAACGGTCATGTGAATAGCTCCATTGCCTGACATTGTTTTTAATGCGGCCATGTGACGTCCATTAAAAAAAACGGACATCATATGGTCATTACTCACTGTCGTGTGAATGTAGATTAAAACGTATTGAACATATTAAAATATCCATGTTATATTATAAAGTACAGTTCATAAGGGGTTATCTCTAGAGATGAGCGAACAGTGTTCTATCGAACACATGTTCGATCGGATATCAGGGTGTTCGCCATGTTCGAATCGAATCGAACACCGCAAGGTAAAGTGCGCCAAAATTCGATTCCCCTCCCACCTTCCCTGGCGCCTTTTTTGCACCAATAACAGCGCAGGGGAGGTGGGACAGGAACTACGACACCGGGGGCATTGAAAAAAATTGGAAAAAGTCATTGGCTGCCGAAATCAGGTGACCTCCATTTTAGACGAATAGTGGATTTCAAATCCGGGTCATATGAGAATGTGAACTTTGTGACTATGAGACAGGGATAGCTGTACAGGCAGGGATAGCTAGGGATAACCTTTATTTAGGGGGGAATGTTATTAAAAATAACTTTTTGGGGCTCTATCGGGTGTGTAATTGTGATTTTTGTGAGATAAACTTTTTCCCATAGGGATGCATTGGCCAGCGCTGATTGGCCGAATTCCGTACTCTGGCCAATCAGTGCTGGCCAATGCATTCTATTAGCTTGATGAAGCAGAGTGTGCACAAGGGTTCAAGCGCACCCTCGGCTCTGATGTAGCAGAGCCGAGGCTGCACAAGGGTTCAAGCGCACCCTCGGCTCTGATGTAGGAGAGCCGAGGGTGCACTTGAACCCTCACTCTGCTTCATCAAGCTAATAGAATGCATTGGCCAGCGCTGATTGGCCAATGTATTCTATTAGCCTGATGAAGTAGAGCTGAATGTGTGTGCTAAGCACACACATTCAGCTCTACTTCATCGGGCTAATAAAATGCATTGGCCAGCGCTGATTGGCCAGAGTACGGAACTCGACCAATCAGCGCTGGCTCTGCTGGAGGAGGCGGAGTCTAAGATCGCTCCACACCAGTCTCCATTCAGGTCCGACCTTAGACTCCGCCTCCTCCAGCAGAGCCAGCGCTGATTGGCCGAAGGCTGGCCAATGCATTCCTATGCGAATGCAGAGACTTAGCAGTGCTGAGTCAGTTTTGCTCAACTACACATCTGATGCACACTCGGCACTGCTACATCAGATGTAGCAATCTGATGTAGCAGAGCCGAGGGTGCACTAGAACCCCTGTGCAAACTCAGTTCACGCTAATAGAATGCATTGGCCAGCGCTGATTGGCCAATGCATTCTATTAGCCTGATGAAGTAGAGCTGAATGTGTGTGCTAAGCACACACATTCAGCACTGCTTCATCACGCCAATACAATGCATTAGCCAGTGCTGATTGGCCAGAGTACGGAATTCGGCCAATCAGCGCTGGCTCTGCTGGAGGAGGCGGAGTCTAAGGTCGGACCTGAATGGAGACTGGTGTGGAGCGATCTTAGACTCCGCCTCCTCCAGCAGAGCCAGCGCTGATTGGTCGAGTTCCGTACTCTGGCCAATCAGCACTGGCTAATGCATTGTATTGGCGTGATGAAGCAGTGCTGAATGTGTGTGTGCTTAGCACACACATTCAGCTCTACTTCATCGGGCTAATAGAATGCATTGGCCAGCGCTGATTGGCCAGAGTACGGAATTCGGCCAATCAGCGCTGGCTCTGCTGGAGGAGGCGGAGTCTAAGGTCGGACCTGAATGGAGACTGGTGTGGAGCGATCTTAGACTCCGCCTCCTCCAGCAGAGCCAGCGCTGATTGGTCGAGTTCCGTACTCTGGCCAATCAGCACTGGCTAATGCATTGTATTGGCGTGATGAAGCAGTGCTGAATGTGTGTGCTTAGCACACACATTCAGCTCTACTTCATCGGGCTAATAGAATGCATTGGCCAGCGCTGATTGGCCAGAGTACGGAATTCGGCCAATCAGCGCTGGCTCTGCTGGAGGAGGCGGAGTCTAAGGTCGGACCTGAATGGAGACTGGTGTGGAGCGATCTTAGACTCCGCCTCCTCCAGCAGAGCCAGCGCTGATTGGTCGAGTTCCGTACTCTGGCCAATCAGCACTGGCTAATGCATTGTATTGGCGTGATGAAGCAGTGCTGAATGTGTGTGCTTAGCACACACATTCAGCTCTACTTCATCGGGCTAATAGAATGCATTGGCCAGCGCTGATTGGCCAGAGTACGGAATTCGGCCAATCAGCGCTGGCTCTGCTGGAGGAGGCGGAGTCTAAGATCGCTCCACACCAGTCTCCATTCAGGTCCGACCTTAGACTCCGCCTCCTCCAGCAGAGCCAGCGCTGATTGGCCGAATTCCGTACTCTGGCCAATCAGCACTGGCTAATGCATTGTATTGGCGTGATGAAGCAGTGCTGAATGTGTGTGCTTAGCACACACATTCAGCTCTACTTCATCGGGCTAATAGAATGCATTGGCCAATCAGCGCTGGCCAATGCATTCTATTAGCGTGAACTGAGTTTGCACAGGGGTTCTAGTGCACCCTCGGCTCTGCTACATCAGATTGCTACATCTGATGTAGCAGTGCCGAGTGTGCATCAGATGTGTAGTTGAGCAAAACTGACTCAGCACTGCTAAGTCTCTGCATTCGCATAGGAATGCATTGGCCAGCCTTCGGCCAATCAGCGCTGGCTCTGCCGGAGGAGGCGGAGTCTAAGGTCGGACCTGAATGGAGACTGGTGTGGAGCGATCTTAGACTCCGCCTCCTCCAGCAGAGCCAGCGCTGATTGGTTGAGTTCCGTACTCTGGCCAATCAGCACTGGCCAATGCATTTCTATGGGGAAAAGTTAGCTTGCGAAAATCGCAAACTGACAGGGATTTCCATGAAATAAAGTGACTTTTATGCCCCCAGACATGCTTCCCCTGCTGTCCCAGTGTCATTCCAGGGTGTTGGTATCATTTCCTGGGGTGTCATAGTGGACTTGGTGACCCTCCAGACACGAATTTGGGTTTCCCCCTTAACGAGTTTATGTTCCCCATAGACTATAATGGGGTTCGAAACCCATTCGAACACTCGAACAGTGAGCGGCTGTTCGAATCGAATTTCGAACCTCGAACATTTTAGTGTTCGCTCATCTCTAGTTATCTCATAAAGACAACCATTGTCATATTAGACTTATAATGAATTTAGTCCTTTAGGCTAAGACCCCACGTGGCGTCCTGCAGCAAAAACCATTGCAGAAAAAAAACGCATCGTGGTTTTTCCCACAGCACTTTGCTTAGAAAGTTCATAAAGTTTTCCTCTACGGACTTTCTGCTTCATTTATACCTATAGGGAAACCGCCGGTGTTTCCGTAGGTATAATTGACATGCTGTGATTTCTACATGAGATGAGCAGTCCATAGTCATGTGATATACAGTCCACGATCTAGTGATGTACAGTCCATGGTCATGTGATATACAGTCCATGATCTAATGATGTACAGTCCATGGTCTAGTGACATACAGTCCATGATCTAGTGATGTACAGTCCATGGTCATGTGATATACTGTCCATGGTCATGTGATATACAGTCCATGATCTAGTGATGTACAGTCCATGGTCATGTGATATACAGTCCATGGTCATGTGATGTACAGTCCATGGTCATGTGATGTACAGTCCATGGTCATGTGATGTACAGTCCATGGTCTAGTGATATACAGTCTATGGTCATGTGATATACAGTCCATGGTCTAGTGATATACAGTCTATGGTCATGTGATATACAGTTCATGGTTATGTGATATACAGTCCATGGTCTAGTGATGTACAGTCCATGGTCATGTGATATACAGACCATGATCTAGTGGTGTCAGACCATGGTCATGTGATATACAGTCCATGGTCATGTGATATACAGCCCATGGTCACACAGGTGCACAGCCAGCAGATTACTGTACTGTGACAATCTGTGCACCTGTGTGTTTTTTGCAAAAACCGCTAGCCCACCTGAATCGGAATCGGGAATCTTACTCTTTGTATAATTTTTCTATATTGTTTTTGGCTACACAAATATTTGTACTGTATACAATATGAGACCAGTGATCTCACTGGGAGGTCACAAGGTGATTGACTTTCATACATACAAGATAAGATAAATTAAGATAAGATAAGATAACCCTTTAATATATATAGTGGAGACCACAATTTATTTATTAGTGTTACACAACCTAGTAAACCATTCCTCGACAATCCCGTCATGGTTGCCTCTTATAGTCACGTGCGCTCGTATTACCTTGAATTTAAACCATCTGCAACATTAATGCCGGGCTGGTGATATCATATTTTTCCACACAGCCTGGGGCGCAATTTATGCCGTCCTCTGTTAAGTGTACATTGTTGCTTTCTTATGTTTTTAAATGAGTATGAAATATTGAAGGAAGCCTCATAAATAATGAATCTGCTGGCGTTGCTTTTAGTCATATCCATTATACGTTAGAAATATTCCTCTTGTACTTTGTATAAACCGCCGAAAATAACTCACTTAAAATATTAATTATGCTAAAAGCGTTAGCAGTAAAAAATAATAAAATCTTTACGCGTGTAGCTCTATGTCATTCTAAGAATTTACATAGTTATTATAATCAACTAAAGGGGCCCTATAGGTTAAAGGGATAGCCGAGGACTATGATATGGAGGACCTCTTCTCAAGATAGGTCATCAATGCCAGATCGATGGGGGTCGGACACTAAGGGCGCTTAGTTTAACCCCTGCTCCAAGCGCATGCGCATTTCTCAGTTGAAGCAGGGGCAGCACTCGTCAATATCATTGAGCTTACGACATGAAGTCCATGCATGGTCCAGCCAAGGTATATTGCCCATTGGTCCTCCCACATACGCTGGGATGAGATCGATATTCCCATCAGACTCATCTCTAGGTAAGTATTAGAGCAGTTTTACTTAAACAATCCTAAGGTCAAACAGGTGGACCAAAGGCACATTTTAGGACATACTGGTGGCTTAGTGTCCCCAAACCTCAGAAACCAATCCATGTGACAAAAATCATAGCTAACATCTGCAAGGGGGAGACATGCTGTTCTTTCCTGCCCTGGATATGCCGCTGAAAGAAGGATTTGCTTTTCTGTTTAATTGATTGGGAACCCATTGCTAAAGGGGAAAACTTTTCTGGTAATTGTTCATTACTGGATGATTTGGCATGCCGAGTGTAAGCTGCCGCTGTATGTTACGCTCATTACAAAGCACTGACAATTACGATCTGAAAACCATCAGCTAGACCTTCTTTATTTCTGCTAGCCTAGGGCTACCTGGATTAAAACAAAGGATAAGTTTTACATCGGATTTGTTAGGTTATTTTTATACCTGTTTTGTCTTCTGTTCATTGAAGCCGGAGAAGTTGTACGATGGGTCCCGAAAGGCACCCAATGGACCACATTCACTTACAAAGAAGTCCATGAGAATATCATCATTTTTCTGTTTTTATGGCTATTCTTGAGATTGAATCTGATAAACCTATGGATCCTCCCACATATCCTACATAGTTCATCTGCCACCCCATAGTGTAGAAAGTCTTGCCATCCAACGCACAATTCAGTAACAAATAGTGTAGGAGATACAATGTAACAAATACATGAACAGAGATTTGGGTGGTTCCAAGTTGGGAACTTATCACCTATTCACAGAATAGGCAACATTCGGCAATCCCATGGAAGTGAATGGAGTATTTTAGGAGTTGTTTCACAGCAGCGGAGTGCTGACGATTGCTGATCCCTGGACTAGATGATAAGTGTCTGTTTGATGGGTTACATCAATACATCTGCTTCTCCATTCAGAAGGGGTTCAAAAGATCCCTATTCTCATGATCAGTGGGGTGCCAGTGGAGTTAGACTCCCACCAATCCTGTGAATAAGTTATAATGTGCCCCTTTAAGTTAACTTAAGTCCACATCTGTGCCAGACGCTTCATTAGGATTCTCATATTCAGCAGAGAAATAGTATGGTATGCAGTACTACTTATTCCATTATAATAATGGACACCATGACAAAACCTTAAAGGCTCCATTATAAGACAGCGAGGTCTATTGGGTACTGTTCATCGTGTGCTGAATCAGTTAGAAACCAAAGCCGCTGATGTGAACAGTATCTTACCGTAACCATTGACTTAGCATTTTTATATTTAGCTACAGACAGAGGCATTCACCTTCTCATTTCCGATACTTAAACTGGGTTCACACCTGCGTTGAGGTTTTCATTCTTCAGATCTGCTTGGGGACATGAAAAATGGAAACCCAATCTGCTTAAAAAGTGGTTCCTTGCAGAAAACCCGCAGACCCCATCGACTATAATGGGGTTCACTGGGTTTCTGCTTAAAAAAAATGCAAGGAGAAAAGTCCTGCCATCAAGCGGACTGGGCGACGGAATCCAAAAACCGGATATTGTTGTGAACCCAGCCTTAGCCAAAGTAATTCATCCACACGCTGTTATTGGCTGCTTTTCACTAGAGATGAGCGAACAGTAAAATGTTCGAGGTTCGATATTCGTTTCGAGTAGCCCCTCAATATTTGACTACTCGAATATCGAACCCTATTATAGTCTATGGGGGGAAAATGCTCGTTTCAGGGGTAGGCAACATTCGATCAAATAATACTTACCAAGTCCACGAGTGAGGGTCGGGCTGGATCCTCTGTGCAGTCTTCTCCTTGCAGCGTCCCCGCGGCATCTTCTGGTTCTTCATTCTCTTTGCCAGGCATCGGGCCTGGGCAGAGCCGACTGCGCATGTCCGCACTACAAGCGTACATGCGCAGTCGGCTCTGCCTAGGCCGGATGCCTAGGCAGAGTGAATTCCAGCCGGAAGACGCCACGGGGAAGCTGCACGGAGAAGACTTCTAAAGGTAGGAGAAGAACCAGCGTTGATTGGCCAACTGTATAGTATTCGGCCAATCAATCCTGGTTCTGCATCGAACTTTTACATTCGAACAGCGAGTGGTACTCAATCGAGTACGAGTATTTCGAATACCGTAGTATTCGATCGAATACTACTCGCTCATCTCTACTTTTCACCACTAGTGGCTAGCTAACCCTTGAAACCAACTGATCTGCAGTGACAAAAATTTTTGAAGGGAAAGTTTAATAGGACATAAAAAAATCTGTAAAATTACATTATGAACATTATCCCGAAACCACCACCTTGGGCATGAGCGGATCTTGTTCCAATCTCGATCAGTCTAGCTACAGGCACATATCGTTTTGCTGTCTTGCCGTTCCCAATGTAGCATCACCTATCGGAAAGAGAATTTTTGTCTTATTTCACAGAGCATCGCGCTTGTCATGTGTACTGTCAGATATTGTATTGTGTACTGTCACTCAGTCAAGGATTCTGTCCAACATTTATGTTAAGAGACAAGATTCATGAATTTCTGGTCTGTAAGTATAATTTATCTATGTGGAATACCTTTATTTTATAGAGAATGAGGCAGAAAAAATGTTGGCGCAATTCACTTGGAGACGGTTTTATTTTCTGTTACTGTCATGGAGGTGCTGATCCTGTTCCCATAATGTTAGGTAATGGTCACAATATTTATTAGTCTGCCTTGTCCTTGAATGGGATTGTCTGATCAACCAAATATATACATTACTATAGGGGTGTAGAGATAGCAACTAGCAACTAACTATTGGACCCACAGGGGACCAAAAAGTCTGTTTAAGACTTGGGGCTCATGTTGACATGTAGCATTGGGTTCTCCGGTATGAATCCAACCAAGGGCAACATCTGAATGGGGTGTGTTTATATGGATTTCCTCCCACGTACCGAATTGGCTTCCTGTAAAACAACTGACCCTTAAGTGTTGGGGATGAGCGCCAGTATGGTAACCACTAGGGTTGAGCCAATCCTGACTTTTCAGGATCGATTTTAAAATCCGATTTCCGATCATTTTTCATTTAGAACCCGATCTCGATCCCAATGCAAGTCAATGGGATTTTTTTATTAATCGGAGATCGGATTTTAAAAGCAATCCTATTCACTATACAGCATGGAATCTAACAATTGAACGCTTTAATTGTTAGAATCTACGCTGTGTAGTGAATCACTAAGTAGCCAGAGGATTTTTTTTTAATCCTCTGGCTACTTAGTTCCCCCTGGTGTCCACTTACCTGCAGAGATGGCTGGTCAGGTGCCCCATGTTTTTCTTCACCTCACTGCCGCTCCACGCTGCTCTTCTCGCCTCGCTGCCCCCTGCCTTCCAGATTAGGTGAGTGTGGGCGGGACATCACGTCTTCCCGCCCTGTACCCACCCACACTCTCCTAAGCCACAAGCCCCGCCTTCCTAGCTCTTTAAACACTAACCTAGGATGCGGTGGTAGCGAGGCAGGAAGAGCAGCGTGGAGCGTCAGCGAGGCGAAGAAAGAGTACACCGGGAAGCTGAGCATCCATCTCTGGAGGTAAGTAGGTACTAGAGATGTTAGTTCAGTCTCCCATTAGAATGAATGGAGGCAGCCGGCGCGCAGGGGGTTAAGGCTGTGTGCCGGCTGCTTCTATTCATTCTTATGGAACTACAGCGGAGCCTTCACACTGAGTATACACTCCGCTCAGAATGAGCGGAGCGTATACTCAGTGTGAAGGCTAAGCAAAGCATTGTGGGAAATAGTACCGATCTCGATCCCACCTAAAGATCGTGTTCGGAATTACGATTGCGATCGTGAAATTTTCTCGAACACAATCGCTCAACCCTAGTAGCCACTAACTTCCCTACTCCTTAACACTCCATGTGCTTTGAGTTTCCGTGAGAAAGCGCATTACAGATGTTTACCATTGTCCTACAACATAGGAAAATACCGGTATTATAGATACCACATGGTAAGTGGGGCCCAATTACAGAACTTGCACTGGAGCCCGGGCGCTTTACTTTACAGTAGGGCAGTGTTAAGGCGGCATTATACAATAAACTTACTAATGCCATTCATCTTGTTACCTACTGTAATCCGTACACATCTAGATTTGTTGAGGAAAGAACATTTTGTGTATCTATATTAATAAGAAGAATACGAGTAAGGTGGTGCCCGGGCAGAGGGTCAGCTCTTATCCAACACTTGCAAATTAATGGATTAATTAGAGACGTTCAGGCCTATCTAATACGAAGCTTCATTTATTAAAATTGTAATTCAGCGAGGTCAAGAACATCGAAAGTCAAGTAGAGAAGATGAGTAGTAAAATAATTCTGACTCATTATACGTTGCTGATTTTAGTGAGTGTGGATAGAATCACAACCAGGTGAATGAGGAATTAGTTATAAATCGCACCAAGACCTACATCTAGGCAAGGGCAAAGCAAATGCACATGAATACCAACATGACAGGCATAGAGCATGCTTACCGAGATTGCCATGGGCTAGTAGAAGCTTCTCTTTATGTATAACTTAGGCAGTGCTCAAAAGGAGCAGATCTGATTTATCCCCGATGCCACTTGCAATTCTGAAATTGAAGGAAGGACAACTCAGAGTTGGAATGAGCCCAAGCCTGCTACTACCTTTAAGTTATATTCACATGACGGTGAATAACGGCCATGTGGCATTCATTTTTTCTTAACTGATGTCAAATGGAACCATTACATTTAATGCAAGTGAATGGGAGCTATTCACATGGCCGCTATTTTGATGGTCTGTTGTAACTCAAAATACTCAAATGTATGGAGGATTTGTGAAAATGGGTGCAAGACAGGATGCAAGGCCTATGAACAAAATGTCCATGAAAAATGTTCATTTTTCATAGCCATTTTTCACAATGGTCATGTGAACGTAGCCTTATATCTGCATTGTACCGTATTACATTACACTACACATATACAGAAAATATACATATCTCTTGCCATTCTTAGGGAGTTACTACCTCATTAAAGGGATGCTCAAGATTATACTTTGATAACGTATACTTAGTCATCAGATTCGGTCTCCAACCCCCGCTCTGTACACAGTGTTATGGCCATGCTGTGCTATGGTAGCTCATCCTCTGTGTAACGGTCTGGTTGTGGTTTGGAGTCTTAAGTTGCTACTACTTGGAAGGTGTCTTACTTGCAAGGCTGGTAACATAGTCAGGAGCAAGCCAGTGATCGATACACAAGATGAGCGTAGGTGTTTGCACCAGAGCAGATAGATTAAAGGCTCGGAGCACAATAATCTCACAAGGCAGGAAGTGCAAGGCTGGGTTATAGGAAGTTCAATCAGAGAACAGGGTGGAGCAAATCAGAGAGGCGGGAACTGAAACTAGAGGCACCAGGAACTAAGCTCAGATCAGCACAGGAGCTGTCCAGGAGGTTGAATAGCTCAATTGCGAGAGCTGCATCCTGGGACACTGAAGTCCCTGGGTTCAAGTCCTGACACTCTGTTCATTTGAAGAACAAATCATTCGTGGACAACTCCATTATGCTGTCCATACACTTTAGATAGTTATACTTTTCAATCTCTCTTACCCCACACACATGCATAACTAGTCAAGCCCTGTCGCAAGACACTTCGAAATCCAAAAGTCCAAAAGGGAGAATACGCTTATTCACATTGAATGATCCTATCAAAATAGTCAAGTTCTGTTGACATTCATCTAATTTGTATGATCACTTAGAGGGTAAGTTCACACAGCAGAAAATAAAGGGGAATTCCTCTTCATTTTCCACCACCATTTTTGGCCATGTGCTACTCTCCATGGGACGCCCATCGCATCTTTTGCTGCCTATTAGGAGTCTTGAGCCACGAAATCTGGAGCAAGATGGAGCAGGACTCTGATAGACTCTACAAGGCTGTTGAAAGGACCTGTAGATATTCATTTTTTATACTAAACCAGCAAAAAAAACTTGTCAAAGAGAAGTTACCGTATGTTAATGTCACAGAAATCTCTTCAACTATTCATAGCCCCTTGTCATCGTAGTGATCTTAAATGAAGTCAAAAATTAACAAAATGTTCTATTCCACCAAATGCTATCGGAAATCTGTTACAGTATTAGATACGGCATACATCACGTATCCAAGTAATACTTCTGCATATACCATAGTCTGTTCCTTTAATGCCACCAGAAAGCCCCCCGTTTGTCACGTTTCCTTGACTACTAAGTTATCAGGGTCATTGAGATGTTGTGTACAGCGAATCTCCGGACGGCCGCCGTCTAATTACTGTGGTGATTCTTTTATCTCGCTGACATTTCTGAAGTCAAGCATTTTGTCACTTAACATGCTACCATCTGCCGTCTGGTTACTACAGTTTACATCAATAATTTCTCCTGACACCACAAGTGTTTTCAGTCTGCAGATCACATGGAACAACTGGATAACGGAGAGCCTTCGGGGGGTGCAAACGATCAAGCTGAAGCAATATGTTGGCATGTACGCCACTTCCACTAGCATGAGGTTGCGTGCCTTATAAACGCTGGAAGAAAAGCGTAGAGTCATTTATACGAGTCATTATTATACGAACATTTAGGCTGGAACTGTTTTATCTAACTTGTATCTTTTGTCGAATATCATGTTCCAGTATGGTGGTCCAATATAATGATACTGATGGAAACCCAAAGGGCAAAAAGAGCAATTTATCTCTCAAAATTAAAAAATTTGGGGAGCATAATGCTAATACAGGTTTCATCTGCAAAGAAAAGTGTCTAAGAGATATGGATATTACTTAACGTACTTGTATAGGTCCAGACATGGTGGGGTACTGGCCCATATAGGGCTCACAATCTAAACTCCCATTAGTATGCCTTTGGGAAACTCATAGTAAGAGGGGGAGAACATACGACCTCCAGGCAGATCTCATCCTTGGTCAGATTCAAACCTAGGACTCCAGCACTGTAGTGCAAACCCCTAAGCCACCCCCAAACTAAGCTGCCCCTTACAAATGTTCTTTCTAGCCTTTTCAAGGCATGCTATACATAACATAGTCTTCAAATACCGGTAGATCTGGAACCTGGAACCTAGAACCTTTCCACAAGCATTGTATAAATCAATAATACAATGTGTGTACATGAGGAGTAACAATATATTTGGCCATTATATGAGTTATATCTTGCAATTTTTATCAATTTGTGCAGATTGTATTATGAGCTGGTAGTTGGAGACTGCACTGTAACAGTAAGTGAAGGAAAACCTGTCCTGTAAGTGTTTCTCACTCAGAACCAGCCCCAGACCCATGCTGACCTGTAGTGATGTGAGTAAAGTGCTTTGGTTATGCTGTAAAGCTACTATTTACCTCCAGCATAGTACGAGGATAAGTCTTCAATACATAAATGGTGTGTGGGGGGTCTGACACACAGAACCCCCATAGATTAGCTGATTGAAGATGGCACAGCATTTGGATGAGCATTGCGGCTTCTTCACTAAATATCAAGTACATTGCCATATATTACTTAGGGTTGGTGCTTGGTACTGCAGCACTTTTCCCTCCGCATTTTTTGTGCTGAAACTGAGCGGAAACCACACGGACCCCATTATAGTCTATGGGGATCCATGGGTTTCCTTTGTTAACTGCTTTTTTTATGCGGATTAGGTTTCCATTCGGGGAATCCCCAACCAGACGTCCCAAATGGAAACCCGAACGCAGATGTGAACTGGGCTTAAGCTTTACAGGTTTTCAGAGGATATATACAAGTTATGGGTACACTAATAATATAATATAGTCAGATATAAACCAGCAATTCTAGTGTTCCTCTGTTCATGTTCACATCTGCCGTACACCTTACTTAGACTTTGTAGGATCTAGATATCATGGATCCTGTTAGAAAACTGATTATTATCTAGTGAAAGGATGACTTACAGTAGCCGCCCACTAAATACATACCTCCAGCCTAGAACACACTGATCTCAAGAAGGTAATTCTTAAGAAAAACACGTGTGTGTCAAGTATAGCACAGCATTGAGATCTTGGATAAGACGACATCCTTACCCACACTATATTATGTGTAGTGAACATCATCTTTAAGTAGATGATGCCCTTAGAAAAACACTTGTCACAACAAAATAAAAAATATTTTGCACATTGACTTGACGAATGGAAGACGTCTTAGGCAGTGATCACATCTACATCACAGACCCATCTAAAAATAATGGACGCAAAAAGTCCTGTATGCAGAATGAAGACCATAACAGGTACAAAAACTGTATACTGACCTAAAAATCGGTGCACCCCTTTAATGGGGAACCTAGAGACCAGTTGGTGTCATCATTAGAACGATCAGTTTTTACTCTTCAGTCCATTATTCTGTTCCTATAACAGAATAGAAAAATAGACTAAGGATGCTGATGTGATCCCATACATGGTTACTATAGGATAATATATGGAATATTTTATGATTATGTTACATACTGTACTGTATATTGAAGGACCAGTTCCCTGTTCACACTGAGACATGTGTTCAACACTTAGATTTACATTGGCATTGGCCTAGGATACGTTGGCATTTGCATGGCTGCCACTTACCCATGCCTCGAAGGCCATATGGCCCTGATCCTTGAGACTGATCCCTCTTCTGGGTGTGATGCGCTCATCTGTTTCGATAAACCCTTGGCAGAACTTATAACATATATTTTTAGACATTTTGATTCTTGGCGGAGTTCTTGGCAGGGGAAGTATAAGCTGTGTCATATGATAAGACGCATCCTAAACTCTGAAGTGATGCATGGCTGTGATCACATTGTACAATAAGACATAATGTGAGCGTTCTCGTATTATTGCACACTTTTTTTTTTAGAAGCTCTTTGATCTGAGTCTTACTGCTTACAGAAGTGTCATAGTATCTCCCAGCTCTTTGCTGTTGGTGCTTGTATAATTGTGTTAGTATTATAGTATATAGATGGAACCAATGTCGACATTTATAGCATTATGTGCCACTAAATTGAATGTTATGTTAAATGTCAAGTTAACACTTGCCACATCTATACATTGTACTATCAGTATATCCAGTAAGATGTATTCTTCCTTACCTTTTGTTCAAGATTTCCCAAGATGAGCATTGCATTCTCTCCGCATGTTCCATGTGGACACCGAGCAGAAACCACATGGACCCCATTAAAGTCTATGGGGTCCTCGGGTTTCCTCGGGTAACCACTTTTTTTTTAGTGTATAGGTCTCCATTCAGGGGGTCCCCAAGCAGATTCCCTGAATGGAAACCCGAACACAGATGTGAACCGGGCCTTAGCTCTAATTTGTACTGAATTCCAACCAATTCAATACAAATGCATAACATGGTTGTAAACCTATTGACAAGCCCATTCAATCACTTGATGACCACATAGATACATATAAGATAGATAGCCTATCATGAAAATCTGGTCATCTTGTGTCATTTACACTGTCTACCAAGAAGTATTTGGACACCTGTGGTAGAATAGAAAAACAACATTTCTTCCTATCCAATAGTTGGTAGACCCCAGCAGATGTTTCCTTATGGATGGGATTGAGCGACACAATACTCCCGGATGCCTGGTGACACTTCTGGTGTATGTGAGCCATCGGTTGGGTGCGGTTTCTCTGGCCAGCACTTGTCAGTCTCTATCTCCCAGTTTCGGGGGTCTGCCGACTCGGGGCATATTCCGACAATCACCATTCACCTTCCACTTCGTAATCACATAGGCCACTGTCGATTTTGGGTAATTCAGTTCATTGCTATGTCTCTTAAGGATCGACCATTTCTGTGGTACCCCACAATTACCCCTTTCTCGAAATCGGACAACTCTGCACTTGGAGTGGCGTCTTGCATGTAACTACGGCCAATGCACTAATACCAATGCTGTGACGGAAGGCGTGACGTACATCATGACCGCAGATATCCTCATTTGTATGGGTGACCAAATACTTATTGGTAGACAGTGTATATCAGGATATATGGAGGAAAGGTGAAAAAGGACAAATCTAAAAAAAAATAATAATCCAATGTATTTTATTTATAGCAGGCCATGATCAGAACAAAGATTAGCAACATGACAAGTAATAGTAATTTTTTTCAATAAAGTTGCCACCAACCTTGTCCAGCTCATTAAATTTCGAGACCTACGCCATGCTTCAGATATCATCTATCTATGTAAACCCTGGCTTAGTAAACAATTTCTAAAGTAATTCTGCAGATACATCGGAAAGGCAATCCTCCCAGACAGCTGCCATCTTCCAACTGCGTTTCCAAACATATCCTAAGAATAGACCTTTTGTTTTTTGGTTATCGGCGAAGTGCACATGCCAGGAAGACTCCTATAGATCAATTAGACATGACAGATTGGTCACATGGGAACATACAGACTTTCCAGAATATCTCTTATGTCCCAAGTAACCTCAGTTATATGTTAGCAGCGGCTCCGTCGACTGACGAACAATCATCAACTCATAGGGAGAAGATCAAAAACAGTGATTTTCTGAGCCTTACTGTTTGGAGCAAATCCACTAGAACAATGAGACACTGTACTTTTGCTGTCATTTAAACCGACTTGCAGCTGCTCTGGGAGATGTAAGTAAAGCTTTTCTCATCTGTTAAGAGATTCTTTCCTTGTTAGATGGAAGGAGATAGATTTTCCAATAAGCAGCCATTATATCTTAACACAATTCTCTAGTAATTAGTAAATCCATGTAGCGGAATTTCCAAGATAATGAAAGGTTCGGAATTAAATTAAATTCCCTAAATTTTCATATTGAATAATCTCATGAATTTTCATTCATTTATTTTTCATTATTAGCTCGTGTAATACAGAAGTGATGCTACATAGAGATGAGCGAACAGTAAAATGTTCGATATTCGATATTCGTTTTGAGTAGCCCCTCAATATTCGACTACTCGAATTGAATATCGAACCCTATTATACTCTATGGGGGGAAAATGCTCGTTTCAGGGGTAGGCAACGTTCCATCAAATTGAACTTACCAAGTCCACGGGTGAGGATCGGGCTGGATCCTCCGAGAAGTCTTCTCCGTGGCGCCTCCCTGCGGCATCTTCCGGCTCTGAATTCACTCTGCCAGGCACCGGGCCTGGGCAGAGCCGACTGCGCATGCCTGCACTACAAAAAAATGGCCGCTTATAGTACCTACTCGATCGAATATTACTTGCTCATCTCTAGCTATAATGTTTTTATAGCTGTGTCCCTGACAACTCCCTAGTCCTAGCTGTACCCTGCAGCCCCTCACTAAACTCCAACCCACCTCTGAACCCCAACTAGCCGATACCTCTCACCGGATGGCTACTATTTTTAAGCTTTCCACATATGTAACCTGAAAGCCGAGACACATTGGATATTGTATCTTCGATACTCTCCCCTTTTAGGTTTGGTGGCTTTTGCAGGTCTTACACCCTATCTATGGGAGAAATATTACAACAGAGAAAGATTGGTTCTTATTAGAGATGAGCGAGTAGTACTCGATGGAGTAGGTATTCGATGGAATACTACGGTATTCGAAATACTCATACTCGATCGAGTACCACTCACTATTCGAATGGAAAAGTTCGATGCAGAACCAGCATTGATTGGCTGAATGCTATACAGTCGGCCAATCAACGCTGGTTCTTCTCCTACCTTTACAAGTCTTCTCCGTGCAGCTTCACCACGGCGTCTTCCGGCTCTGTATTCACTCTGCTAGGCATCGGGCGTGGGCAGAGCCAACTGTGGATGTCCGCTTGTAGTGCATGTCTGCTTGTAGTGCGGGCATGCACAGTCGGCTCTGCCCAGGCCCGTTGCCTGACAGAGTGAATTCAGAGCCGGAAGATGCCGCGGGGACGCTGCACAGAGAAGACTTCTCAGAGGATCCAGCCCGACCCTCACTCGTGGACTTGGTAAGTGTCGTTTGATTGAACGTTGCCTACCCCTGAAACGAGCATTTCCCCCCCATAGACTATAATAGGGTTTGATATTCGATTCGAGTAGTCGAATATTGAGGGGCTACTCGACACGAATATTGAATATTGAACATTTTACTGTTCGCTCATATCTAGGAAGCTGTGTTGAGCTCACCTGTATTGGCTCTTGACATGAGCGGAGAACCCTTCCATTAGATCTACACTCTACTAATTTTCCTGCTGCCCTTTGCTCATTGCCAGTTATTGACCTTTCAACCTGGTTTTACGTATGTACGCTACGTATTTAGTTATTATTCTTGCTCTATTGACCCGCCATGTTTACCCAACTACTCCTTGTCCTCGCTACTGTGTATGATCTTAGACTTTTTACCTGCCCTGAGAAATGCAATACTGTGCCAAATTTTTAAGCACATGTGAGGAAAAAATTCTTCAAAATAAGAAGGTTTTCAAAGATAACAGTGTTAATAGTTTATTTTTGTAATTTAACAAAATGCAAAGTGAATAAATCTCATCAATATTTGGCGTGACCTTTGCCCTTTGTCTTCCATCAAATCTTCTCAGTGCACTGGCAAACAAAAATTCTTACTTTGCAGGATTTTTTAAACACCCGCCTAAAACATTTGCACGGTACTGTATACTATTATGTGGCTGCGTTTCAGATAAAAGAAGTGACCTCACATCCATTGGTCACATGGCCAAGTTGCAACTCATTCCCATTCATTTTAATGGGACTGAACTGTCTTACCATATGACCAATAGACTTGATGTCGCTTCCTAAGAAGAAAGAAGCCATGTTTTCTAATCCTGCACAATCCCTTTAACAGAAGCTTAGGAGCATCACTTTAGATATGCATAATAGCTATAGATTGGTGACAATTAGCGTTATATCTCCGTACGCTATATAATGTTACTCCTGTGACCAGATGCTTGTTTTCTGTCCAGACCTAGGAAATAACCATATCAAGCCATTGTGTATGAGGCACTGTTGTGTAAAAGTCTATGCATTGCCCCATTACACAACATAAAGGGATGTTCTCCCGGAAATGCAATTTATTTCTTTATTATGGCTTGGCCGCTTTGCATTTCATGGGGAATACAGTAAATTATTGCGCTGAAAAGAACGGTTTGCCGTGCGCCATTAAACACCATCAAGGTACAGTAATTAGGTAATGTAATCACTAGTATTTTATGAGTACAGTAGATTTGGCTCTTCTCTGTGGAATATTCTTAACCCTACATGTAGTCGTAGGGAAATAACAACCTTGACAAGACTGGCCGCTCAAGACCCCATATACATCGCAACACGTCAGGCTGGGTTTACAGATATGAAGGCGGCTTACATAGGAAAAATTGAATATTGTTAGATATGGATTACCATGTACGTACGCCAAACTACCCTGCTGCTTTCAAATGGCCAAAAAGACCAGCAGCTGCTTTTCAAGCAATTGTAAAATGTGAAAAAAGTAAACCAGGGGGGCACTCACCCAGGATATCTGTTTTTCTTAAAGGTATTCTACCATTAAAATCAAATTTTTTCTCGCTAACACGTAGGAATAGCCTTAAGAAAGGCTATTTGTCTCCTACCTTTAGATGTCTTCTCCGTTCCATAGAAATCCCAGTTTTCGCTGGTATGCACTCTTGCAGCACTGGAGGCAGGCCCCAGCGCTCAAACAGCACTGGGGATGTCCCCAATGCTGCAAGAGAACTCTCCAGCACCGCCTCCATCTTCTTCAGGAATGGGGTCTTCACACATCTTCTTCCGGGGGTTGGCTTCAAACTTCTAGATCTCGGGCCTAGGGTAAAGCCGACTGCACATGCCCGCCGGCCACAAGAAAATGGCAACTTACAACTGTGTAAACAGCATTGGGGACACCCCTAGTGCTGTTTGAGCCCTGGGGCCCGCCCCCAGTGCTGCGATAGAACTCATTTTTATACCGGCGAAAACTGGGATTTCTACAGCGGCACGGAGAAGACATCAAAAGGTAGGAGAAGAATAGCCTTTCTTAAGGCTATTCCTACGTGTTAGCGAGAAAATTTTTGATTTTAATGGTAGAATCCTTTTAAAAATTATCCTTTATTGGCCGCCGGCTCACCGCTCCTCATTAGAGGTGCGGCCCTGCTGAAACAACATAGGTGCAAACAAGGAATTGACCATTTGTGGCAATACCTACTTGTTGGAAGGGTCCAACCAAGTTGTCATAGTGTGTTCCTCGTTTTAGATCTCAAATGTGAACTTAGATTTGGGGAAACCTGGCAATAACTCTTACATAGTGTCAATTTATATTAAAAACGAGTACGATATTGTTGATATTGAACACCTTTGAAGTTTGCAAACTTACAACACAAGTAAGGTTTATGGCTTTAATAATGTTGTTACCAATGAAATCAGCCCAGCTTCAGAGAAAAAGCAGTAAAAGGTCTGGGGAAACCATGCCACCCCAACATTATACACCCAGGAGGAGGTGTCCTGACAAAAAAAACATCTGAAACACAAGCCAGGGGCCATCTCATTCTTCTAAGTTCCATGGTATCAGAAGGACTTTCATTTATAAGGTTTTTCTGTTTTTTCTCCTTTTGTTTTACAACTATTTTGCTTGTCTACGTCATCTTTGTTTTCCTCTTTTTTATATATAAGCACTGAACCTTTTGGTATTAAAACCTTTACTTTAATGGTGATCCAGGTATGCGCTATCGATCCTTTGCTTTGTTAAAGTGTCTTTGCCAACTGACTGCTTGGAGCAGTGAGCATGTGCGCCCAGGATTACTATTGATCCTAAATGTGATAGGTGGTGGCAGCTTGTATCTGTAGTGCATGGACTGTGTTGGATGCAGGTGAGCTTTTAGGATTTAGTATACAGTACATATACAGTATTGAGTAGTGCACTGCAGACAAGAGAATAAGCACAGGAGAAGGTGAGAAGGTAAAAGATATTTGTTTGTGGTAGGGGGCATCAACAGAGAATTCCATTTCAGCTGTCTTTGCCCTCTGTGACTTTAATTTGGATCCACAATAGGACATGGACATGTTGGTGAAACATTCACACTTGCATCATGAATTCCCTAACACATGGATACCAATGGCAGTCAATGGACCGTATCAAAGTGGTGAATGTCTGCACTTATCTCCACAATTCTAAAGGAATTTGCAACTGGGGCTCTGGGTAAATGTGAGCAGAACCTAAACTTAGAATAATCGATTAAATACTATAAATTGTGTAGTAAAATACATGGAAACTGTAATAGGTCTCACCTAGTAGATGTTAATGATGTGAAATTATCTTTTTAACAGATGACCATCGACCTCCGCCCAAGAGGATAGAGTAGAAATCTACATGTCCCAATGTTCTTGTGTCTTCACTGATAAAGACAAGACACGTCACGGCTGGTTCAGTAAGTAGAATATTTATTAATAATTCTCTAGAAATCGATTCTTATAGGTCATGTTATACTAAAAATGGGCTGAGATTGAGTTGAGGCTATCTATTTTTTATATGTAAAGGGATTGACCCACAATGTCATATTCATTATATGAATCATAAAAATCCGATGATCCTCTGAGGGGTTATCAGATAACTATTTGCTTTGTGGAATGTTCACCATGTCATATCCAGAACGTACCCTGACTTACATCTTCTGGATGTTCAGTAGCTATTGTTGAGCTTGATAACTGCAAATTGACTCTAAAACACCATATGGACACTAAAATATTGGTCAAGTCCTGTTGTAACTTGGAAATAAGCAATTGTAACAACTTTACTATCAGGGAATATAGGTAGTACTGCAATGATTCCCAATCATACGTATGGAAGAACATGGCACACTTACATAGCTGGGTTGAGTGAGTTAGACTAGGAACCGCTTATCATCAGCCAATGTAATCTCTGGTTTACGTGAAGGGTTCTTATGCCTTAATCGAAAACATAGAGAGAGAGATTATCTTATTAATATAATTCAAGAGTTGTCCAGGTGGAAAAAAATATGCTTATAAAGTAAACAGATAAAAAACTGGCAAAAAGCTTCTGTGATCGGACTAACCACACCAGTCCCAATCCTTAGGGAAGGACTTATGGAAACAGCTGAGCAGCATGGTAACTCTCCTAGAGAAGAACAAGAGCTATGGAAACAGTGTAGCACCTTTAACAGTTGTATAGACAGAAGTTGGCTTAAAGGGGTTTTCCGGGCACTTTTTTTTTTTTTTAGGCCTGTTAGTTTTATTAATGGGTTAATAAGTGCACCCAAATACCTTTAGCAGTGTTTAGCGTGATCTCTGGGTTTCTCTGGGAGTTCCTGGAATATTCTGCATTTGTTTACTTGGTGTAGCTTCCTGTTCTTTTATCCTACAACTAGCATTACCACACTACCTCCCCCTCTAATTCCCTACCCATCCCTCTCACACCCTCCCTGTCCCCCTATAGCTACCCTACCCACTACTAGCCCTTCCCAACTAACTCATCCCACTCCCACCCCATCATACTTACCTGTCTTCCTGTCGAAATCTTCTGAGCAAAGGAAATCACTTCCTTCTGTAAGGCCAGCTCCTCTTGACTTCAGCCAATACCTTCACAATAGCATCAGAGTGCTGCCATACCCAGCCAAGGGAGACCGGCAGAGGTCAAGATGAGGAAGAGCCTGCCCCTGAAGTAAGTGATGTTCCATTCCCAGAAGATCTTGACCAGAAGACAGGTAAGTATGATGGGGTGAGGGATAGTACTGGTGGCATTCCATTTCCGGAACTGGGAAACGGAGCATCACTTAAAAATTTGAAAATGTGCCTGGGGCACCAGCGAACTGGTTAAGTAAGTACGTTAGAAAGTAAGCGGGGGAGGGTGTTTGGCTCAATTTATCAAGGACAACCCCTTAAACTACTGAATGAGCTAGTCAGATGGTCCTGGCTCACACAGCACTAGCCATGTGTCGGCACAGAAAATTGTCTTTGCTGTGGAGCACAAGCCAGAAATGAAGCTGCTGGGGCGTGGAACTGAAGATGCCAGTGATAGATTGGTCTCCTTTGTTAATCCAGCTTTATACATACGGGGTATATCCATCTACTTCGAAAACATATTTTTTCCAGCTGGCCAACCCCTTTAAGCAATAAAATAGTCACATATAAAATTAGCTTCTGTGGGCAAAACACTGCAAGTCAAAGGTAAAGTAAGGGTAGCAAAAAAACTCATCCCTGTGCAGTAAGCAATGACAAACCTTGGGGTGGAACAGATGCTTCCAGGATAATCTACTACCTAAGAGTCACTTCAATGAAGAATTGCTGCTTGCTAAGGGTAACACAGGTTCCTTTTTCTCTTCCATTGCAATCCTTCCATAGTCTTGCACTTTGATGATACAGTATGGTTCCTTTTTACAAGCAATTTCAGCCTGAGCTTCAATAAGATTGTGTTGGCGAGAAGTTTCCATTCTGCATACGAAACTCTTCTAATTTGGCGCTTAATATGTAAAATTCAAGAAGATTGAAGATCCTTCTGAGCGGGGCATAGAAGAAGGTCTAAGAAGACCATTTGTTATTACATTAGCCACTGCCTTGGGTTTTTATAAGTATTAGGTATCTCAATAAAGCGCATTACAAGCACAAACCACAATTATACATCTGGAAAATTACCTGCTTTCTCTCTTTGTTCGCTTGTAACAGGGAACATTGTGACATATTAAGCCAATTTGCCGTTTTAATCATTTCCAAGGTCCTCGTCCCGGCGCACATTAGGCGGCATCATTTATAGAAATGGGAAGGGTTGGCTTTTGAAGGGCTCTTTGTTTCTCCTGCAACGCCGCAGCCGCCATCCTTCCTGGTGGATATAATGGCTGTGTTTATTGTGCGATATGCATGTTCATATTATCTCAGCTAGTTTGCATAATCGCTGCCTATTGTTCTCGAGTTGCTTCTCGGGAATGACAGCGCCTCTCAAGAACTCTTGCACTTTAGCACTTGTTCTCATGCAAATGAGAATGTGTCCGTCTACCGAGTTGACGTTAACAAAACGCATCAAACAGATAAGTGGCGAGGTGAATTTTTTTTCCCAAAAAAAAATAGCGAGATAAATACGTCCTGTCTTCTTAAATACCATCTTGGGATTTTGCTACGTCTTGTTTTTCAACCGATGATGGCTGGTAATGTAACCACGCAGAGACGGAAAGAAGAGACGTTCACTTTGACCCTCTGGACAGATGAGTTGGAAAGAGCTGATATTAGGCAATTGAAAGGATGACACTTTCTAGAAGTTCCTTCTGGCAAATGGGGGGGGGGGGGGCGAAGAAAATGTAACAAACCAGGAACAAGATGAGAGCGCGAGAAAGACATCAATCGGAACAATAGTAATTTTATATTATTAAATGCCATCATGGCCAATTTCAATTCCGAATGTCTATCTAAATAGAATTGTCCTGTCTTCTCTGACAATCCCTGGCCTTCTTAATGTTCATGATTCTCGCAATATCATCTTCTTATTGTATTCTCATCAGCTCTTCCAAGTGGAATTGTCTTTTTTATTGATTAATAGAGATGAGCGAGTAGTTAAATACTCGATATTCGATATTCGTTTTGAGTAGCCCCTCAATATTGGACTACTCGAATCAAATATTGAATCCTATTATGCTCTATGGGGGGAAAATGCTCGTTTCAGGGGTAGGCAACGTTCGATCAAATTATACTTACCAAGTCCACGAGTGAGGGTCGGGCTGGATCCTCCGAGAAGTCTTCTCCGTGCAGCGTCCCCGCAGCGTCTTCTGGCTCTGAATTCACTCTGCCAGGCATCGGGCCTGGGCAGAGCCGACTGTGCATGCCTGCACTACAAGAAAATGGCCGCTTACAGTAAAAGTGGCCATTTTCTTGTAGTGCGGGCATGTGCAGTCGGCTCTGCCCAGGCCCGATGCCTGGCAGAGTGAAAAGCGGCCATTTTCTTGTAGTGCAGGCATGCGCAGTCGGCTCTGCCCAGGCCCGATGCCTGGCAGAGTGAAAAGCGGCCATTTTCTTGTAGTGCAGGCATGCGCAGTCGGCTCTGCCCAGGCCCGATGCCTGGCAGAGTGAATTCAGAGCCGCGGGGACGCTGCGCGGAGAAGACTTCTAAAGGTAGGAGAGGAACCAGCGTTGATTGGCCGACTGTATAGCATTCAGCCAATCAATGCTGGTTCTGCATCAAATTTTTCCATTCGAATAGCGAGTGGTACTCTATCGAGTATGAGTATTTTGAATACCGTAGTATTCGATCGAATACCTACTCGATCGAATACTACTCGCTCATCTGTATTGATTAACTATAGTGTATATTGCCATTGTTTTACCGGTTGTGGTCGGATTTCGATATGTATTTAATGATGGTTTCCAGGCAAATAATATTGATGACCTATCCTACTATTAGATCGACAGGGGTCTTGTTCCATTGGCTATTCTCAGCTTAGAACTGCGTAGTGGCCGTGCTGGGTTACTGCAGCTCAATTCCTATACAAGTGAATGGGAACTGAGCTGCAGTAACTCAGCACGGCCATAACATGGAGAACACAACTATCTGCTTCTGGCTCTATTCTTTATATAATGGCTACTAAAAGCAGCTGAAAGGTAAGGGGCCATAGCTCAGCTCATATTGATAACCTATGCTAAGGATACTGTTTGCCAGGAAAAAACCCTTAAGGTTAAGGCCCCACGTAGCGAAGCACATTGCGTTTTTTTTCCTGCAGTGTTTTTCATTGGGTTTTTGCAGGTTTCTCAGCAGATTTTTGTACCTTGTTAAATCTATAGGGAAAATGTGAGCATTTCCACAGGTATAATTGACATGCTGCCATTTTCAAAAACACTGATATTGTCGGAAATGCAACTTTTCCGCAGTGTTTTTTCTGCAATGTGTGGATGGAATCAGCCAGAATCTCATTCACTTTATAGGTGCTGTTAAATGCGTCCGAAACAGTACATTCTACTGATGGGTGTCTTTTTGCAAGCAGAAGGGAGAAGTATAAGAACTCCCTATATATTTCCCATTCCTTCTGTAGCCATTCTTGGCTATGGCTCAGAAAATCACAGTAAAATCTGCAACATAAAAGCTGCGTTTCTTCAACATAAGGCCTCATCCTAAAGAGGGTTTCCAAGGCTGTGATGACCTATCCTTATCATAGTTTCCAATATCTTATCAGTTCGCATCCCATCCATCAGCAGCTGTTGAATCTGAACAGTGTACAGAGTGAGAAGTAGACAGCTCTGTACACTGTGTTGTGCTATTGCACTGAGCTGCAGTACCCTGGCATGGCCACTACACAGTATATGGAGCTGTGGGACGAGATTCAGTCACTTATTCATTTATATATTTGCTCTTTGTATGCTTAGAAGTAGTCATGTAGTCAGGTGGGCGGTCCTATCAGTTCTTGATAGTCCTTCATGTCACTCAGAGGACCACCCACATGATTACACGACTATTCTTAAGCATACAAAGACATAAATGAGTATAATACAAGCGATAGAGAATCTGCTCCTCCTGCTCTATAACCTCCTGCCCGCAGACCGCGCTGCATTTCCATGTGACCGGCCCCTTAATGGAGTCTTCGCTTGGCCACTTTATATAAGAAATAGTTAAATGATATATTCCGCTCCATCTGGACCTGTGGGCAGACACCACATTGTTAGTCAGGGCAGTCACTGACTATTAGAATCGTAAAATAGAATTTATGTTCTTCTTTCTTCCACTTGTAGTATTTTATTTCCAAATGACATGTCATTTTCGTAAGGATTAATGGCAGAATATCAGATCAGATGTCTGCGAGCGGAGATAAGAGTCAGACAGACGGATTTTAACCAGATTATTTTACAGTACCAGTTCCGGCGCTGTTATCGTTTTTTTCCATATTTTTAGCCTATATTTAATGGGAATGTATCAGTAAACCGTTCATTTCTGATTATATAATAGATGGTCATAGCTAGACAATCGTGAAATTACAGATCTGTAACAAGAACGGATTAGGTGACTGGGAAACAATCGTCGCTTCTGGTTCAATGACATTTGAGAGGTTTTTTTTGCTAGGATTTGTTATTGCCTGCCACTGTCTTGGAGTCGCGTCTCGGCAAGTCCAGGCCCTTACAGTGCGGGTGTTGGACTACTGCTCCATTCACTTGATAGGGGTACTCTCTGCACAAGGAGTGCCTTTGGTCTATCGCAAGCAATAGCAGATCTGTGCTATCTGGAAGCGTAGCAAAACATGCTGGGAGTTGTAGTTTTCCATCAGCTGCACATAGGAGACCGCTGTATACATATATATATATATATATATATATATATATATATATCCAAAAGATGCAAACAAAAATGTTAAAAAAATAGTGGCTTCTTATACTCAAAACCAAGAAAATTGGATGATCAGCAGGTGTTCCTGGATACAAGACGCCATATGTGATTCATCACCCGAGCCATACTGTATATGTATACTTGAATGTAATCAAATCTAGGACTGTCCCATTATCATTAGGCATTTAAGAAGGGTATATGGAAAACTGTATACACTATTAATTAACAAATCCCCGTTAATCATTTGGAAGACTATCGCCACCTGCTGGTCATAGCCACATATTGTACATTATGATGCCCTTAGCTTTCCTCTTAATTCTCTTAATTAGAGATTTGATCACAGTAACTTTTTCATTACTTACATTTGTTTTCATGGCCGTAATTTAGTTTAACAATGACACATGTCGGGATGGTTCAGTTCTCTGTGACTATATATATATATATATATATATATATATATATATATATATATATTCATTTCTAAACTAGAATTCACTTCCTTGTCCTTTGTAATATCTTCATTAAACACCCCATAGGATGAAAGGGTTCAATACACATATTGTTGCAAATATTTTTTAAAAAGCCCAATTCAGGGGTGTAACTAACTCAGCCTTGGCCCCATGAGCAACCATCTGCCCTATCTCATCTGTACATTACAGCAGCTTTTACATTTCCAATTCCAGACCGCCATGAAGATTTGTTCACAACATATCTGTACACACAAACGTCCCATCATTCCTATCGGTAGTCTGTGCATCCCTTCCATAGTGATCTACCAAAAGACGTAACATGAAGCTTCTGGGTCCCAATGCACCAGCCATCGCCAATCGCCATTTCTGTCAATATGCAAATGAACTCTTTGGAGCAACAGTAACACCCACACTGCTATAGTTGTATCTGTAAGGGAACAAACCCCTTTGGAAGCATTGCAGGTATTCTGCCACTTGCTGCTGATCATGAACATGTCATGAAGTCGATGTCACTTACGCTAGGTTCACACCTGCTTTCGGCTTGGAGACCTGAAAAGTGGAAATCCAATCCAATTAAAAGGTGGTTAACCATGGGAGCCCATAGACTATAATGGGATTCGTCCAGTTTCTGCCCAAAAAAATGCAAGTGGAATGGGGCACGGAATCCCTGAATGGCAAGCGAACCCAGATGTGAACGCAGCCTTAGACACTGCTCCGTATCTCTCAATTTCCAATGATGTGACCAAACATGGATAATGAGTTTCATGAAGCTCTTGCAGTAAATGGAGAAGTTTCATTTTCCAGCCCTGAACAGTAGCGGCTGCTGCTATAAATATTTAAGCCACCTGTTTTGCCTACGCGGATGATTAACGTGAATTTCTGCTTTAATCATATTCATGAGCAGACTATATGGGAAGCAATGTTCTAGAAATGGCAGCGAGCTGCACAATAGCTATATTAAATTATACCGTCTTTTTTTTTTTTTTCACCTCCTCCGGAAAGCCATGTGATTTGCGGTAGCGTTGTCTTACGGGCACGTGCAGAGGGAGGCGTACTGTAAGGATCACACCTCTCATTGAAGCCTATGCATTGTATTCCTTGCATACACATGAATTATTTATAGTGATAAACTAAAAAAAAAAACATCCATGGTGAATTGCGTAGAGTGGGTCAAGAGTAATCTGGACGTGACAGTGTTAAAAAGATATACTCTCATGAAATGTAAAAGTTTTTCATGTATATGGACCCATGACTAATCTTATGGATGGCTGTACAGGAACTGGTTCTGATGACAGTAACCTATCTATCTGCAGGACTGGGGGGATATAGTGGTTCTGGTGACCCTAAACGTTGTTCGTATAGAGAATGAACTTGGTATAATCCCATAAAGGTAGTCTGTGATCAGACCACATAATATAGGTGCAGCCTCTGATAGATAGGTTACTGTCACCAGAACCAGCATATCACTCCAGCCCTGCAGATAGATAGGTTAGTGTCACCAGAACCAGCATATCACCCCAGCCCTGCAGATAGATAGGATAGTGTCACCAGAACCAGCATATCACCCCAGCCCTGCAGATAGATAGGTTAGTGTCACCAGAACCAGCATATCACTCCAGCCCTGCAGATAGATAGGTTAGTGTCACCAGAACCAGTGTATAACCCCAGCCCTGCAGATAGATAGGTTAGTGTCACCAGAACCAGCATATCACCCCAGCCCTGCAGATAGATAGGTTAGTGTAACCAGAACCAGGATATCACCCCAGCCCTGCAGATAGATAGGTTAGTGTCACCAGAACCAGCATATCACCCCAGCCCTGCAGATAGATAGGTTAGTGTCACCAGAACCAGCATATCACCCCAGCCCTGCAGATAGTGTAAAAACAAAAAGAGAGAGAGACACCGAGCGCTCTAAGTGTAGTATTGTATAGAGCTTAATACATAAGGTAATAATATAGAGGCAAAAAACCAGATGGCCTCTCACCTGGAATCGGTCACGTTTTAGGTCCAGGAGAGAGTGGCAGCGGAACCAGCAAAACACCGGAAGTACCGGAGAAGTAGGCTATGGGAAAACACAGGTCCGCGCTCACTGGTAGACTTAGATAAATGACGGGTAGTCAAATATTGGAATAAACCATAAATAATGTATTGATGTAGAACAGGCACGACGCGTTTCGGACTACGGGTCCTTTTTCAAGTGCAAACAACTGTAAGAAATTTATAAAAATACAACCATATAAAAATTTATAAAATACAAAATAGTTAAATTTTTTTTTACAAAATAATGCATCAAGCCCCTTGATCTTAAAAGGAGAGAACTTAGTATCAACAGTTAAATTCATTTGGAAAAGTTATAAGAGATTTTACAGTACCCAATGTCTAGTAAGCACAAACGGTATACTAATCTCAAAAGAAGTTGACTCCCATGGCAAACGGAAAAACCACTATCCATGCATAATATTTAACAAGCTTGTGGCTTTTAAATATTTGTTTACAAATATATAAAATACATAAAAAACAGAAAACTGAACATGAGTCAATTTTACTATACCCATAGGGTTAAAAACAAATATTCACGTACAGAACTTGCCGGTTTCCATTAGTAAAGGTTAATTCCATTCAGAGAAATGTTTCATTAATATGAAGAACTAACTCTTTGAACAGAGCACTCAGAGAGTACCCTGGACATTGGATTCAAAAAGTGGAATGAAACCACTCAATGATAGTTGTTAGCTACCAAACTAAAAGACAAAGACTAATTTTGTTCGCAGACTGCAGGTTGTATCATATGATATTCCCCCCGAACCCTTGACTGAGTGATAAATGGCTAAAATGGTCTTACCTGAATACGCCGGGCGAGATGCATGTTTGTCATCTCGTAACCGGGTTATTTAAGCAATTCCTCGTGTGTTGTTATGACGTTGAGCCTACGTCACTTTAGGGTGACGCGCATGCGTGGTTGTTAAAACGCAAGCATTATCTCTAGTCAGAGATATGCTTGCGTGGAGCCGGAGGAATGCTCAAATGCGCATGCGCCGCCTCCGGAGTAGGGCGCATGCGCATGTGGTTCCAACCTCCGTCATGGACCAAGCCGCCCTTCCTTTCAGTGATTCAGTTTGTCTCCATATTGTATCAAAATCCCCTTTTTTTCGGTCAATTTGTTAAGGCAATGTTATATTTACCTTCCAATAACACTTGAATATATATCATCACTCCTTATAATCATTCCCTCAATTATACGAAACATTTCTCCTTGCAATTAGGTATTCCCGATGTTTCATCAGGGTACCCTCATCATTGTTGGAAACGTAGTATCTACCATCCACAATTGTTCATAAAGGATCCTCTATTATTATTATTATTATTACTGTTTTTGATACCTGATTTACATTAATTACATCAATTGCTTTATTGTCAGTAGTACCAACTCCGGATCTACTAATTGATACAGTGTCATCAGTACCAGCATATCACCCCAGCCCTGCAGATAGATAGGTTAGTGTCATCAGTACCAGCATATCACCCCAGCCCTGCAGATAGATAGGTTAGTGTCCACCAGACCCAGCATATCACCCCAGCCCTGCAGATAGATAGGTTAGTGTAACCAGAACCAGGATATCACCCCAGCCCTGCAGATAGATAGGTTACTGTCACCAAAACCAGCATATCACCCCAGCCCTGCAGATAGATAGGTTAGTGTCACCAGAACCAGCATATCACCCCAGCCCTGCAGATAGATAGGTTAGTGTCACCAGAACCAGCATATTACCCCAGCCCTGCAGATAGATAGGTTAGTGTCACCAGAGCCAGCATATCACCCCAGCCCTGCAGATAGATAGGTTAGTGTCACCAGAACCAGCATATCACCCCAGCCCTGCAGATAGATAGGTTAGTGTCACCAGAACCAGCATATCACCCCAGCCCTGCAGATAGTGTAAAAACAAAAAGAGAGAGAGAGACACCGAGCGCTCTAAGTGTAGTATTGTATAGAGCTTAATACATAAGGTAATAATATAGAGGCAAAAAACCAGATGGCCTCTCACCTGGAATCGGTCACGTTTTAGGTCCAGGAGAGAGTGGCAGCGGAACCAGCAAAACACCGGAAGTACCGGAGAAGTAGGCTATGGGAAAACACAGGTCCGCGCTCACTGGTAGACTTAGATAAATGACGGGTAGTCAAATATTGGAATAAACCATAAATAATTTATATAAGTAAATTATAATTACCCCAATTTACCTGCAAATTAATCAACAGTAGAAAACTACTGTTACAGCGATAGGACGCAATGACCTACTGGATCCTGGGCAGATGGACTAATGTTATATCTACCCCTGGAGTGACCTGTCTCAGCCACTTAACTGACCAATGAACAGTCATTTCCTGTGAGTCGAGTGGCAACAAGTCGTAGAACTAGAGATCAGCTGGACAATCCTTACAAACAAATCAAAAACAACAAAAACCACATCAGAAGACAATGGTCGCCCATACACAGCTGTCTACAAAGAACGTCTGCACCTTACAGATAGAGGTGGATGAACCTTGCAACATCTGTTTAGTGAATATTCATCAAGTTCACCAGAAAGTTTAGTTACTTGTTTGCTCCGAACTAAAAGTGCCACTATTATATCTTGGGGTCTCTTTAAACCCCGGACTATAATAATTGGAGTCCTAGGGGATATGCAGAAAAATAAAAAATCACTGATACTTACCTTCCTTTACCTCTCCTGATCTCCCTTTTAGCTTCCAGTGGTTTCTCCTGGCTACCATGCAACCGTTTATGGCCTCCTGGGTGAGGTTAGCGGTCCCAATTCTTGGTCACGCAGCTGGGTCAACAGCATGAATCTTTTATGCAAGTGTCACAGATCTTAGCAGTGACCTGGGGCCACTGACATTACCCAGAAGGCCAGTAGAAGAAGACAAGAACACCAAACGTCATGAAAGGAGCACAGATGAGGTGAAGGCAGGTAAGTATAAGGGTTGATCTTTCTGCACCCCGCCGAGCCTCTCTTTTATTATTTTTCTGCACCTCCCTACCCAGAATATAATAATAATTGATGGAAGGCGAACTCACAACATTTTGACTTCCGAAAACCCCAAAATTTTTGGAAATTTGTTACAAACCGGTGTGATCATGTGTACTTACAGACCTTACAGCGTCTACTGTACAACCTATAATTAGGAGAACAAATGATTTAGGGGGGTAGGAGCCTATATGGTCCTCTTGTACTTACTCAAGACTCCAGCGGACACCTCCATCAATTCTCCCGATGTTTTCAGTGTTTTCTTCCGGGTATTATCCACCCGTTTCTGGCCTCCTGGGTGAGATTAGTAGTCCTAAGAGGTCAATGATTTGGGGGGGAGGAGTCTACATGTTATACAATATGCCCCTCCCAGCTGGATATTAAGAAGGAATCACATGACCAAGTCCATGGCACCTCCCATGGAGTAACGGAGTAGGTCTTGTCTCTGACAGATTCACCAATTCAAAAAGATCCTTGTGGTGACAGATTCCTTTTTACCACTTGTAAACATGGGCACGGGGCGCCAGGAGCGCTCAGTAAAAGCCTATTATATATCGGGAGCTCATTAGACTACAGTAATCAAAGCTTGGATTCGGGCAGGAGGCTCTGAGCGCAGTTATAATTGCCTTTGCGGCTGTCCCTACATTTACGAGAATGCCAGCGCTATGTTTTTGTTTAAGTTACTTTAGCTAAAATATAAAATTGCCAATAATCCGCCGCGGCCTGTGTGACAATTAGACGGGAGCTGTAGAAGATCTAATCCACATCTAATGATATCTTGGCAGGAGGAAACTCACTTCATCATTAAGCAGTTTATGGAAATGGGATATGTGATTTGTTTACTAGCGTGCAGTTTGTAGGATAATAAGATTGTTCTCAATGCATATTGTTGTGATTCAGGAAATGTTAGTAACTTAGTAAATAAGAAATTCTTTATCTAAGCCCCTAAATGATCACACAAGAAAATAATGATTCCTCTAAAGAAGAACAAATCCAGCTACTTAAAGGGGAACTCCACCCAAAATGAAAATTAGGCTATGACGTTGTGCTCGGATATGTCCTATAAAATATCTCCTATAAAGCTTCCTGCTCTCGGTTTTACTATTAGTATGGTATATATATATACTACTACACTCAGGGATGGGCAAAATCCATTTACCAGCTGCCATCGTGACTCGAAACTGTACCCTGTTAGCTGAGTGGATTGGTTTTATCAAATAGAACTGGATGATGTCATTGACCAGTGTGGAAAACTACTTAAAGTCCAATACCATACGTCATCTGATTGGTGCAGTCTCCCTGAGTATTTTGGTGTATTGTTTATCAAAATCTGTTTAGCTATTCCAAAGATATAAGCCCTTTTAGGGTTAATCCAAATTAGGGTCAAGTGGGTGGTAATACTGCTTGATATACAGCACCCAGAAACCAGATACCTTTGTGTTACTGCCTATTTGGTAGTAGTAGACCCTAATCGGCATAAAACCTTAAAGGGCTTATATCTTTGGAATTGCTGAATTGATTTGGAGAAACAAAAGACCAAAATGCGGAAAGTGACAGCGATGATCAGATGGGCTTTTTAGAACTGGTCACAGATCCAATCAGATGATGTATGTCATTGGGATTATCATACCTGGTGACAGCGCCGATCAGATGATGTATGTCATTGGGATTATCATACCTGGTGACAGCGCCGATCAGATGATGTATGTCATTGGACTGTTCACACCGGGTGACAGCACCGATCAGATGATGTATGTCATTGGACAGTTCACACCGGGTGACAGCACCAATCAGATGATATATGTCATTGGACAGTTCACACCTGGTGACATCACCAATCAGATGATGTATGTCATTGGACAGTTCACACCTGGTGACAGTGCTGATCAGATGATGTATGTCACTAGGATTATCACACCGGGTGACATCACCAATCAGATGATGTATGTCATTGGACTGTTCACACCGGGTGACAGCACCAATCAGATGATGTATGTCATTAGGATTATCACACCTGGTGACATCGCTGATCAGATGATGTATGTCATTGGGATTCTCACACCTGGTGACAGCGCCAATCAGATGATGTATGTCACTGGACTGTTCATACCTGGTGACATCACCAATCAGATAATATATGTCATTGGACTGTTCACACCTGGTGACAGTGCTGATCAGAGGATGTATGTCATTGGGCTTTTCAGACCGCAAGACCAATGGGGACTACTATAGTGGTGGTACTGGAGCAGTAGAGAATTTGCCGGCTAAATATAATTTAATATTTAATTTACCACATTCCCTGGTTTTAATAGTGTTTCTTTAAATCATCATCATCCCCTTTAAACCATCCAGAAATACTGTAGGCTGCTGATCCGTAGCTTACTAGCCGTAGCCGTGTGCAGTATGTGAGGGGCCGGGCCTAAGGGGAGTCTTTTTGGGTCTACTGATAAAGGAAGATCCGATGGCTGGGTGGGGGGGAGAGGCTCCTGCTGTGACTACTCTGTAGGAGAAAGAGCACTGTGAAGAGTGGGCTGGGGAAGGAGTGAACATTTTTGCTTTTCCTTCCTGCCCCTATGGAAGGCCTATTGAATGGGCACACACTGTAGCTCACCTAAGACTTTCGTTACAAAGGCACGGTATATGCAAAGACGTCATGGATAGATATTTCTTTAAAAGTGCCCATCCCCTGTAATAGTATTTTTTAGGAATACGGTTTTGATCATGGTGAAATATAAAAGAGTCTCGATATTATTAAATTTACTTTGAAGTTTCTCTGACATTTTGACTTCCAGTAGAGAATAATGGCTTACATTGATACGACTGGCATACAGACCCTCATTGCTTATGATGTTTTATGTGACAGATGCGGTAGATGAAAGTGGCAAAGTTCTATACAATGAAAGAGAATAAAAAAATACCCTTTTCTCTCCTCTATCATAATACAAAGTTATAAAAAAGTCTAAGATCATGGCTCCTAAAATTAAATGGATTTTGGTCTTATAAATTGACGGCTTATCCATTGGAGTATGTCAGGACAGCGAACTAGTGTTACAGTCACTCACAGATGACATCTTCTTAGACTGCAGACATTCTCTTTCCTTATCTTCTCCATCTTGTCCAGACCTCCATGATGACTTCTCCCGAATGTTGGGATATGACTTCTTGCTTTTGTACCTAACCTCTATTGTAATACAAATAAATTCAAGGCTATACCTCAAGATAAATTTGGACCCCAAATAGGACTCTGAAATTTTTAGGGCACTAGACTTCTGTGGGGCTTTCAGGACTGCAATGATTGTTTGTGTTTGTGCTATGGATTTTAATGTTAAAGCGAGTCTATCACTAGAAAAACACCTTTGACAATTTGGAATAGCCTTATAATGTCTTTGCCTGTTTGGGTCACTGCGCCACCCTCTGCTCGCAGGCTGCGGTGCAGGAGGCATGTGCAGTTTGGTTCCTTGCTTAGAGTTTTTGGTTGCACTGCGTGAACACGGCTCTAGTTCTGTAATTGAATTTCCACCACACTCGTCTTCTGCCCTTGTTCATTAAGTGGTTAATTCTAGTCTTGCCATGTGATTGACAGCCTGTCCACCTATCAACACCAGGGCGGGTTCTTCCTCTCTATTATTCTTGGCTCTCATTCACATTGGTGCTTGCTATTGCCTTGTGCGTGCTGGCTTTTCTCTCACTGTTTATTCTTGTATTCTGATTCTTGACCTCTGGCTTTCCTTATTGACTATTCTTTTGGAAATCAATTTTGACACTGCTTTGCTCGACTGTTACCGAACCCTGGCTAGCTGATCTCCCTTTGTTGTTGTTTGTCTTGTCTGCATTTTGTGTCTCACTTATATAGGAAGGGCCTGTCTCCAAGTTACCGCCTATTACCTAGGATAGGACCAGGCAAGCAGGAAAGGATAGTGGGGGGTTTCAGCTTAGGGCTCACTGTCTCTTGTGCCCCTTTCCCAGGGTTTCCAGCAGCTACTGAGGAATTGATCCTATTGCAATTCCATTACAAGCTTTTAAATGTTGTTTTAATCCTATTTTCCATTCTTTTCTGATAAAATTTGTTTCTACTGTTATGCTAATTTCAATCATGGAGCACTGGGGACGTTCCCTCTATGCTCCATGCACCCCCGCGTCATAACTTTACATGACCTCTTAGCTCATTGTGTTCCCTTTTCTCTTCTCCATATCCTCTTCCATTCGCAGGCATCAGATGTGGCACTGTAACAGACCTCCAGAAAATACTGGCTCGGGCATGCGCAGTCAGCTCTACCTGGGCCGTTTTTTTCTGGTGGTTTGTTAAAGAGGTACATCTGATGCCTGTGAAAGGCAGAACATACGAAGAAGAGGAATAGGGAAGTGAATACTACGTGCTAAGAGGCAGTGGAAAGTTATGACGCAGGGGTGCTCGGAGCACAGGGGGAATGCTCCGAGCTCCATGATCAGAATTTTCATAATAGAAGAAACGGGTTTTATCAGAAACAGCGGGGAGAAGAGAAAATGGAAGGTAGAAGTAGAACAACATTTTTAAAGACTATTCCAACATGCAATTAGTTAAAAAAAAGTGTTTTTCTAATGATAGACTCCCTGTAATTGCATAAAACAGAATGGAATTTAATAGGAACGTTGGCTGGACCTTGTATTTGTTGATAAATAATTATTAGAGATGAGCGAACAGTAAAATGTTCGAGGTTCAATATTCGTTTTGAGTAGCCCCTCAACATTCGACTACTCGAATCGAATATCGAACCCTATTATAGTCTATGGGGGGGAAATGCTCATTTCAGGGGTAGGCAACATTCAATCAAATTATACTTACCAAGTCCACAAGTGAGGGTCGGGTTGGATCCTCCAAGAAGTCTTCTCCGTGCAGCGTCCCCGCAGCATCTTCCGGCTCTGAATTCACTCTGTCAGGCATCGGGCCTGGGAAGAGCCAACTGCGCATGCCCGCACTACAAGCAGACATGCATAGTCGGCTCTGCCCAGGCCCGATGCCTGGCAGATTGAATTCAGAACCGGAAGACGCCGCGGGGAAGCTGCACGGAGAAGACTTCTAAAGGTAGGAGAAGAACCAGCGTTGATTGGCCGACTGTATAGCATTCGGCCAATCAATGCTGGTTCTGCATCGAACTTTTCCATTCGAATAATGAGTGGTACTCGATCGAGTACGAGTATTTCGAATACCGTAGTATTTGATCAAATACCTACTCGATCGAATACTACTCGCTCATCTCTAATAATTATGTTATCTTTTTGGTAGGGTTGGAGATCCATTATAGGATATCCTATTATACGTCAATAAAGTGCAAGGCTAGGTTCATATCTGCATTTCAAATCCACTTAAAATCAGTATAAAATCGTTGGAAACCTGGCGGACCCCATTATAGTCTATGGGGTCTGTGGGGTTCCGCATGTAACCACTTTTATAGCGGACAAGGTTTCCGTCTTTAGCTGCTATAAATCTATTAGTCCCAGCATGCCCTTACAACATCTGAAGCCCTTCAAGCGATAGACCGTTGCTGTACATCCCTTTATGTTATTCATCTCATTTTTGGGATACAGTCTATAACAAAAACAAATATCAAGATTAAAAAAAAGTTGAAAATTGCAATGAATAACAAGATCCCGTTATTTCGTATATTCCCAGCTGCGAGCAGACACTTAGCAGGAAACAGAATAACTTAATCAAAAGCTTGGCAGATCCTACACATTTTAAAAATCTAAAAGATTTAGCGCACACTGCGAACCCCGCAGTCCTCATCCCATATAATACCGTATGATAGATTCAATGTGGGCATTTTACAGCTTTTATTTCTCAAAGCCTGCAGCACAGATACACAGATGAATAATACATTGATGGTGAATATGTCAAGGTTGCGGTAACATGTCATTGTGTATGGGTATAGGAGAATGGGGAAAAATAATTACCCCCGGAAGAGACCAATACTATGGAGGGACTGGTGGAAAATAACGGTGCGAATAATTAAAAATTAAATAGAAGTCCTTGTCTATTGAACTTCAACAACAGGAAAGCAAAGCAGGAAAAAGTGCAGCGTTTTACAGTACAGGCAAACCAGATGGGATTCAAGCGGATACCATGCCCACTTGGTGGTAAAAACTACCATGCGGACATGCTACGATTTCCAAAGCCGGCGTGGTTTTGGAAGTCGCAGCATGTCAATTATACCTTCGGAAACACCGGCGGTTTCCCCATAGACATAATGGTAACAAAAAGTCTGTGGAGGAAAACTCAGTGAACTTTCTGTTTAAAGCACTGCAGGAAAACCACAATGTGTTGCCGCCACAGCTTTATTGCTGTGGGACGTCCCGTGGCCCCTTTGCCTTAGGGTTATCTCGAAAAAGCCAGGTTACACTCAGTTTGGTTACCTGGAGACTGTCACCCCAAAATCAACAGCTCAGGTATTTATTGGAAATTCTGTATGGGATTCGACACACAGAGTAGCAGATGACCCAGTCAAAAATTTAGCAAATTTTTTTGGAAAATTGAATGTTGGCATGGTGTGTGAACCTCAGTGTTGACATGATGTGTGTCTTCCTTAGTAATGCTGGGACCGTACCCTATATACAGTATAGAAGATCTTGTCACTTTACGATTAGAGATGAGCAAGTAGTACTCAATTGAGTAGGTATTCGATTGTATACTACGGTATTCAAAATAATCGTACTCGATCGAGTACCACTCGCTATTCGAATGGAAAAGTTCAATACAGAACCAGCATTGATTGGCCGAATGCTATACAGTCGGCCAATCAACGCTGGTTCTTCTCCTACCTTTAGAAGTCTTCTCTGTGCAGCTTCCCCGCGGCGTCTTCCAGCTCTGAATTCACTCTGCCAGGCATCGGGCCTGGGCAGAGCCGACTGCGCATGCCCGCTTGTAGTGCAGACATGCGCAGTCGGCTCTGCCCAGGCCCGATGCCTGGCAGAGTGAATTCAGAGCCGGAAGAAGCCGCGGGGACGCTGCAAGCAGAAGACTTCTCGGAGGATCCAGCCCGACCCTCACTCGTGGACTTGGTAAGTATAATTTGATCGAATGTTGCCTACCCCTGAAACGAGCATTTTCCCCCCATAGACTATAATAGGGTTCGATATTCGATTCGAGTAGTCGAATATTGAGGGGCTACTCAAAACGAATATCGAACCTCAAACATTTTACTGTTCGCTCATCTCTATTTACGATTCCTCAAAGCTCAGGGCTATACAAACAAAAAAGATGCAATAAAAAGTACAATATAGTTTTGATACTTGTAAAACTACCGTGAAATGCGCGAACATGTTTTGAGCAAATCAGAGCTGTGTTCTATTCACTATTACAGCCGCCAAGCTTGGTCAAAAAGCAATAAAAATACCAACCAGGTTTCCATTATTCAGTAGCGACACTCGGGGCTTTTCATTTGAGATCTGCAATAATGTGACATTTTCAGTGCCTAATGTATGTGTGTGTTGTCTGTTTGGAAAGTTAATCACCCATTACTCATATGTCTAGTAGATTTCACAGAGCGTAACTGCTTTTACCATCTGTGGTTGTTATACATTATATTTTACTAGATAATGCTTCATAATAAAATGTGATATAACTTTTTACTGCACCGCAACAAATTAAAAACTCTGAATGTAGAATATTGTCAGGATTTAATATTCAGCTGAATGCTAGCAGCGTGCAAGACGTCTTCAGAGGATGGATGTAATTCCCAGGACTTGGAGTCTCTGCTATGAGATTGGCACTGTTACTCTTATCATCCGACTGGGGCCACCAAGGAAAATCATAGCGAGGCAAGGAACGTTCCAAAAATAATAAGAACCGATACTTAGCTGTAAAGTTCTGGCGCTGCTCTGGTGGTCCCTACCAGTCATGCACCAATGATGTCATCAGCTTATATAAGGACTAGAGTTTCACACCCCTTATATTGCATTGTAGATGACATCATCGCTGGACTAGAGTTTCACACCCCTTATATTGCATTGTAGATGACATCATCGCTGGACTAGAGTCACGCCCCTTATATCGCATTGTAGATGACATCATCACTGCAGGACTAGAGTCACACCCCTTATATTGCATTGTAGATGACATCATCACTGCAGGACTAGAGTCACACCCTTTATATTGCATTGTAGATGACATCATCACTGCAGGACAAGAGTCATGCCCCTTATATTGCATTGTAGATGACATCATCACTGCAGGACTAGAGTCACACCCCTTATATTGCATTGTAGATGACATCACCACTGCAGGACTAGAGTCACGCCCTTTATATTGCATTGTAGATGACATCATCACTGCAGGATTAGAGTCACGCCCTTTATATTGCATTGTAGATGACTTCATCACTGCAGGACTAGAGTCACGCCCCTTATATTGCATTGTAGATGACATCATCACTGCAGGACTAGAGTCACACCCTTATATTGCATTGTAGATGACATCACCACTGCAGGACTAGAGTCACGCCCTTTATATTGCATTGTAGATGACATCATCACTGCAGGACTAGTGTCACACCCCTTATATTGCATTGTAGATGACATCACCACTGCAGGACTAGAGTCACGCCCTTTATATTGCATTGTAGATGACATCACCACTGCAGGACTAGAGACACGCCCCTTATATTGCATTGTAGATGACATCATCACTGCAGGACAAGAGTCATGCCCCTTATATTGCATTGTAGATGACATCATCACTGCAGGACTAGAGTCACACCCCTTATATTGCATTGTAGATGACATCATCGCTGGACTAGAGTTTCACACCCCTTATATTGCATTGTAGATGACATCATCGCTGGACTAGAGTCACGCCCCTTATATCGCATTGTAGATGACATCATCACTGCAGGACTAGAGTCACACCCCTTATATTGCATTGTAGATGACATCATCACTGCAGGACTAGAGTCACACCCTTTATATTGCATTGTAGATGACATCATCACTGCAGGACAAGAGTCATGCCCCTTATATTGCATTGTAGATGACATCATCACTGCAGGACTAGAGTCACACCCCTTATATTGCATTGTAGATGACATCACCACTGCAGGACTAGAGTCACGCCCTTTATATTGCATTGTAGATGACATCATCACTGCAGGATTAGAGTCACGCCCTTTATATTGCATTGTAGATGACTTCATCACTGCAGGACTAGAGTCACGCCCCTTATATTGCATTGTAGATGACATCATCACTGCAGGACTAGAGTCACACCCTTATATTGCATTGTAGATGACATCACCACTGCAGGACTAGAGTCACGCCCTTTATATTGCATTGTAGATGACATCATCACTGCAGGACTAGTGTCACACCCCTTATATTGCATTGTAGATGACATCACCACTGCAGGACTAGAGTCACGCCCTTTATATTGCATTGTAGATGACATCACCACTGCAGGACTAGAGACACGCCCCTTATATTGCATTGTAGATGACATCATCACTGCAGGACAAGAGTCATGCCCCTTATATTGCATTGTAGATGACATCATCACTGCAGGACTAGAGTCACACCCCTTATATTGCATTGTAGATGACATCACCACTGCAGGACTAGAGTCACGCCCTTTATATTGCATTGTAGATGACATCATCACTGCAGGATTAGAGTCACGCCCTTTATATTGCATTGTAGATGACTTCATCACTGCAGGACTAGAGTCACGCCCCTTATATTGCATTGTAGATGACATCATCACTGCAGGACTAGAGTCACACCCTTATATTGCATTGTAGATGACATCACCACTGCAGGACTAGAGTCACGCCCTTTATATTGCATTGTAGATGACATCATCACTGCAGGACTAGTGTCACACCCCTTATATTGCATTGTAGATGACATCACCACTGCAGGACTAGAGTCACGCCCTTTATATTGCATTGTAGATGACTTCATCACTGCAGGACTAGAGTCACGCCCCTTATATTGCATTGTAGATGACATCATCACTGCAGGACTAGAGTCACACCCCTTATATTGCATTGTAGATGACATCATCACTGCAGGACTAGTGTCACGCCCTTTATATTGCATTGTAGATGACATCACCACTGCAGGACTAGAGTCACGCCCCTTATATTGCATTGTAGATGACATCATCACTGCAGGACTAGTGTCACACCCCTTATATTGCATTGTAGATGACATCATCACTGCAGGACTAGAGTCACGCCCTTTATATTGCATTGTAGATGACATCATCACTGCAGGACTAGAGTCACGCCCCTTATATTGCATTGTAGATTACATAATCGCTGCAGGACTAGAGTTTCGTGCCGCTTATACTGTTATCGATAGATTGAAAATTTCTGAACCCACACACATATAGACCCATAGAACATTCCAGCTTTTTGAGGGAAACCAAGTTAATTTTGAATGTGTAGGACCTGTCCTGAGTTTTGCCCCCTACACAGACCCTTGATAATACATGGGCATTTATATGGGGCCATAGAAAATAATAGGTCACTCTGCTACATTGACAAAGTGCATGGTCATGTGTATGGAACATTAATGGAAACCTCTTGGGGGATTTCTGCTGCGCACTGCTTCCATATAGCAGAGGGAGAGAAATTGAGCTCAAATATATATAGGTTTATATCATTTGGAGTTGTGAAAAGCCAAGTAAACCCTGACAGGACTCCTAGGAGAGACAGTAAGAGTCCTGCTAACCCTGCCCACACACAGTGCTTGACATCTCTTCCCCTATCAATGTGTCCACAGAAAGCTGTCAATCACTGTGTGGGCGGAGCAATCAGGACTCTCTGTCTCCCCTAGGAGTCCTGTTAGGATTTGCATGTTACTTCTGCTGTAAATCATATAAACCTATATATCACACCAAAATCACCTGACATGTTCACTTTGTTCAAGTTTTCTCTGTATTCTCAATACTAATGTCTCATCAAATAAAACTTGTCAGTGCTCACTTTAGTCTCTATCCCCAATGGATTTATAATCTATTGTAATTTTCCTTTATTAGATACATATATCAAAGCGGTAAATGTCATAAGCAGCAAATTAACATATCAGAACTGTCTAAGAGTTGAGCAAAATGAGTGAGAGCGGCTCTTAGACTAAGTTCACAAGGCAGAATTTGTGCTAGAACCTGCCATGTACAGAAACCTTAATGGAGTCCACCCGGAGATTAAACAGGGCGCCTGTTTTTTAACTAGCAAAAGATAAAGCACCTGTCTCAAACATAGCAAATGTTTCACTTCTTTTGACAGCATAATATTCAATAGAGACCCCTCCACATAGTATAATGTCCTATAGTGACCCCTCCACACAGTATAATATCTCATAGTGGCCCCTCCACACAGTATAATGTCCTATAGTGGCCCCTCCACACAGTATAATGTCCCATAGTGGCCCCTCCATACAGTATAATGTCCCATAGTGGCCCCTCCACACAGTATAATGTCCCATAGTGGCCCCTCCACACAGTATAATGTCCCATAGTGGCCCCTCCATACAGTATAATGTCCCATAGTGGCCCCTGTACACAGTATAATGTCCCATAGTGGCCCCTCCACACAGTATAATTTCCCATAGTGACCCCTCCACACAGTATAATGTCCCATGGTGACCCCTGCATATAGTATAATACTATCAGTTTAGGTTTGGATGTATTTGATCCAAACACAACCGCTAGGTGAACCTTGTTTACAAATCTTGCAGCGTTCCCCCAACAAATACTGTTACTACTGTCCATTCTTCCCTCAATTGGGCCCTATGTGTCCCAAATCACATTACTGTCAGCAACGTCCTGACACTGTTCAGCATGGAGCCCTCTGGAGGCTAGAAGGGGAAGTGGAGGTGGCCATGAGCAGAAAAGGGGATCAGTAATTAAAAAAAGCAGCAAGGAACCACTGGGTACCCTAAGCCCGCAGCCCTTGTAGCAGCTGCTATAATTGCTACAGTGGTAGGTACGCTCCCAGCCTCCCATTGAAATAAAAGGGAACCAGAATTTTTGTTGAAGATTTTGCTGTGAAAATTTCACTATGTGAATCTTGCCTTACAATCAGCAGAAATGTTTGTGTTGTGTCTTGTACATCGACATACTACTTTGCTTGGTTCCTGGAGGTATCTTAGTACTGGAAGTCACTGTCTGTGCCCAGGAAAGGAGATTATTATGGGTGAAGTCCAGTTCTCAATGTCTGAAGGTGTTCTCCAGTAGAACATGGGAGTAGTAAGTATAGAAAGCCCTCGCTATTGAACCACGTGGGTTGTCCAACCCTAACACTCTACCACTCACTTGTTGATCTAGTGCTGATGCTTTCCCAGTCTCCCCTATTCTCGATTCTTCTTGCTCCATGACTTGATAATATGAAACCAAACCATTGGTGTCAATACATCATTTCTACAACGATTGGTTACAGCCACAATTTGATGCCAAACCCAATGCCCAAGGGACCTTCAAGGAGTTGTTCCAGTAATAAAAAGAGAACAATACAATATTATTCCAAAATGTACAGATTTTTTGCCTAGAGACAACTTAGTCTAAGTTATTGCAAGATACATTTTAGGATAATGCAGAATTCCATGAAATATAGTCTTTTAGTCTTACTTTATTTAGCTTTTCTCTGGCACGATTGCACAAGAAGTAAATGAAATCCATTGCAGGCTACTGAGTCATTTACCACCCTCATTAGTCAGATCTTTTTACTGAAAGTGATGTCACACAGGATCCTCATGGAAGTCAATAGAGCGGCAGTATAACATTCAGTAAGTGTTCAGTACAATATATTCATTTGTACCTTTCTTCACGTACTAGAATCATTGTTATACATACAAGACCTAAAGCCAAATCCAAACCTTCTTACAGTAGAAATATAAAGAAATAGAGCTTAACAAAAGGGGTTAGGTGACTAGCAAAGACTGCCCCCCCCACACACACACACGGCATAGCGCCCACTTTCCTGGCCCCAACCCAGTGTGACACCCCATTTAGACACACTATAATGTGACAAAGTGGCCTCCAGACAGTATAATGTCTCATAGTGGCCCCTCCAAACAGAACAATATCCCATAGTGGCCCCTGCACACAGATTTATGCCCCATAGTGACCCCTGCACACAGTATTATGCCCCATAGTGGCTCCTGCACACAGTATTATGCCCCATAGTGGCCCCTGCACACAGTATTATGCCCCATAGTGGCCCCTGCACACAGTATTATGCCCCATAGTGGCCCCTGCACACAGTATTATGCCCCATAGTGGCTCCTGCACACAGTATTATGCCCCATAGTGGCCCCTGCACACAGTATTATGCCCCATAGTGGCCCCTGCACACAGTATTATGCCCCATAGTGGCCCCTGCACACAGTATTATGCCCCATAGTGGCCCCTGCACACAGTATTATGCCCCATAGTGGCCCCTGCACACAGTATTATGCCCCATAGTGGCCCCTGCACACAGTATTATGCCCCATAGTGGCCCCTGCACACAGTATTATGCCCCATAGTGGCCCCTGCACACAGTATTATGCCCCATAGTGGCCCCTACACACACAGTATTATGCCCCATTGTAGACCACCCATGAACAATTATTATACTTTGGTGTCTTTTCAGACCCCAGAGTATAATGATCGGAGACCCAGCGCAGGATACAAATATAGAAAAGAATGTTACTTACCTCTCCTGGGATCCAATGCACTCCCCACTGCTTTCTGCCATCTTCAATGTTGGTACAGACATCACGTGAGCCAGGCCTGCGTCACAACTCTTAATGACAACAGCCTGTCCCATGTGATGTCTGGGACGTCATCAAAGAGACCACAAGACTGCTGGAGCGCAGGAGAGGTAAGTAATAGTGTTTTATATATTCCCTCACTTTCCCTGGGCCTCAAATCATTATAGTCAATGGAAAAGACCCCCAAGTATAATGATAGCAGTGTTTGTTGGGGGTTCACGGGCCTGCGACCTCACTTACCGATCCCTGATCCTGCTCACCGCCTCTGCTTCCCAGGTGGACGTGAGAAGGAGCAAGGATCGGAAAATAAATAGGGCCCATTAGCTGCTGGAGCTACTCCTGCAGATAATGGCATATTAATAAAAAGCGTCATGGACCTCCCTAATGTCTCAGGTCCTGTGGCCTCTACTGCTGCTACCCCAGTATTTACAACACTGGGTTGTCAATAATTGTAACACAGACCTGTATAGACTCCATGTTCTGACATAAGGAATTCAAGCCCATGTTTTTGCTGTATACATGAGCTATAGTACTGTTCGTTCACGAGGTAGTCTAATCCATAGCAGTGACCAACCATGCAATTTCACAATCCATAGATAGTGTTGGAAAAACTCTATTGTCCAAGTGACTGCTGTAAAGCGTATCAATTGATGCTGTTCAAAGTAGCTCATCCAGGGCCACACGGTGGCTCAGTGGTTAGCACTGCAGCCTTGCATCTGCAAGGAGTTTGTATGTTCTCCCTGTGTTTACATGGATTTCCATCCCAGCTCTATGTGGGGCTCACAATCTACATTTAGAAAAAAAAAAAAAAAAAAAGGTAGCTCATCCAAGATGGCTCCCACTTGGTGGACTTCCCCACCCTACTTCTTATGGTTTGGTGTCAACAAGGCTCCTAGGATTTTATGTTTACGGTATTATTGATAGTCTATAGTACAAGAGATCTAATGATTGTGAGATTAGACCCTCTAGAGGAATTAAAAAAAACAGGTGTTGAAAAGTTTTTTGTTTTTTTTAATAAATATATACAGTATATTTTATATATATTTTTATCAATATGAAAATTCAAATTGCTCCTGTGCATAAAAAATAAATAAACAAAACTAAATATATTCATTATCCCAGTGTCTGAAAATACCTGAAGTATAAAAATGTAAAAATATTTATCCCATGCTGTGAACACTAGAAAGGTAAGAAATAATCAAGATAGTTGAATTGCCTTTTTATCTCAGTTTCTTCTCTGAAAACAATTGAATAAAAAGTCATCAAAAAAGTCAGACAATTCCAAAAAAAACACCCTACACAGCTCTGCACTGACAACATAAAAAGGTATGTCTGATTACAATATTTTTTTTTTTTAAATTAAGTTTTTAATTTTTATAAGGTTACAAAAATATAACAAAAACTATTTGCTGTCATGGTGATCGCGTCAATCCTCAGAATATGTAGTTTTTACAGCACAGTGATGGGACACGAGAAAAACCGCGGCGGGAACGCATCCTGCAGCACTTTAAACAGAAAATCGCAGAGTTTTCCTACGGGGACTTTCTGCTACAGTTATATCTACGGGAAAGCCACCGGCGTTTCTGTAGATATAATTGACATGCTGCAATTTCCCACCCACTTTGCAATGACTGTATAACGACGCGATTTTTCCCGTGGGGCCCCGGCCAGAAAATGGCAACGTTGCAGTTTTTTTTCCTATTTCTGTTCTAATTTTTTTCCTGCTTCTCAATACGTCGTATGGAATATTAAAGGGATCCTATCATTAAAACTTAATTTTTTTCTCACTACCACGTAGGAATAGCCTTAAGAAAGGCTATTTATCTCCTACCTTTAAATGTCTTCTCCGTAGCGCCGTTCGGTATATAATTCGGTTTTCGTTGGTATGTAAGTGAGTTCTCTCGCAGCACTGGGGGCGGACTCCAGTGCTCAAACAACACTGGGGTCCCCAATGCTGCGAGAGAGCTCTCCAGCGCTGCCTCCATCTTCTTCAGGAACTTGTCTTCATCGCGTCTTCTTCCGACGGTGGCTTCAAACTTCTAGGCCTTGGGCAGACGACTGCCGGCCACAAGAAAATGGCCACTTACAATACTGTGTAAGCGGCCATTTTCTTGTGGCCGGCGGGTATGCGCAGTCTGCTTTGCCCTAGGCCCGAGGACTAGAAGTTTGAAGTCACCACCAAAAGAAAACGCGAAGAAGAGGACGTTCCTGAAGAAGATGGAGGTGGCGCTGGAGAGTTCTCTCACAGCATTGGGGACCCCAGTGTTGTTTGAGCGTTGGGGCCCGTCCCCAGTGCTATGAGAGAACTCATTTACATACCGACGAAAACCAGATTATATACCGAACGGCACTGCAGAGAAGACATCTAAAGGTAGGAGACAAATAGCCTTTCTGAAGGCTATTCCTACGTGGTAGTGAGAAAAAATTCAGTTTTAATGATAGGATCCCTTTAAATCGTACCATTGTGAAGTACTGTTTGTCCAACAAAAAATAAGGCAAAAATAAAATAAAATTTTGTAAAGTGGAGAATAAAAAAGGGGAAAATGGCTGCAATGAGAAGCTTATATGTCACAGAAGGGCTCCGCGAGTTGCTGGCTATGATATATATGGGAACATTGTAGAATATAGTATTGAGATGAGAAATGTAAACCAGTTGGTATAATAAAGGCAATTTCAGCTCATCAGCTCCAGGCGTCTGAGCCATATTGCTCATAAAGCTCATGCCCACGTGTTTTATATGCCAAATAACCCATGACTGGTAGCCGTGCATTCAGTAAACCATCCCATTACATTTCCTAAAGGCTTTGCATGTGGCCTTTGTGCGGCAAAAGTGCTGCAGCGTCTCCTGTTTTCTGCATATGCAAGATAATAAAAAAGAAAAAGCAGTCAAGGATTAAATGTGTAAATAGTTTTCACTGAAAGCGCCGTCTGGCCCGCACAAGACAAGTGACTTTGCCATGAAGGAGGTCAGTACGTCAACACTTTTAGTGCTGAAAGGGATTGCAGAGCAGTAAAGTCCAATCCTCCGTAGCAGTGAAGGGATTACGGAGAGTTTCATGTCTGTAATCCCTTCAGTGTCCTGCAAGACCCTCCAGCACTGAAGGGATTAAGAACATAGTTTTGAAGAGTGAACAGTGAAACAAAGATTATCGAGGGTCAAGGATAAAGGGAAAACATAAAACTAACCCAGGTATCCACGTAAATGCCAGGCACTGCCGAGAGACGGAAAACAGAAGCCAGAGAATTGCTTGGAGACAAGTTTTTCTAACCTGATACAGTCATAAAATTTCCGAAGAACGGAGATAATTGAGAGTAATTTAGCGGCTGGCACTTATTCATTGAAAGTTCAGCTACGTCGATGAAGTAAACTTACAATAAAAGGTTGTTATTAATGGATAGCAACTAGTAGCGGGATGTGGGATAATATCTTTTTCATGGAAGAACTTGCCTAGAGATGGCTGGGAATGGGATGATACATTCGACATCTCAACATTCCAAAGCTATTAAATATTGACAGATGTTAATCCAAGTGGAATCCATGTTAGAACCAACTCCAAGTCCAAAATGGACATCACTGTATACGATACCAAATTTTTTAAAATTATGTTACCAATATCATTTGGAAATTGGGGTGATATTTACAGCCAAAGTTACCCTTTGTTAAAAGTATGGCTATAGAGGGGGCAGAGGGCACAGTTTTACCCAACACATACAAATACATCAGTATACACCTTCTACCAATAAGTATTTGGACACCTGTGGTAGAATAGAAAAACAACATTTATTCCTATCCAATAGTTGGTAGACCCCAGCAGATGCTTCCTTACGGATGGGATTAATTGACACAATACTCCCGGATGCCTGGTGAAACTCCTGGTGTATGTGAGCCATCGGTTGGGTGAGGTTTCTCTGGCCAGCACTCGTCGGTCTCTATCTCCCAGTTTTGGGGGTCTGCCAACTCGGGGCACATTCCGACAATCACCGTTCACCTTCCACTTCGTAATCACATAAGCCACTGTTGATTTTGGGTAATTCAGTTCTTTTGCTACGTCCCTTAAGGACGTCCCCCGAAACAAGACCCAAGGAGCAGCAGGACTGGACCGTGGTGAGAGACACCAGAGCACTAGGGACAGGTGATTGGCTGCAGCAGTCTTGTGATGTCGGGTCTATCAATGTGACCTCCCACTGTTACAAAAACAAAACCTTTGCTAAAATCTTGTAATACACAAAAACATGAATACTGTATGTTCTTGAGCAGGAGTGTAGCTAGTAAGGACATGTGCCACAGGTCTTGATGGTCAGGAGCGGTGCCAACAAGTCACTTGATCATCACAACCTGCATATTATTAATATAATATTTCTCCCACTCCCCTCTAAAAAAGAGAAAAGAATACAAATGAAGTAATAAATTACTATATCTGTACCTCAATAAAAATTACAACTCATCCAGCAAAAAACAATCCATCATACAACAAATAAAACTGAAAAATTATAGCACTTGGTAATGGTAAGTAAAAATTGTAATAGCTTGAAATAAAACAGATTTGGTCCTAAAGATCCTAAATATGGCAGTCAGGGGTGAACCAAGGGTTTCTGCCGCCTGAGGCAGCCGAGCGGAGGGGGCTGGGCGGAGCCGAGCGAGCATCGTTAGCAGGCAGAGAGCAGGCACGGAGAGGACCTGCTCTCTGCCTGAGCATGAGGGGCGGCCGCTGGAGCAGCACTGCGTCCACAGGGCTGCCCCAATCCACCGCTCAGAGATGGTGACCCTAAGCCAGTCCAGGACAGCTTGTCCTGGACTGGCTTAGGTCAGCAAATATGCTGCCCTCCCCCGGGGCCTGAAGTGGTTGCCTCATGGGAGGTGCGGCGCTGATGGCAGTCCTTATAGGGGTTGTCTAGGCAAAAAATGTTATATTTTAAATAGACTGTGGGAGGTAAAAATAATAATAATACAAAAATCATACTCACCTTTCCCCAGGGCTCTGGTGTCCTCCCAGCGCAGTCCAGTCCTGCCAGTCCATTGCTGTCATTGAAGCAATGTCATTGACGTCAGCAAACGATACATGACATCACTACATGTGACGTCACAGGGCCACTTACTGATGCTGTTGAGGTCAGTTGACCACTGAGGCCAATCAGCGACTTCACTGGAGGGATCCGGGACATCACAGCCGGTGAGGAGTTTCAAATCTGGAGAAGCAGGATAGGACCACGCTGGGAGGACTGAGGATAGGTAAGTATGATTTTTTTTTTACCCCCCCTAAGCCTATTTTAAATATATTTAAAAATATTTTTTTGCCCGGACAACCACTTTAAGGGGTTAATTTTCGTTTCTATAGCTAAGAGCCATGGCTATACTTGGAACATGTAAGATTCCTTTAAATGGTAAATGATAGATTGTCTTTCTTGTTGCAACGATGGCTGCTCACAAAAACAACACTGGTGCTTATAAATCTAACAAATTGGTTATAAACTTGCTCTGACCTTTTGGAAAAAGCATTTGCTTTGTACAGACCATACTGGGAGATATAATCCAGTGGCAGACAGCAGGATCATTGCTGTATGTTTTGTGCTGTGTAATGAGACAATGTGATGAAAAGCCTATCCCAGCAGAGAATACACACCTGCTGTTCCTGCGCTCCCAGCGAAACAAACACGGCCAAAGCAACATGAAGAATTAGAGTCTTCTCACTGTTCTTCTGGGCCCTACGTGATTTTACTTTACTGTAAATCAGCTTTATTACTTAGATATTTCTACAGGTCTTATACCCTAGCAATAGCATTAAGCATCGCCTTCGCAACACGCGGCTGTTTGGGTCGGATTATCAACATAAGAGCATTGGCAGAGTCGTAGCCGTCACCTGGGGTAAACATTTGTAGATAAATCTCTCTCTAGGCCGCCCAGATTTTCCATGACAGATTTTGATTTGTGCCATCTATTATTCATACTGGATATCTCCTTTACAAAGACCAATTTTCAATACAATTTTGCGTGGTCAACTTAGGCTTGGGTCACATCTGCGCATGGGTTTCCGTTCATTGGGGAACCCTGAATGGAAATCTAATCCGCATATAAAAGCGGTTATCTTAGGAAACCCGCGGACCCCACAGACTATAATCCGGGATCCGTAGGGTTTCCGTTCGGGTTCTGCCCGAAAAAGGGCAAAAAATGGGGAGAGGAGGAATGGAATTCCCATATGGAGTGGCAAGTGCAGATGTGAACCAAAGTAGATTAAAAAGTTACAATGGTTTGCTGGTGACCCCCAGCATCCAGCATAGAGGGACATGTTCTTCAGCCCCTCTCAACTACAACCATGAGCATGGGTATCAAAATGAATCAATCCTGGAATTATTACAGCTCCTCTAAGGTTGGGTTCACATCCGTGTTTGCTCACCATTTGGGGATTCCATGCCCCATTCCGGAGAACCCCATTAAGTCTTTGTAAGCGGATTGGATTTTTGTTTATTGCCTCCCCAAGCGGACCCAAAGAATGGAAACCCACGTGCAGGTGTGAACCTAGTGTAATTTAGTAAAAAAATATGAAGTCTGCCTGGCCCTGTGTGTAATGACTGCTTTAGTGGTCCAACTCTCCATTGTTCAGGTCCCTCCATGGACCCGAACAACGGAGAGGAAATACCAGTCCAAACCCAGCATCAGCAACTTTTTTCTCTTCAACCCAAAACTGGTCCCGACTCCAACTCCATGAGCCTGACTCCACTTCCATGGCACCCACACAACAAAGAACCCCCATTCTCATTCCACCATATCATAAGGTGCACCTGCCTATATCTATCACCTCGCTCTTCCTAGTATTTGCCCAGTCATCTATCCGTTGCGTAGACATCCATGTTATTAAGGAAATATTTACAGATCCTTGAAATTTCTTAGGAACCAGACACATCAATTCTAACTCGTTGAGAAGACTCTCGCACAAAAAATATATTTGTTTCAGAAGCTAATTGACTTTCTTAGGGATACATGTATTAAAAAAAATATATCAAAAAGGGGATACGAATATCGGAGCAAAAACAAGCCCAATATCATCGCTTATTAACATCGCGCAGGTAGCAATGAATCTTCCCATGAATCTCTTCTGTCTTTCCCAGTCCTGAATTGCATTCTCATCACTCTCATCGGATCACTTACTCTACACTTGAAGCAGAGAAGGTTAAAAGAATAAAAAATCTGTCTCTGCCACAAACTCCTTGACAATGGATTGATTTAAGGATTCCCTAGTGGTCATACTTTATGAGCAGTCAAATTCCGACTACAGCTGTTAACTGGAAATTGAGGTTTGTAGAGGGAATAATGGCTTTCTGATAGTCTCATCAGTAAGTTAAATCGGTACCAGGTCAGATGTTTTACGGATCCGTGCTTAAAATATATTAATAAAAAATAACAGAGAAAAAGTAATGGAGAGGATTTAGCCCATGGAATGGCGTCCTACCAAGCGGATCAACTCATCCCATCAACGTCACGAGGATCTTTATGTTCTCCATTTACTAAGTGCACAATCATACTCAATGTATAAAATGGTATTTTTAGCTCTAGAACTATCAGATTCGCCAGATTTGAACATTTTAGATACTTTAATATCATTTTTTTTCCGCTATTATTATTATTATTATTATTATTTTACTTTTAGTTGAGAATTTTTCACCTTGGAAGTTTTTATGGATACAGTCGTATCCAAAGATTGGATTGGGATTATGGATATAAATCATTCTGGATAGACTATTAACATTCATGGAATTGCAGTAAAGTGCAAAAGTCGTTGTTGGGGAAAATGTTACAAAGTAAGAATTTTCTCAAAAATTGAAGTGTTAATAGTTTATGTCAATAAGCAAAATGCAAAGGGAATGAACAAGAGAGAGATCGAAATCCCATCAATATTTAGTGTGACCAACCTTTGCCTTCTAGATACACTTTTAGACAGTTTTTGAAGGAACTCAACACGGAGGTTGTTCCTGTCACCATCTTGGAGAAGTAAGCAATGGCTTTCGGTGGATGTAGACTTGCTCCGATCCATCTGTCTCTTTATGTCATCCCATACAGACTGGTTGATGATGAGATCAGGGCTCTTTGGGGGCCGTATCATCACTTCCAGAACTGTTCCTCTCCCGCCGTATCCTTGTTTCATATTAATCCCCTCCTCTTCCTGTAGACATGCTCCTTTTGTTGCAAACTACTAAAGCACAGGAGCAAAAAAAGTCTAAAATGCATTTGGGTTTTTTATACTGATGACCTAACCACAGAATTGTTTGGCGGTGATCTGGTTCCCAGACCTTGCATCCATCAGTTGCCTCTAGGCACCATAATGGTTACCCTATCCTGATGAAGCAGCATGGTGGGGAAACCATTAAACCATTCTCTACTACTGTATCTCTGGCTCTCCATAGAGAATAAATGGATCGGATGGCTCAGTCTGCCGTTACATCAGAATTGGGAAACCAGTCACCCGCTCCCGGAATCAATGTTGGTCCCAGAGGTTAGACCACGACCAATCATAGTATCCCCTATCTTATTGGTAGTGAACAACATATCAACTTGGTACATCCCCCTTAAGGATTGGGGAAACTCGTTGTTCTGTGGCTGTCCCAATGCTAGAACCTCAGTTCCGACCAGGGTGTCTCGTCATACAGCACACACCAGTCTATTCATTTGAATGGGGACCACCCAAAATAGCTAAGTAAGTATTTGTCTATCTCAGGCAGTCCGCAGTTACACAGAGTGGTGCATACTTGGTGCATACTGTACGACCAGGTGCATTGGTCAGAACTGGGGTGCAAAACAGAGATTGGCGGGAATCCTGGCTCATCAGTAAGTTACCCCTTAGATGAATAATTGGCCTTGCCATTCTTCTTGATGTTGTAGAGTCAAGTGATTTTCTTTAGATGCTTTCTTAAGATTCTTAACTACTGTATATAATTATCTTTTCATGCTATTTTGACAGAAAACGTTCATAATGGTACTAATAAGCGGTTCCCGTCCCGTATTTGAGGCTAGACCTACCTGCCAATGTGTAGTCACATAAGATCAAAATACTTCTCGCCTAACAATAGACTATATAGTTACATCGCGAGCTGTACGTTGCTACTACCTGACAGTTGGCAGAAATCCAACTCTATGTAACCACATTAATTACGATTATTATCATTAGTCACGCAACATTTACAATCGTAATCTCGAGCTGCCGCAAGTCGCCAACGTAGACCTAGGCTAAATGTGTTCTTCATATTCCAAGACAAGCAGAAGTGTTTTATTCTTCCACCTATCTTACTTTTTGGTATATGGTAGACAACTGTATTGTTATAGCGTCTTCACATTATAAAGTATGTGCCCCCTTTATTTTGGAAAGGTCACCAATATTGGATGGTTTAGTAATTTCCATGTTAATTATAACAGTAAAATAGTAAAACGTGGCCATAAAGTGAATTGTTCCCTCTTTCGAGAGGATGGAGAAGCTGGAAAAAAAACATATCTCTAATTTTGACAGTCTCTTGACAACAACGTGTCTTCAGACGCTGAGGCGAGTCAGCCGGCTGTCAGCCGTAATGAAGTGTTAATGATTTGTAGTTTAGGCACATTGTCTAGAACAATTCAGATGAACAAGTGTCTGGGAATCCAGCGTCACACGTCCCCATAGCAGGCGATAATGTGTTTTGTGCTCAGTTTTTGTGAAGACTTTTTAACTATTTTATCACTTAACATGTTCTAAGAGTGAAATATTTAATTAGAAAAGGAAACTTTTTGTACGCAATTTGCAGAATTTGTCAGGGAATTGTTTAGGGTTATAGAGGAAGACCCCTTTCAGATTCTGTCTCCTGGGCCACCCACAAAAAGGTGGGTACTCTGTGGTCAACCAGGATTCTACCCAGCAATGACTGATTCTTGGTTCACATCTGCATTTGGTAATCCGTTCGCGGAGTCCGCATGGGGACCCCCCCAAACGGACTATCGAATGCATTTGCAAGCAGTGTGCAGGGAAAGCACATGGATCCCCGTAGACTATAATGGGATCCGTGTGTTTGCCACGAGATCTCCGCACGAGTCATGCGGACAGGAAAGTAGATTGTGAAGTACTTTCCTATCCGCATGTCCTCGTGGCAAGCACGCAGACTCCATTATAGTCTATGGGGATCCATGTGCTTTCACTGCACACCATTTGCAAATGTGTTCGGTAGTCCGTTCGGGTGGTCCACATGCGGACTCTCCCGAGTGGATTACTGATGCAGATGTGGACGAGGCCTGAGGCAGGTGAAATGTTGTAATACAAGGACGTGAGGTGCACCTGGCACACACTGGTTCCATTTTTTGTATTTGAGATGTGCCACCAACATGGCCAAAATGTGCTTCGACTTAGCTCATTTTTGGAATATCACCAACATATTTTTGGTGCACTATCTCTCCTCAGGGGCCCCATTTATCACATTTTTAGACAACAGGGCGAGAATGTAGGTAGCCTGGAGAATTTTAGATCATACAGACTTAAATGCGTAAAAATCACTAATAAGCTGGAGCATTTCAGGAATTCTGGAAAGTCTTGCACCTGTCAGGGAAACAAGTAAGACTTGAATAAAAATGGCTAGTCGTAATAATTTGCCCCCACCCCTTCCCCTCCTCTTTCAACCCTTTCCAATGGTCTCTCTCTGTTCTGGATCATGGAAAGGATCCCAAGAAGAATTGAGTGAATCTACCTGGTTCATTACAAATTTTCCCGAAGTTTCAGATTCTTATGAAACCATTTTTTTTTAGGTTTTACCACTTGTGAGTCATTATACTCGGGGTCTCTTCAGATCCCATTTGTAAGTCACAAAATTAGCCAACTAAAAGAGTCTTTGTTACTATGTACGTGAAATTTTTAAAAAACCTTAGGATATGTTCACACAGAGTTTTTTGGCACCTTCAAAAACAGCTTCCTTTGACTTCAATGGGAACCGCAGGGGGGTTTCTTGTGCTAGCTAGTAGGCATCCTATCTTGCCGTGGATTCGTGGACACGCTCCTGTTTAGATCCATTCATTCAGGCCCAAACAGGAGCGGAATGCTGTGATGGAAGGTTCCCTCGACCTTTTCGTCCATCTGAACATACCCTTAAGATACAGGCACATGATCAGGATTTACATGTAAAAATCTGTACCAGAATCTACATCTATACACATGGAAATCTGCGAAGAAAGTGCAACATAAGTGGCTCAGATTTTCATACATGTACATTTGGATTTCGGTGCAGATTTTAACATGAGGATTTTGAAACCTTTTTCGAAAAACCAGACCAGAAAAATTGACCTATTGAGGATGTTAATATCTATCATAGGTCAATTAATGTTTGGGGGAAAAAATCTGAATTGCGTACATGAAAAATAAAATTTTTATTGACTCTAATGCCAATGGACTTTGCTGCACATTGAAGTCCACGTGGAAAATCTGTCTCTAACTAGATGCCTGTACCTTAAGGCTAAATCCCCACATGGTGGAAATGCAGCTTTTTTTGTTGCAGATTTTGCTGTGGGTTTTTTTGAGCCAAAGTCAAAAATGGCTACAAAAAGAATGGGAAATACACATTCCAGTCATATTAAAGTGACCACCGCCTACTTTTGACGTCAATACCAATTGCAGAAGGCACGTGTCATCAGCCATCTGAGTGCACTCATCCTTGTGGAAGGCATGATGGATCGGCACACGTATGCATCTATCCTTGCGCACCATGTTCACCCCTACATGCGAAATGTTTTTCCTCAGGATGATGGCATCTACCAGCAGGACAATGCAATGTGTCATAAAGCTCGCAGTGTACGTGCGTGGTTCGAGGAGCACCAGGATGAGTTTACCGTACTCCCTTGGACAGAAAATTCCCCAGACTTGAACCCAATCAAGAATTTGTGGGACCCCCTCGATCAGGTTGTTCGTGCCATGGATGCTCAACCACGTAACCTAGCGCAGCTGGCCACGGCACTGGAGTCGGCGTGGCTCAACATCCCAGTGACATCATCACCACATCCCCTCTCTTCCTGCAGGTCTTGCAGCGGTCCGCTCTGTCAAAGGTGGTTATTCTGGATTTTGACAGGTGGTCACATTAATGTGACTGGTCTGTGTATATAGAAGTCCTTATACTTCTACCTTCTGCTTAATCCACTCTTGGCTTTGGCTCCAAAAATTGCAGCAAAATCTGCAACAAAAAAAGCTGTGTTTATGTAAAGTGGGGCCTTCGGGTGTATTCATATGGTGTAGTTGCAACAGAATCTTGCAACACGTGTTTTGCTATTTTTTGTAACATTCTTCAAAAGTGTATGAAGAGAGACCTGTATCTTCATCACCAGGTAGAAGGAGGGATGAGGAGATGGGTGAAGGTCCCGGAGGAGGGGTCCACACCTCTTACACATTTATCACCTACCCTGCGGATAGCTATAAACATCTGTGATTGAGAGTAAATGTGAATATATCCTTACAGTGTGTAGGATTAGCTCTATGAGCTGTTAGGAAGCATTAGCGCCAGTGCCGACTCGGAATCTTTATTATATTCATTTTAAAGTTTTAAGGCGGAAATTTAACTTTTCTTGTTGAATGTAAATGTACCGATCAGAAATTCATTATTATTCATGGACAATGAGATAAGGCATCTGGGCAGTAATAGTTTATGAATTTTTATCAGCACTTTTCTTGCACTTAGAGCTCCTCAGTCAGAGCTCCTGGGAGATTTTTTTATGTATCTAGCGGAACATATATCTCTATAAAATATTGATACTTTAATTACTTTTATAATAGATAATACTGTGGTATTCAATGCTTCAGGCCCGATGCAGCATTCATCCCTAGCAGATAGTCTGTTTTAAATAGGTCTTGGAAAATAAAAAAAGGAAACGAATTGCTCTGCAGATATCACTGTCACATTTATGGCTGCACTTTCCACAATGTCCTTATTGTGGTCGGGTTATCTTCTCATACATGTAGTGTCCTCCTGCTAACCAGCCATGATGTCCTTATTGTGGTCCGGTTATCTTCTCATACATGTAGTGTCCTCCTGATAACCAGCCATGATGTCCTTATTGTGGTCAGGGTATCTTCTCATACATGTAGTGTCCCCTCCTGCTAACCAGCCATGATGTCCTTATTGTGGTCAGGTTATCTTCTCATACATGTAGTGTCCTCCTGATAACCAGCCATGATGTCCTTATTGTGGTCAGGTTATCTTCTCATCCATGTAGTGTCCTCCTGATAACCAGCCATGATGTCCTTATTGTGGTCGGGTTATCTTCTCATACATGTAGTGTCCTCCTGCTAACCAGCCATGATGTCCTTATTGTGGTCCGGTTATCTTCTCATACATGTAGTGTCCTCCTGATAACCAGCCATGATGTCCTTATTGTGGTCAGGGTATCTTCTCATACATGTAGTGTCCCCTCCTGCTAACCAGCCATGATGTCCTTATTGTGGTCAGGTTATCTTCTCATACATGTAGTGTCCTCCTGATAACCAGCCATGATGTCCTTATTGTGGTCAGGTTATCTTCTCATACATGTAGTGTCCTCCTGATAACCAGCCATGATGTCCTTATTGTGGTCAGGTTATCTTCTCATACATGTAGTGTCCTCCTGATAACCAGCCATGGTGTCCTTATTGTGGTCGGGTTATCTTCTCATACATGTAGTGTCCTCCTGATAACCAGCCATGATGTCCTTATTGTGGTCGGGTTATCTTCTCATACATGTAGTGTCCCCCTGATAACCAGCCATGATGTCCTTATTGTGGTCAGGTTATCTTCTCATACATGTAGTGTCCTCCTGATAACCAGCCATGGTGTCCTTATTGTGGTCGGGTTATCTTCTCATACATGTAGTGTCCTCCTGATAACCAGCAATGATGTCCTTATTATGGTTAGGTTATCTTCTCATACAATGTAGTGTCCTCCTGATAACCAGCCATGATGTCCTTATTGTGGACGGTTTATCTTCTCATACATGCAGTGTCCTCCTGATAACCAGCCATGATGTCCTTATTATGGTTAGGTTATCTTCTCATACATGTAGTGTCCTCCTGCTAACCAGCCATGATGTCCTTATTGTGGTCGGGTTATCTTCTCATACATGTAGTGTCCTCCTGATAACCAGCCATGATGTCCTTATTGTGGTCAGGTTATCTTCTCATATATGTAGTGTCCTCCTGATAACCAGCCATGATGTCCTTATTGTGGTCGGGTTATCTTCTCATACAAAGTGTCTGCTCCTGATAACCAGCCATGATGTCCTTATTGTGGTCAGGTTATCTACTCATACATGTAGTGTCCTCCTGCTAACCAGCCATGATGTCCTTATTGTGGTCGGGTTATCTTCTCATACATGTAGTGTCCTCCTGATAACCAGCCATGATGTCCTTATTGTGGTCAGGTTATCTTCTCATACATGTAGTGTCCTCCTGATAACCAGCCATGATGTCCTTATTGTGGTCAGGTTATCTTCTCATACATGTAGTGTCCTCCTGATAACCAGCCATGATGTCCTTATTGTGGTCGGGTTACCTTCTCATACATGTAGTGTCCTCCTAATAACCAGCCATGATATCCTTATTGTGGTCGGGTTATCTACTCATACATGTAGTGTCCTAATAACCATCCATGATGTCCTTATTGTGGTCAAGTTATCTTCTCATACATGTAGTGTCCTCCTGATAACCAGCCATGATGTCCTTTTTGTGGTCAGGTTATCTTCTCATAAATGTAGTGTCCCTCCTCATAATTTGTCCACAATAATGACCTCATGGCCGTATTTCTGACAAGTCCTAGACCATAGAAACCTCCTGCCTTCATAGTCGTATCCATTGGCTACCAATCAAGACACCAGATGTCACCACTAAAATAATTAGAGAAAATCTTTACAATTTAGCAATTTTAAAAACAATTTAAGTTTGCAACAATGTTTAACTTTTAACCGTCTTCAAATCTAAATATGGTTACGTTCATGGGAAAACCTCTTTCAAAACACCGGTGTCACCTTCCTTTCCTATATTCTCCTCCCTTGTTTTTCAGTCAATCGACCTACAACTGTGAACCATAAGTATATTCATTATATCAATCTAATTACCGACTGTTAACTAGACAAACCCTCATTAAACAATAATGAAAACCTGGTGCCAACTGCCAAAGTCTATGTCGGTGATTAGACAATTAGGTATCAACTCTCCGAACTGACGGCATGATAAATCTCTATAAACCCAAAATGTCTTGCTATAGAATTTTTGATACGCTTAACAAGTGATGCATAACTAATGAGATTCCTATTTCACGGCGCCTTCCTCAGGGGTCGTATTTCACCGGCACCAGTTATTTAATAAAGTTGTTTTGAAACAAAGTAGAGATTAAATATTTTTATTGACTGCAACTAATTGGAGAGTTTTATTACACCAACTGTTACATGAGAGGAGCCTTATAAGAGAGGAAGATTGATGCGTGCAAAATCCTTCAAGACCAACGTCTCAAGCCGGGCCGATTTAATGCAATCCGCACAGTTTACTTAATCTTCTGTAACAAATGCTTCTGATAATTATAATGGAAGGAAACAAGATGGAGGTTACAAATGAAGATGAACCATGAACACACATAGAAATTGAAAATTAAACAGCAGGGTTTTATTTCTCTTAAAAAAAATTGGGGGAAAACGATTGACTTCCCAAGTTCTTTATTGCACTCCGATGCAGAAAGTGAACTCCGGGGCCGGGAGGACGCTGCATTATCTGGTTTTATTATCACACAGCTGCACCCTGGCAAAAAAAATCTGCATGAACAGGCAGAAAGAAAAAGATGAATTTCAGTAGTTTAGTTCTAATCTAAGAAGAAAATCCAAGTCAATGACTTTTTCGAGTATCTATAAATTCAGATTCTATCTCGTAGCTATAATGAGCTGTGAAGTGCTTAGAAGCCGGAGCCCGCATTGTGGGTGGGGTATTGGTAACTAATGTACAGCACATTATAGTGATGGCAATGGATTACGTATTCTTATCTTCACATATTTCCAGGGAATTAAAGGGGTTAACTAGTCTTAAAGGGGTTGTCCCATCACAAGGATCCTATCTATACCGCTTGTTAATGTGGATGTAAGACTTTTCCTAAATACACTGCTTCAGCAAAACTGCTTTGTTTGTCCACTATCTTACTTTATTCAATTCAATGTTGACACAGCCCTTGACTTATCTGCTCAAAAGTCAAGTGACGTATCTGCTGCTCTCAGGGGGGAGGGAGGAGGGGCTAAGTGCACAGGAGCCAGCCTGTGTTTCTAGCTATTCCTGTGTCTACACCATGTGACCTAGCTTCCTGCTCTCAGATAGGGGAGAGGAGCTGCTTTCATTTCTTCTGTTCTCCCAGTTATCAGGCTAGCTAATTCAATTGTCTTCATTATGGCAGAGACAGACAGTCTCTGTATGTAACACAGAATGGAGTTGCTCCTGCCTGTACTTCATAGTCCAATATTGTGCATATAGTGTTGTTTGAGGACCTTTAATGACATCACAGGCCCTTCAGCTGCCCCATAGGATCAGGCTATGTGGTGGGCGGGACTACACGCTATTTTGAGGGCGGAGCTAAACGGCTGGTTGCATATGAAACCTCGCCCACCAAATGACACAAGAAACCAGGAAAAAAGAAGATTTTACAGCAGTGAAGACTGGTGAGTATGCAACGTGGGAATACCCGTTTAAGACAGGCGTTTGGTGGGACAAAAGCTGCAATACTCAAAACAGCCACTAGGAAAAGTACTAGGGCAGATTTATTAATACTGTCAGTGGAATTTGCCGTAGATTTGGGAGCATATTGCGGGAGATACCACTTTGAATCTAGAGATCCCGCCTCGAAACAGAGATTTCAGTAGGATGCGGAAATAATAAGCTTCCTGTTCCATCTTGCCACAGATTGCCTAAACAACAGGGAATATCAAGCCATTAATTGACAGCAAAATCGAGTAAGACACTTAATCAACAGCGGAAAATGAAGAGGAATTCCTCTTCATTTTCCACCATGTCTACTTACCCTTGGGATAGCTTCACACTACCAATATAAATGTGTATTCCACATATCTCTCCTGGGATAAGAGGGACAGACATTGATCATAGAATGCCGATGGACCCCTTCTGTCTGGTGTCCATCTCGAATTGGCCATGCACATCACGGGAAAATTCCCGTTGGGTCGACTGGATAATGGACCTCTGGGCCAGCAAGATACCTGCCAAGAGGTCTCTTGCCCTGACTATTGCCCTGACTATACCTTCAGATGGTACAGTATATGGTATCCAGAGGTCTTGGATGACCCTCACAAGATTTGTTGTGTGAGACTCACACAGTGGTTTCTTTCAGACCACACAGGTCTGAACCAAAACTCTCATTACACTCTGGACTCTCTTCAGACCCCACAGTGTAATATACTGAGACACTGGAAGGGTGACAAACATAATAAATAATGTTATCTTTCCTAGGCTCCGGTGCAGATCTTCTGGTCTTGGAGACATCATGAATGACAGAGAATGACGTCGACATAATGTCACATGGGTTATACTGGCGTCATGATGCAAAATTACTGTGGCCTGTGATTGGGCTTCAGCGGTCTCTGACGTCATTCATGACATCTCCTGGACCAGAAGAGTCTGGAATTGGCTGAGCTGCAATACAAAGTACAGCCACTATACAATGTATGGTGCTATGCTTGGAAAGTAGTGAAGAGTAGTGAAGAGACCACAGGACCATAGGATATCTTAGCCTTTGCAAACCCCTACAATGTAGCTTGAATTTGGTTATGCTCTGGTTATGCTCCATGCCATTCTGCCATTTCCCCCATTGGTAACAACTACCTGTCCTCTACTAAAGTGCTGAACAACACCTTCCCCCAGTGTTCGGCACACAACAGCAATTTGTGATCAAAATGTGATCAAAATACCTCCCCCTCATGTTGCTAAGATTTCTTTTTCCTAAAACAGCGTCACTCTCGTCCATGGGCCTTTCTTGGTATTGCAACTTATTTCCAATAAAATGATAGGACCTGAGGTGCAATACCAGACATAGTTCATGGACGGAGGTGGCGCTGTTTCTAGAATATTTGTTAAATCAGCCTATTTAATCTGCTAAGTCCATTACGATATAGAACAATCCATGTGCATAATAATGAGCAAAGTTTACTATTGTGCCAGCTAAGATAAAGCCTTCTAGAAGCCGCCAGTATTATAAGAGATACAAGCTGAAGATATACAACGTGGAGAAGTTCTAATGATATGCAAGCCGGGATTGGTAGTGAAAGGTCAGCATCAACATGAAAACTCCAGAATGATTATCAGTGGTAAAATTGGGCTGTAAGCAGACATCTTTAATACTGTATTATATTCTATGTGTGAGACCGAGATGCCGCCTCTAAATGTCAACATCAAGAATGAATATTAAAGCAGATGTGAGGGTATTACTCATTTTATTGCAGACTTGTACATAGGCAGGTTCATAATATTTATGGCACGCTTCTGAACAAGTAGAGCCATACACAGAGGAATAGACTGCCATATATAAATCAAGTGTCACAATGTGCCAACAGATTCTTACATGCGGCTTAGACCTGTGGTGGGAACGGGATCAGAACGTAGAAACTGTACATTGAGAAACCCGCGGTTGTGTATATGAATATGTCCTGACTTTAAAGCAAAACACGAGGTATTCAGAATATGCTTTTGCTGATGATGTCATACCCATGCTTCTACTTATGTCATATCTAGTAGTAGTACTTTTACCCATATCTAGTACCTGTACCCATGTCTAGTACCTGTACCCATATCTAATACCTGTACTCATGTCTAGTATATGTACCTCTATCTATTACCTGTACCCATATTTAATACCTGTACCCATATTTAATACCTGTACCCATATCTAGTACTTTTACCCATATCTAGTACCTGTACTTATGTCTAGTACCTGTACCCATACCTAATACCTGTACCCATGTCTAGTACCTGTACCCATATCTAATACCTCTACCCATATCTAATACCTCTACCCATATCTAATACCTCTACCCATATCTAGTACCTGTACCCATATCTAATACCTCTACCCATATCTAATACCTCTACCCATATCTAGTACCTGTACCCATGTCTAGTATCTGTACCTTTATCTATTACCTGTACCCATATTTAATACCTGTACCCATATTTAATACCTGTACCCATATCTAGTACCTGTACCCATATCTAATACCTCTACCCATATCTAGTACCTATACCCATGTCTAGTACCTGTACCCATATCTAATACCTGTACTCATGTCTAGTATATGTACCTCTATCTATTACCTGTACCCATATTTAATACCTGTACCCATATCTAGTACTTTTACCCATATCTAGTACCTGTAACCATGCCTAGTACCTGTACCCATGTCTAGTACCTGTACTTATGTCTAGTACCTGTACCCATATCTAATACGTGTAACCATGCCTAGTACCTGTACCCATATCTAATACCTCTACACATATCTAGTACCTGTACCCATATCTAGTACCTGTACCCATATCTAATACCTGTACCCATATCTAATACCTCTACCCATATCTAGTACCTGTACCCATATCTAATACCTGTACCCATATCTAATTCCTCTACCCATATCTAGTACCTGTACCCATGTCTAGTATCTGTACCTTTATCTATTACCTGTACCCATATTTAATACCTGTACCCATATCTAGTACTTGTACCCATATCTAATACCTGTACCCATGTCTAGTATCTGTACCCATATCTAGTACCTAGACCCATATCTAGTACCTGTACCCATTGTCTAGTACCTGTAGCATTTCCAAAACTACGGACCTGTGTGATAAGACAAATGGCGTCACTCGCTGCTCTGAGGCTACTTAAGACTTCCGGTAGTTGCTCCACCTGGACTATCCCTGGTCAACCTGAAATACTATAGGTGACAAAATAGCAAACCTCAAGGACATAGAGGTGAAACCCCACTGTAGCAAAAATTAACATGGTCCTTACTATGGTGAGGGTACAAGTGCCCACCTACTTATAGATTTCATTACCCCTGACCCGCAATCTGTCTTTAGCAGCGGCTCTCCATTACAAGTTTTATAGTTTACCGCCATATTGTAGATTTTCTCTGAATTATCCAGTTTTATACAGTACGGAGTTAAATACCTTTTTGTGACAAGCATCATTAAAACTTCTCAGTCAACCTTTCTATTCCCACTTAAAGATCTACAGCTTTATGTATTAAGACGTCTTAGCTTAATAGACAGTGCGGTGAATGAGGACTAAGGAGACGTTGGCTTTTGTCTAACTTAAAAGTGGGACTGTCCGTCAGTAGTTTCTATTCATTAATGCATCAAATATCATGGAAAGTTCCAGCAGGATTGCAAATAGATTGGCAGAAGAGAGGAAATTCATGGACGAGATCTTTTAGAATTGTCACTCGTGTCTTGGTTACCTATAATTGTCTGGTGCTTGAGATGGACCTGTCACCTTCTTAGAAGATTCTGGAGATTTTGTCAGAAGGAATTGTGAAGATTACATGGTCCTTGTGCAGAACATTTCCTTTGATATACATTTTAAGATCTGCAACTTTCTTGTTTTGCGTCTTTAAAGCTCCTTCTCTGATGTTAGAAACTTGTATAATATATTGCATTGTACCGTTCTGTATACCGAGACCATCCAATGGGAGGACAAAGTCGGATAGTTGTGTCCTTCGTAACATTTCATCTAGGCTACACATGTCCATAGGTGCTACAAGATGACCCGTTTTTTCAATATGCCCTCCGTCCTGTAAATGTCTCTACGTTGTCCCTGGTGGTTGTGTTGTGTATTGCAGTCTTGCTGACATGTTGCAATATTGCATTGAATTGAATGAGGAATTGGGGTCTTTAACCAAATTAGAGCTACGATCAGGGTACTCTAGACATCCTACAGGACGTAAACATGCCATATGTGCTTTATAGTGCAAGGACCCAATATACTTCTCTTGTAGTGAGGCCCTGTATTATAATGGCCTCTGCTATTTAGCTAGATGTCTTCTGACAATAAACTCATCACTAAATATCCTGTTACTAGGACATACACCGATCAGCTGTGTTCAATTTCCCTGCAGCATCCCCACTGGAAAAATAAACCATTACATGATCCTATCTTTTTTTATGGCTTGGTTAGGGTTTTGATATGGATGGCCAATCCTTAGGTCATCCATATCAGATTGCTGGGGTTATGGAACACCAGTATATGTAAACAGAAGGCACTGTCTAGATGTCATACTGGAGGACTGTCTAGATGCTATGCTGGAGGACTGTCTAGATGTCATACTGGAGGACTGTCTAGATGCTATGCTGGAGGACTGTCTAGATGTTATGCTGGAGGACTGTCTAGATGCCATGCTGGAGGACTGTCTAGATGTTATGCTGGAGAACTGTCTAGATGTCATGCTGGAGAACTGTCTAGATGTTATGCTGGAGGAATTTGTAGATGCTATGCTGGAGGAATGTGTAGATGCTATGCTGGAGGACTGTCTAGATGCCATGTTGGAGGACTGTCTAGATGTCATACTGGAGGACTGTCTAGATGCTATGCTGGAGGACTGTCTAGATGCCATGCTGGAGGACTGTCTAGATGTTATGCTGGAGGAATGTGTAGATGCTATGCTGGAGGAATGTGTAGATGCTATGCTGGAGGACTGTCTAGATGCCATGCTGGAGGACTGTCTAGATGCCATGCTGGAGCACTATCTAGATATTATGCTGGAGGACTGTCTATATGTTATGCTGGAGGATTGTCTAGACGCTATGCTGGAGGACTGTCTAGATGCCATGCTGGAGAACTGCCTAGATGCCATGCTGGAGGACTGTCTAGATATTATGCTGGAGGATTGTCTAGATGCCATGCTGGAAGACTGTCTAGATATTATGCTGGAGGACTGTCTAGATGTTATGCTGGAGGATTGTCTAGATGCCATGCTGGAGGACTGTCTGGATGCCATGCTGGAAGACTGTCTAGATGCCATGTTGGAGGACTGTCTAGATGTTATGCTGAAGGACTGTCTAGATGACATGGAGGAAGACAGTCTAGATGCCATGCTGGAGATCTGTCTAGATGCCATGCTGGAGGATCACAGCTCTGCTCCTATTCTAGTCTCAGTTGTGAGACCGTCTCGTACAGCACATGACTGCTGAGTCTAGTGGCTGTCACATGGGGAGATGACATGTTACTGCTGCAGGAAAGTTAACAAAGCTGATCAGGGTGCAGAGATGAAAGGAGTTTATAAGTTGAGCATTTTTGTTATTTTATATCATTTCCCCCTCCAGTCTAATTGTTTGCATTCTGTAAAGGGGTTTTCCAGGACTTTGATATTAATTCATCAATATTAAATCAGTGATGTCCAAAACCCGAAACCCTTGCCAGTCATCTCTTTGATCCATTCCCTTTCCTCGGGCCAGTGGCATCACGTCTATTGGTCACATGGCCATGCTGCAGCTTAGTAGACCACACAAGAAGAAAAATGTGGAGAGCAGATAATAAATCACGTACTAGATCATCGAAATTGAAAAGGATGAACAATCCTCAATAAATATAAAAATATATCAAATTTATTGAATAAATATTACAACACATAAAAAAGCAGCAGGGCAAGATGTTACAAAAACCAAAGAGAATGGTACAGAATATGACACACAAGCATGTACTGCACTCAGAACAACAGGCATCAATAATATGATAAGGGTATACATGTATATATGGTGCCCAACAGTACATATATATATTTGTCAAACCCCCAATGTCTGACCAAAGCAGCAACTACAAAACGTATATCAGGCAGGACACATATAATATCTGGTAACAATATATAATAGTAAGGGAATATAATCCTTAAGCAATCAGAGTGAAGAGGTTAAATACCTTAACTATGTGTCCACACCACACTGACTAAAAGTCAAAAATAGTCTGAAATAAGCAAAACAGTATGCACACACTAGTCTAATCAATATGGCCCATGTATGTAGCAAGTAATAGATGCAATGGTTGTTGAAAATAACAACATAGGGCAAAATGATAACACAATATAAGTGAGAGCGTATCAGACTAATAAGATGCTACCTGTAGTCATGGTGACAGTTGTAACTGGTGCAGAGCCCGTGACAAGATGAGATACTAGAACACCCTCGACGCGTTTCGCCAGAAAGGCTTCATCGGGAGGATAGTAGCCATAACACAAAAACGCAGCCTATTTATACTGTGGACACATATGGGATTAATTAGGAGCGCATAACGGCGGTGATGCCGTCCAGCGAGTCGCGCCGAGCCCGCGCGCATGCGCCGGCAACACGTCAGTGTGCCGGTCACATGATCGCAAGGCCTCGCGCGAGTCACGTGAGGGCAGCGCACCGTCCCTACGCGCATCATCCCAAAAGATCGCTAGCTAGGTAAATGTATAGATGGCATGAATGCTGTGATGGGGAGATCGATGTTGCATACCTACAACATATGCAGGCAGGAGGATGATTACTACATTTTTAGGTGATGAAAAGTGAGCTAAATGTGAATAAGTATATAATGTGAAAAAATGCAAAAAATCGCATGATGTGTATAAACAATAGTGACACACAACATAGGTAAGTGCTAAAAATATATCACTATAAAAAATAAATATAATACAATTGGTCACATGGCCATGCTGCAGCTTAGTGCCATTCAAACGAATAGGGCTGAGCTGCAATACCAAGAACAGCCATGATACAATGTATGGCGCTGTCCTTGATAAACAATGAAGAGGCCACAGCACTTCAGTCAGCTGATCGGCGTGGATCTGGGTGTCAGACCCCCATTGATCTCATATTGATGGCTCATCCTAAGAACATGTCATATGTTCACCTTGGGTCCCCGCCATTCCTAGTTATGCGCTATACTTACATAGGAGCTGTACAACATTCTGTCTCTGACCAATGGGGTGTAATGACGTTTTTCAGCACCTCCAGGGGGCGACACATTACTCTGGGTCTTTGGTGTCTCTAGATAAGCCACTAAACAGTAATACATTAAAGTGACTTTGACGGCTATATTCACAATTGTTAGACCTTCTGTTAAATTTGCTAAGCAGAGCCCTATTACACACTCCAGCCGTGTTTATCATGTCCAAAGTTTGCAGAAAAGCAGGAAGCCCAAGTAGACAGCAGGGGATAGAGCGCAACGCACGACCTCATCATTAAACTGCACAACGACTATGCGCTGTCATTTATTGCTGTACTGCCGGCCAGGCCAATAATTTTCTGGCCATAGATGTGCGGAGATCTGCAGGCACCGCCATAGAATAATGAGCACAGCCATGTGTGCTGGGCCAGGAGAGCGCTCCGTCTATGTTTTATTTACGTCTTCCATGTTGATTCTGAACATGCAATCAAAGCAAATTGGATGCGGCGTAAACATGCAAAGTGGATGAGATGACACATTATGGAGCAGCACATTCTGCACTCACATCAGTCAGCACAGCTGCGGCAGGATGGGAACTATTGATAGTGTTACCTGAGGGATTAGGAATGCACAACATCAAAAATCCAGACTGGTACAAGCTCCAGGATCGATGAGGATCAGGCTCTCATGAAGGCTTGTCCTTGAGATGGAGAAGACGCTCGCTAGATTTAACCTTTTCTAACCTGAATGCAAAAGGAAAATCTAGATATTTTCAAACTACAGATGTAGCGTCTGAACGTCTATCTATCTATCTATCTATCTATCTATCTATCTATCTATCTATCTCCTATCTATCTATCTATCTATCTATCTATCTATCTCCTATCTATCTATCTATCTATCTATCTATCTATCTATCTCCTATCTATCTATCTATCTATCTATCTATCTATCTATCTCCTATCTATCTATCTATCTATCTATCTATCAATCTAATATTTATCTTTCCATTTACTATCGTTCTATCTATTTCTTTCACCTCAATCCCTTCCTTCATTCCTTCCTTCCTTCCTTCCATCTATCATCTATCATCTATCTATCTATCTATCTATCTATCTATCTATCTATCTCCTATCTATCTATCTATCTATCTATCTATCTATCTATCTCCTATCTATCTATCTATCTATCTATCTATCTATTATCTATCTATCTATTTATCTATCTTTTTAATATTTATCTTTCCATCTCCTATCTACTTATTTATCTGCCAACTTATTTTCTTTCTTTCTTTCTTTCTTTCTTTCTTTCTTTCTTTCTTTCTTTCTTTCTTTCTTTCTTTCTTTCTTTCTTTCTTCATACAATATTAATAGTCAATGAACCATCTTATTATGAAGCAGGTAGTCAGAGAGGGATTTGGTTCAAAGCTTCAAATTCTGAATGAAGCAAAACTTTTTAATAAAAATACTAACCACATTCAAAAATTGTTTTTCACTCAGAACAGTTTTTGCAAATCAATAATAAAAAAGCTGTCCGGTTCTTCTGAATCTTTCTCATCCACTTCTAGAAGTTCCTGCTCTCTGTAGGCTTTTTGTCTTCTGTGTCTCCATCCATCAAGTATATTTTTGTATGTATATTTCTTCTGGGTCATTTACGTGAAGTCTCATCATATCTCAGCGCTCCGGAAGCCACTGGAAAATATAGAAAAGAGACACAGACATCAAAACACCTAATGAGCCAAACAATGTTAGAAATGACTGAGCGTTCATCCCTTATTGGCCACCAAATGTGTATTGAGACTCACATTATTACAATCTTCTTAATGTCCCACCGTGGCTAATGTTACAATACTATCATTTGTCAAGATGAAAAATGCTTACTGGTTAAATATAGATTTGCATTTTTTTCTCACTTGCGACAATTAACATTCCCAAAAATTCTTGTCAAAGAAAGAGACTATGCTGCATTGGCACAATGGGGTAGCGTTGTGTTTTTACTATAGATCGAATTGCTTTCCTATGTATCTTGCACCTTTTTTTTTTTTTTAAGTGCCATGAATAAAGGGTTTTGTTTAGAGGAGCAGGGGGATGTGGGCAGGAGAAATTTGTATACATTTTAGTGAACATTTACGTAAGATGAGAGCTGGACCACCAAAAATGCCCCACATTCAGTAGATTTGACCCATCTTACTCCAGCACATTTAAGATTAAGACTGCCATATGAAATGCTGGTCTTAATAAATATTCTCAACTGGTCAGATTTACTACAGTGCCAGTAGAAAATACTTTCATACACATGAAGTGTCGTAGAAAATACAATCCAATTGTCTCCTCCACTCCAATGGAAGAATATTTCATTTGGCAAATTTGTCTTCAACTTTATAGGTGATTTTGGGTATGTCATGTAAACATGTTTCTGAAGCTATAACTGTATGTTTAAGAAAAAAACTAAAAAAATTGGTGAAATAGGTCACGTCCTTAGTGTTTACAATACCTATAGTGATCAAGGTCTCAAAGATGGCCATCACCAGAAATGGTTTAAAAGCAATGTGTCATTAGATGGTCACTATTTTCTGTAGGAGATTTCTTTGCAGCAGTCACCTCACTTACAGCACACTGATGATCATAGTTATCACGTATATGTAGATAAGACATAGAATTCTCCAATCTCAATAGGTAATCTATGGAATTCATCTACTCCAGGGGAGGATACAAACATAAAAAAAGAATGTTACTTTCCTCTCCTTGGCTCCGGCGCACTCCTCGTAGATCTCTTCAACATTGGACCAAACGTTACCTGACCCAGGCACCACGATGCATAATGAAGATGGCCTGAGCCACATGATGTCTGTGACGTCACCAAACAGGCCCAAAACCTGCCGAAGCATAGGAGAGGTAAGTAACACTGTTCCCTTTCCTCCCCCGAGCCTCTGAGCATTTTACTCAGAAGTCTGAAAAGACCCCCAAGTATAATGATAGCAGTGTGTGTTGGGGTTCACCGGTCTGCGGCCTTACTTACCGATCCCTGCTCCTGATCACAGCCGCATCTGCAGAAAGGGAAGCGCAAGCGGCTGTGAGCAGATCATGGATTGGTAAGTAAATAGGGCCCCTTACCTGCTGAGGTTATCCAGCAGACAATAGCCTATTAAAAAAAAAAAACAAAAAAACATCAGGAGCTCAATGTGCCCCCTAATGTCACCAGCCCTATGGCAGCCATTACCGTTGCTACCCTGGTATTTACGCCACTGCTTCGAGACTAACATTTGACTGTACAGTTTGGGAACGGATAAATGGAGTTTTACTGTATCTAATGTCTATTCCTAAGAGTGCCAGGACCGGTGTCTGGGAAGATGTCATCCATCATATTAATTATTCTATAACTGTAAGAGAATGGTTTCCAAAAAGCACCTCTTTGACATAAATCCACAGTAATAGCTACAAAGTGGTTGCGGCCGGTGATCTATATGTATTGAACATTGAAGCGTTGCATTACTTCTACTATGAGCCCCAGGAATAGGGATTGTATAGTGCTGTGTATCTCAGATACGTGTTTCATAACTACATTACATCTACATGTTCTGTTAAGAAAACATAATAACATTTCATGCCAATTGTGCCAGATGTTTTGTGAAGCGTAATAGGATTAAACATTGTAAATAGGATTAAAAAAAATATGTCTTTCATTGGCAGACGTGGGCTCAATCCATTCATTAGAGGTTTATTGCACAGATTTTAGTAGGTACAATGTATACGCTTCTGAGTGATGGTCCAGCGTTAGGATTGCTTTTATCGAAATACGACCAATAGTCATCATACGGTATAATTTTATGTTACATAGAGTAAGAATGAACCTAAATGTGGTTGTAAATAGGAAACTGTGATATATTTTATTGAAGAAAAATGCTTCTTTCACCTCTTATTTGCCTCCTTTCTCTCTGCACCGAGCCCTATCTATGAATTCACTGGTCAAATACATACACAGATTATATGCCTTGTCCATTGAAGTCCATAGAAAGGGAAGTGGAGGATGAGCTGTAGAGAGAAAGTAAGACTTGGCTGCACCATCCATTGACTGTTTTATCTCACCTCAGGGCTGAACAGTAACTCAATTGATAATCCAGGTCGGTGGTGAGATAAAACTGTTACTAGATACTGCAGCCACAGTTAATGATCTCTCTGCCTTAGCAGCTTGTTCTCCTCCTCTCCCTCTTCTCTATAGACTTCAATGAACTGAAGCTGAAAATTGTGTATAGACTACCAAATATGCACATGGTCATTGAATTCAGAAACAGTGATCAGTGCAGAGACAGGAAGGAGGAGGAGACAGTTCTATTGATTTAGGAAATTTATAATCAACTTTTTACTATGGATAAGTATATGTTGGGATGTCATTCATAGTCATAGGGCAAAGAGCATGAAAGATTATTGATCAGCCTTCACAACATACTAGATTTTGCTGGGGCTCGAGGTGCTGGACCCACAACAGACAGATGATTGCCTTAACTTTAGAAAACATGATCGTTGGCTGGAACTTATGAATTGCAATATGAGTTTAGTCACTGGATTTTCCTGATTTACTTGTGGAGGTGAAATTTGTCTTGTATATGTATTTATTGATTTATTTATTTATTTATTTTTTATTTATGAATTAATTTATTACTTATTTTCTTTCATTTATTTAATTGTCACCTACTATCACATGAATTTATGATGACTCGTTCTATCTTTGGACTATGTTCATATGGGTCTATTTTTTATACTTTTTTTATACTTTTTTTTAAATACTTTTTGTATATACTCGAGTATAAGTCGAATTTTTCAGAACAGTTTTTGTGCTGAAAAAGCCCCCCTCGGCTTATACTCGAGTCAGCAGAAAAAAAAAAAATTATTATTTTTTTTTTTTTTTTTAGTGGGGGAGGTCTATGACCAGCAGCAATACCAATGTATAGAACCTCCCATAAAATAGTGGGGAAAAAAAGAATCTTTAAAAAAAATAAAAAAATTAAAAGTTCTAAATCACTTCTTTCCCTAGAATAGACACAAAAATAGAAAATGACTGTGAAACACATACACATTAGGTATCCCGGTGTCTGAAAGTGCCCAGTCTACTGAATATAGGGGATCTGCAGTGCTCCTGTTTCGTCGGGAAGGGGTTAATAGGAGCACCGCAGATCCCCTATATTCAGCCAGACTGAATTCCAAGTGGGGGGGAAAAAACAGTCCTCAATCTCAGGGAAGGGGCAGATAGACAACCAAAACACCCCCTCACCCTTTCCCAGCAAATACTGCACCCAAAAACTCCGACCATTTTAATTTTTGAAATTTTCCAGTAGCTGCTGCATTTCCCCCCCTCGGATTATACTCGAGTCAATAAGTTTTCCCATTTTTTTGTGGTAAAATTAGGGGCCTCGGCTTATATTCGGGTCGGCTTATACTCGAATATATAAGGTATTTTATGAGATGGATTTTTCCCCCTAAAATAATAGAGTAAATGTAATTATTAAATTGATCTTGTTTCGCTCAATAATTTTAGGATTTAACTCTTTGTATAAGGGATTGTTTGTTATTTGTTTAGTTATCAGACAATTATTTGAATATTTCGAAAAAGGGATTTTGGTGAATAAACACAATATATCGTACTTGGCAATTTTTTAAGCCTTCATCGTCCCTAATAGAAGTGCTATGTAGAATAGCTAAAAAAAAAACCTTATCATTGGCCAAGTAAAACCGATCATGGTGGCTTCAGATCCATGTAACAAATATAATAACCTAAAACACAAATTAGCCCTCTCATGCGTTGCAGACCACCATCACCTTAAATGCTGCGTTTTGCAGACTCATTCAGCATGCAATGGGGCGATGTACATTTCCGATGGGCATTGGAAGTGTCTGCCATCTTTTCCAATCGGCATAAATTTAAGCAGATCACAGAATCCCAAGTCAATGCAGCAGAGCTGAATATGTATCTAGTATCAACCGAGGGATGTGCAATAGATGAGAAACGTGTACGGCAACATCTGTGTTTATATCCTGGGACTTCAGAAGGAAAATTGAATTGTGTTCTTAGGGAAAGATCATCATGGGAATCTTCATTTTACAAAGTGTTCTTACTTCCACAAGACTGAATCATTTAATTTTAGTTTACACTTGGCTCCGCGGGAAGACCGCAGTGTGCCTGCTCCGTATCTCCTTATATTTTCTCTGATAAGTGGAAACACATTCAGCGGCACATCCTTGGGGCCTAACAAGCCTTGGAACATATAATCTTTATTCTAAAGCAAATAACATAACTAGGGAAGCAGGTGGTGGCAGAAGAGCGTTCATTTGTCTGTATAGGATGGAAGATTAGAGATGAGCGAACACTAAAATGTTCGAGGTTCGAAATTCGATTCGAACAGCCGCTCACTGTTCGAGTGTTCGAATGGGTTTCGAACCCCATTATAGTCTATGGGGAACATAAACTCGTTAAGGGGGAAACCCAAATTCGTGTCTGGAGGGTCACCAAGTCCACTATGACACCCCAGGAAATGATACCAACACCCTGGAATGACACTGGGACAGCAGGGGAAGCATGTCTGGGGGCATAAAAGTCACTTTATTTCATGGAAATCCCTGTCAGTTTGCGATTTTCGCAAGCTAACTTTTCCCCATAGAAATGCATTGGCCAGTGCTGATTGGCCAGAGTACGGAACTCGACCAATCAGCGCTGGCTCTGCTGGAGGAGGCGGAGTCTAAGATCGCTCCACACCAGTCTCCATTCAGGTCCGACCTTAGACTCCGCCTCCTCCGGCAGAGCCAGCGCTGTTTGGCCGAAGGCTGGCCAATACATTCCTATGCGAATGCAGAGACTTAGCAGTGCTGAGTCAGTTTTGCTCAACTACACATCTGATGCACACTCGGCACTGCTACATCAGATGTAGCAATCTGATGTAGCAGAGCCGAGGGTGCACTAGAACCCCTGTGCAAACTCAGTTCACGCTAATAGAATGCATTGGCCAGCGCTGATTGGCCAATGCATTCTATTAGCCCGATGAAGTAGAGCTGAATGTGTGTGCTAAGCACACACATTCAGCACTGCTTCATCACGCCAATACAATGCATTAGCCAGTGCTGATTGGCCAGAGTACGGAATTCGGCCAATCAGCGCTGGCTCTGCTGGAGGAGGCGGAGTCTAAGGTCGGACCTGAATGGAGACTGGTGTGGAGCGATCTTAGACTCCGCCTCCTCCAGCAGAGCCAGCGCTGATTGGCCGAATTCCATACTCTGGCCAATCAGCGCTGGCCAATGCATTCTATTAGCCCGATGAAGTAGAGCTGAATGTGTGTGCTAAGCACACACATTCAGCACTGCTTCATCACGCCAATACAATGCATTAGCCAGTGCTGATTGGCCAGAGTACGGAATTCGGCCAATCAGCGCTGGCTCTGCTGGAGGAGGCGGAGTCTAAGGTCGGACCTGAATGGAGACTGGTGTGGAGCGATCTTAGACTCCGCCTCCTCCAGCAGAGCCAGCGCTGATTGGCCGATTTCCGTACTCTGGCCAATCAGCGCTGGCCAATACATTCTATTAGCTTGATGAAGCAGAGTGTGCACAAGGGTTCAAGCGCACCCTCGGCTCTGATGTAGCAGAGCCGAGGGTGCACAAGGGTTCAAGTGCACCCTCGGCTCTCCTACATCAGAGCCGAGGGTGCGCTTGAACCCTTGTGCAGCCTCAGCTCTGCTACATCAGAGCCGAGGGTGCGCTTGAACCCTTGTGCACACTCTGCTTCATCAAGCTAATAGAATGCATTGGCCAGCACTGATTGGCCAGAGTACGGAATTCGGCCAATCAGCGCTGGCCAATGCATCCCTATGGGAAAAAGTTTATCTCACAAAAATCACAATTACACACCCGATAGAGCCCCAAAAAGTTATTTTTAATAACATTCCCCCCTAAATAAAGGTTATCCCTAGCTATCCCTGCCTGTACAGCTATCCCTGTCTCATAGTCACAAAGTTCACATTCTCATATGACCCGGATTTGAAATCCACTATTCGTCTAAAATGGAGGTCACCTGATTTCGGCAGCCAATGACTTTTTCCAATTTTTTTCAATGCCCCCAGTGTCGTAGTTCCTGTCCCACCTCCCCTGCGCTGTTATTGGTGCAAAAAAGGCGCCAGGGAAGGTGGGAGGGGAATCGAATTTTGGCGCACTTTACCACGCGGTGTTCGATTCGATTCGAACATGGCGAACACCCTGATATCCGATCGAACATGTGTTCGATAGAACACTGTTCGCTCATCTCTATGGAAGATACAATGTAGGCGATATAATAAGCTAAATACTGCAGAACCCTGGACTAATTCGGGCCAAGAAACTGGAGCGCATGCCTTATTATATGTAGAGGTGGGTGTTTCCTGAATATTCATGAGGTTTGGCTGCCAGTTTTATTTCTGAAGCTGAAGTTGGATTATTATACTTTGGGGTCTCTTCAGGCTTTAGAGTATAATCGGAGGTCAAGGGGAGATGCGGGAAAAGTCAACATTTATGCTCACCTTCCAGCACCTCTCCTTGGCTCCCTGTTGGCTCCTTGGAATCTTTTGGCTTCCATGTCAACATAAAGGCATCTTGATGATAAACGGCCCCATGTGACCACTGAAGAAACCACTGGTATCCGCAGTCCCTCAGAGCTGATGTCACCCAGGAGGGTGGAAGAGGCCAGAAGAGGCTAGACGGTGCCAGGAGGATGAGGGAAGGTTAGTATAACTGTTATCTTTTACCATACCTCCCCTGGGCTTCTGATTATTATAGTTGGAGTCCAAAGAGATCCCAGGACCCTTAATATTAGTATTGCACCATTCCTATTGGACTAGTTCCATAGAGATAGAGGGGGCAGGGTGGCTTCTTTGTCAATCATCACTCCATTCAGATCGGGGAATAAAAAAACAACCCCTGTTCTCATTAAATCAGATATCCCCTCCCCCCATCTGTAGCATATCCCTTTGTGCATTCAGAACCACTATAACACAGATATAATCTATACAGCTTACCCAGAGCTTGAGAAACTCGTGAGCCGAATAAATGAAGGATTTTGTGGATTCTTGACACGTAGGCTATTTGGCTTTCTACAGATATAGCCTAAGGCCACTTTCAAACAGCCTTAAGATGGGTATTTTTTGCCATAACACCCAGACCTCCTACAGTTCATTGGAAATGGAGTTAGTTTGGGTCTTGTGTCCATAATACTGCTGGAAATAAGATCATGTAAAGCAGCATCAGAGCCATTTATCTCACTTTGTGTACGGCTGTCTGTGCTTTTTGGTGTTTTTTATTGAGACTCTGTGCACACTACAGTATAACATTATGACTGCCATTGATTTGAGCCTATATTCCAATGATAGGGTTCATAGGTAATGTGTACAAAGGGATGTAGCACTTCTCAACATAACAATGTTGTTTATGCCAAACTAATAACTAATAACTAACTAAATAAACTAAACTAACTAACTAAACTAACTTCTAACTAAACTAACTAACTAAATTAACTAACTACTAACTAACTAAACTAACTACTAACTAAACTAACTAACTAATAACTAATAACTGGGTCTTCTCTGACACCTGACGCCCCCATCCAGTAGCCAATAGGCAGAGGATGTAGTAGGAAGCAGACAGCTCTGTTCTAACTAAATAACTAACTAATAACTAATAACTAACTAACTAAATAAACTAAACTAACTAACTAAACTAACTAACTAAAATAACTAACTACTAACTAACTAAATAACTAACTAATAACTAATAACTGGGTCTTCTCTGACACCCGGCGCCCCCCATCCAGTAGCCAATAGGCAGAGAATGGAGTAGGAAGCAGACAGCTCTGTTCTCTATGTAGAGGAGTTACAGCAGTTGTGAATAGGTATTGATCTGCAGTACCTGTTCTGGCCACTACACAGAGAACGGCACTGTCTGCTTCCTGCTCCTTTCTCTGCCTATCGTCTGCTGATAACAACTGATCATTGGGGGTGTCTACTGTTGGACCCCCACTCATTTCATACTAATGTCCTATCCTTAAGATAGATCATCAATATTTAAGTCCCCTTTAAGACCTTGATTTGCAAACTTGATACATTGCGTAAACCCCAACAATAGGAAATTGTCGCCTTGTCAACAACAAGGCACTAAAAAGAATAAAAATCTATTGCAAATACCATATAATTAAGAGTCGCTAAAAAAGTGGAAAAAGCAACATAAAAGAACATGGCAACACTGTATTTTACTTTTCTGTGTACAAAGGATCTGTAGTCTTTTAGTGTTTGCAGACAATACGCCGGTACGGTTGCGATCTAGCGGTATCAAGAGTAATATGAATTGCTATTAGCGTACAGTAGCACAATAGATCAATACTCCCCTCGCTTTGTATTTATGGATGTAAGATTGTTATCGCAGATTAATTCTGTGCAGGTGACTCTGGAGGATGGGAATTGTATGCAGCGCTCGCAGCTTTTACCATAAATAATGTTGCGCCCATAACGAAAACTCAGCTAGAGATACGATGCTAAATCCCACCTGGTGTGCCGCCTTGGTAAGTAACTATTGTGTAAAGCTGAAGCCCGTGAATCACTCTCGAAAATCCTCCATAATGTATGTGCGGCGCTTCCAGGACATGAATATAATGGTAAATAAATAGTTTCTGAGCATTTCTGCCTGTGAATTGATGTTTCTACGAGCGGAAGAAATAAATAGAATGGGAATAAAACTCCACTAATAGACCGTCTAGCGCTTCTGTATCCATGGCGGGCGACACATCGGTCTGCGTAGGAACTGGCATCACCCTAATGGAAGCTTCGTCCTGTATTCTCAGGATATAATATGCAATTGAAATCGAGCTGCAATACTACTTACCACCTATAGAGAAGAGTGGCGCTGTTTCTTGAAAAAAAAAGGATCATGGATGAAATGAAATGATCTCCCAATCTAGGTCACACCTTGTACCGCGTGTCCTTTAAGGAAGGTGGGGAGAGTGGCATGAAAGAGGAAAAAGTGTGCACAAAAAATGTAGATGATTAATCTGGTCCATACTTTTTATCTACTTTTTGGTCATCAATGTCTTTTTGCTGGGGTTTCTATACCTGGCACTGCCACCGATCAGCTGTTGTGGCCGCCATGTCTGCACAGTGTACAAAGCTAGAGGCAGATGGCACCATACATAGTGTAGTGGCGGTGCCTGGTACTGCAATTCTACCCCATTCAACTGCAATAGGATATAATGGGCTATAGACAGTGTACAGAGCCCCCTTTCAGCCATGCATCTGCAGCAGTTGACCAGCAGGGTCCGATAATGATGACCTAAGGATCGGTCACCCCTCTCTTCTTAGACAACCCCTTTTAATACAAAATTATGAATTCCACTCCATTCGGCCAATTCGGCCAATTCCATTCGGCCAATCGACGCTGGGCCTGCTGGAGGCTCGTCTGTGAGAAGGCGGGGTCTAAAATCAGACCACAATGGAGACTGCTGTGGTCCAATCTTAGACTCCGCCTCCTCACAGACGAGCCTCCAGCAGGACCAGCGTTGATTGGCCGAATGCTGTACACTGGCCAGTCAACGCTGGTCAATTCATTCCTATGAGAAAATGTAAGCTCCCTCGTAACAGCAAGCTGCCAGCTCTCCTGACTAGCAAGGACGAGCCTGCTGCAGAACCAGCGTTGATTTGCCGAATGCTATACACTGTATAGCATTTGGCCAATCAACGCTGGCCCTGAATCGAATATTTACTGCAAATAGCTAGTAGTATTCGATCGAGTACGAATATTTTGAATACCGTAGTATTATATTGAATACCTACTTGATCGAATACTACTCGCTCATCTCTAATTACATCATGTTCTTCTTGTTCTCTCTTTGCTGCCAATGAAATTCTATACAAACCCAATATGATATGAGTAGTGATCCTATAAGCACAAGCTCATAGCTGGTGGTTTGCAACAATGGAATCCAGTCTAGATAATTCATTGACCAGTTTATCTCTGCACATTGTACTGGAATTACTATTACTACTATCTATAGAATCACGTGGTGGTGGTGGTGGGGGGGAGGGTGTGCATTGATATGCTGCACTGTCTCACAGTCCTCGCACATAATAGTATAGACAGAAGTAATAGTAAAGACATCCTAGGACACACAGGATAGTTGTGGCTGCAGATAGTCAGCATGTTGTAGCTGGCTTCACCGGACAGGGAATGGTTAATACTATAGGTGATTTGTTAATTTACAGGAGGTCGACCCTTTACTTGTGAGAAAAGATCAATATAGGAAAAAGGTTCTTTAAAGGGAATGTTGGAACACAAAAAGACACATTTATTTCTTGATATTGAATATAATAATGAGAGATTTTAATTGATTTAAGGGAAGGGGATCTGGCCAAAAAAAAATCTTGACATATTTGGCTCGGAATCTTGGTTTTACTTTCCTCAAGGATCAAACAACCGGGTCTAAGAAAGGCTCATGGACAAGTAAGTGTCAGTCTTCACTGCAAGTAACAATGTAACTATGCAAGTAATGTGAAGAACAAAGGGGAAACCTGATCGCGGTTGTCTCGGGGGCCAGCGATTGGCCATTTCAGTCTAACAGTTTGTCTCTCATCGCTGGATTATTGGGTTTTAGAAGAGTTAAAGTCCAGATTTCAGCAAAGGCTTATTCCAGATACTTAGTGAAGTGCTGAGATTGGCCATGTCATGGTTAGATGGGTTTCTTACAAAGACTTGCACATATCCGGCCAAGTCATTGCTGCGCACTTAACGCTCTACAGGCTTTGTCGCAGGAGGGGTCGTAAATTTATTTTTAAGAATTTAACCTCTTACTCCTACAATGTAATGGTTTTACCCAATTATAGATTTTCTTCTGCTCCTCTCCATTATTTCTAGTCATTGCATTTTCCTTGGGAATCTAGCGCCTTTTCTATTTCTTTATTTATTAAATCCAGATTTATTCATCGGTTTCTATTTTCAGATTGTAGATTATTTTTATTCTGTTTTCTGTATATTGTTAAATTTTATCTTATCTGATGGTCTGTTCTGCTTAGTTCACAGCATTTAACGACTTGCTTTACAGCATAGTCATAGTCGTAGGAAACAAGAGCCGACTCACTGAGGCCTATGGAGAGTTTTTTTTATACATGTTCTTTGCAAGGAGGGAGAGGAGATATAATCTTATGATATAATGCAATGCATTTGTGGGACAGTAGTATCTTCTATTACAATCCTGTAATGTAAATGAGGAAACTGCTGCAAAGTTAGTGACCAGAGGAACTGACCCTTGGTTCACATCTGCATTTGGTAATCCATTCGGGGGAGTCCACATGGGGACACCCCCTTCCCCCAAACGGACTACCGAACATATTGGCAAGCGGTGAGCAGGGAAAGCACACGGACCCTATAGACTATAATGGGGTCCATGTGTTTGCCGCGAGATCTCCTCACAAGTCATGCGGACAGGAAAGTAGATTGTGAAGTACTTTCCTGTCCGCATGTTCCCAGTGGAGATCTCGCGGCAAACACACAGACCCCATTATAGTATATGGGGTGCTTTCACTGCGCACTGCTTACTAATGTGTGCGGTAGTCCGTTCGGGGGGTCCCCATGTGGACTCCCGTGAACGGATTACCGATGCAGATGCGAACGAGGCCTGATATAGATTTGGTGAGTGGCATGGATCAGGACTTGAGGTGCACATTTTGTACAAGAAACGGCTTTGCTGTGAATGTGCACCCCAATATCATTACACTATACCTGAATTATAAATTTGCCGCAGTATCTGATTCCTGGGCGCTGCGCCACTGCCACTCCAATCAATCTTGGGGATAAAGGACTTGACACCCATGTAAATGTAGCAGCAGTTGCAAAATCCTTGGCTGTGTTTGTCAGTCTCATAGAGTTTGACTGTCGGCAGTGCCCATACACAACCATTGCTCCCAGAAATTAAACTTATTCCGTGGCCAAACTAAAGGGCCAGGGGCCTGGGGACAAACGCTCAGCTTGGGCTTCCTGTAGCCCTTTCCTCACAACTATCAGCCATGTTCCATCTGTACATTATAACAGCATTTTAACTTCCCTTTCCTTCTCTATCTGGGCTAAGACCATCTGCAAGACTTTATCACAACATAACTGTGCACACAACCTTTCCATGATGCCCCCCTAATGTACAGCCACCCCCTAGAATCCTCCTCCTTGACTATATACTAATGACAATCTTTAATTTTGCCACTAAAGGAGTAATGTTCTTCTTTCTGACAGTGGAAGGCTGTGTATTATAAATCTTCTACCTCCAGTGCACAAGTGGGCAGGGGTCATAAATTTACAATGTATCCATCAATCAACAGTAGCCAGAAGAATGATCAAAGAATTTTATCCAGCCTTGGTGTCTTGAAGTTTACCTGGCTCCTGGGCCCAGTCAGAGCAGTGAGCACCATTACAATGGTGTATCCTGTAGATACAATAGCGGATCAAACTCTTTTATTGTGTTTACAGTTTCAACATTATATGCTTTTGTAGTTTTATTATTATTATTATTATTATTATTATTATTATCATCATCATCATCTCTCTGTCATTGTCCAACCAGCTTTGACAGTACCAGCGTTTGTAGGGACATGCTGTGTTGATAAGCAGAATAGTAACTTTTAGTTGTAGATTTATTTACACATTTGCAGGAGGAGTAACAGAGGGATAAAACATGGGACAGCCCATATAGACTGGTCTTACACGACCATAGTTTTACACCGCAAATGGTCTGCAATTGCGGGTTTAAAATTGCGGACCATTTAACGTCCCATAGTTTTCTATGAGGTCTCTTACACCACCGTAGTTTTTGTCCATGGTGTGGCGCGCTGCAACCGTGGTCCGGACAGTATACCGCATGTCCGTAATGGCCGTACTTAGAATAGAATTCTATGGTCGCGTGCATATTTGCGGATACACATAACACATGTTCAGTGTGTATCCGTAATTGCGGATGTCAACGTGTGTTTTGTGGTGTGTTTTGTTTTTTGCAGATCCGCATAATACTGATACACACGGAACGTTGCAGATGCACTTTGTGGTTGGGAACGGACGTCTGTGAAATGAGTTTTTATAGAGGGAAATTTGTGTTGCGGATCCGCAAATTGCGGACCGCAAAAACCACTACGGTCATGTAAGACCAGCCTTACACTTACACCAGAAATGAATGTACATGTTTTGTTCATTTCCATGTGTAATTTTTCTTGTCTTATTCTATATTACAGTGTGGACGATGGAAATGCTGATACCGCAATGGAATGACAACTAATTAATTCAGAATTTAGATTTCCCTCGCCTGATATGTTGCACCTATTGGACAAGAGAATGATCAAGGTACCAGGGAGACAGTTTACAGGAAGAGTTATCTAAAAGACTGCATAAGCCATGGCCTCCAAGGTGTCATGTTTATACATTCTGACAGTTGTGTGTTGGGCCAGCGCCCTTTGGTACCTGAGCGTCACCCGTCCGACATCCAACTACACAGGTTATAGGCTGAACAAAATTGTCATATCTCAAAAAAACATCTCCTTTGGTAATATTAGAACTCGACCCATAAACCCTCATTCCTTTGAGTTTGTTATTAATGAACCTGAGAAATGTGAAAACAACGGGAGTCCATTTCTGGTCATCCTGATAAGCACAACCCATAAGGAGTTCGATGCCAGGCAAGCAATTCGAGAGACCTGGGGCAATGAAAGCAACTTTAAGGGGATTAAAATTGTCACACTTTTCCTTCTTGGCAAAAACGCCGACCCTGTTCTGAATCAGATGGTGGAGCAAGAGAGCCAGATATTTCACGATATCGTTGTAGAAGACTTCATCGATTCTTACCATAACTTGACTCTCAAAACCTTGATGGGGATGAGATGGGTGGCCACATTCTGCTCAAAGGCCAAATACGTCATGAAAACAGATAGTGATATTTTTGTAAATATGGACAACCTGATATACAAACTACTGAAACCAACCACCAAGCCTAGAAGACGGTACTTCACTGGTTACGTCATCAACGGAGGACCTATAAGGGATGTCCGCAGCAAATGGTACATGCCGAGAGACTTGTACCCAGAGAGCAACTACCCACCTTTTTGTTCGGGAACTGGATATATATTCTCTGCCGATGTGGCAGAGCTCATTTATAAAACGTCCCTCCATACAAGACTTTTACATCTGGAGGACGTCTATGTTGGCTTATGCTTACGCAAACTGGGAATACACCCCTTTCAAAACAGTGGCTTCAATCACTGGAAAATGGCCTACAGCTTGTGTCGCTACCGGAGGGTCATTACGGTGCATCAGATCGGTCCTGAGGAAATGCACAGGATTTGGAATGACATGTCGAGCAAAAAACATCTGCGATGTTAAATTTTTTAGTGTGTTGGGGTTTTTTTGTTACTAGGACAAGTAAAGGCCGGTTGTAAAAAAAAAAAAAAGAATAAAAAACGGAACGAAAAATGACTTTTCTACAACTTTTTCAATTTTTCTGGCCATTATAGACTTTGAGATACCGATTTCTCATTCGATGTAAAACTTTGGAGGATAGTTCTTTCTCTTTTGACTTGAAAATACAATCTGGACTCAACACAACATCATAATCTGTATCATTACAATGTGTGCAATATTACCAAGTATTCCGAATTTATCCTGTATGTATCCATACGTGTCTCCATGTGACATCCTGATAATATCCGTTCGCTGGGCATATCTGACTGTACTGAGAATGTTCTATGTTCTTAGCTCAAATTCGAGACACCGGGAGATACATTGTGTTATCGTAAGTGTATTCAGAATATGTGTAAAATTAATACAAATCTGCAAAAACATATACATCCAAAAATTCTATAGGTAGGGGCAAATTTCTTGCTTGATGTAAATTCTATGGGGTCAAACTATCATTAATAGGATTGCTATCTTTGGCAGCATGTGAATAGGCTTACCTGTTTTCGTTCTGATCACTGGCTTTTTACACCGGGCAATGATCAGAAAAGTATTCCTAGGAAGACTCGTTCCCCCGAACAATTGCCCATGTAAAAAGGCCCATAGTGTATTATTCTCAAGGGCTTACGATGAAATCAAAAACTATGAATGGACCCAACCAACAGAAAGTGTTATCAAATATACTATTATTGAATGACCAGTATTGATAGGGGTAGGCGCCATTGTTTTCACACTCCATATATATTGTCTCCCATTATATATTGATAAGGTTGCACTAAATAGTGACATAGGGAGCACATTGATATATGTTATGCCATCCTATGAACATGCGGAGGAATGATGTTCAGTGCTGGGCCATGTGGCAGCCATGCTGTATAGTTCTATAGTCGATATGTCACCAATAGTGCTGCAACATTGTATCCAAATAATGGTGGATTAAAGGGATTTTCAGCTGGTATTTTTTTTTGGAGATGGTTCAGAATGGGTTAAAAAAAATTAGGCCAGTGAAATAACATCTGTCAAAAAAACTGATGTCCTACATTTGTCCATTGTGATGGCTGGACAGACTCAGTAGAAGTCAGCCAGTCCTTATTTAAAGACAATCTGGCGCCTGTCAAAAATGGGCCGTTACTTCACTTTGGCACAAATGGGTCCCCTGCTGGTCTCTACTTCCTGGTCACACAGGAAATGCTGCTCAGCCAATCGGTGGCCATATCAGTGACCCGCCTCAGTCAGTGATTGGCTGAACATTTCCTATGTGTTGACTGGAACCAAGAAGTAGAGACCAGTGGAAGACCTGGAAATAATTGAAATAGGAGTGTTAGAGGTTAGCAGCTCTTTAAATCTATTGTGAGCCATTTTCAAAAACATTTACCCACCCGAGATCCCCTTTAAAGAGTCCCCGTCTGGAGGTCACTTACTTTATAATACTTGATTTACTTCCAGGCTAAATAATTGATGACCTATCCTTAGGATAGATCATCAGTTAAACATTTCGGAGTCCAACGCCCATGGCCCTGTTCGATTAGCTGTTTGAAGAGGCTGCAGTGTTTGGGTGCAGCCTCTTCAGTACTTACCAAGCACAGCGCCCTACACTTTATAGTGGCTGTGCTTGGTATCACAGCTCAGCCCATTCACTTGAGTAGGACTGAGCTGAGATTAGGCCATGTGACTTATGAATAATACATATCCTACAATGCTGACTACAAGCTGACTCCTCATCTACTATCGGTTGAGCCTTGTATACTGCACATAACAGCTGGATCTGACTACACTGGGTTTGGCTATAGTCTGTAACCACAGAGGCCCTTAGATCTGGGTAGGACCTATACACGCAGAGCGGTAGGATATTGTAGCTAAGTGTATAAATTAATTTTGTGGATACATTTTAGCATTAAAATGGATACAAAAATGCACATTGAAACATGCCCTAGAGTTTTGCAAGGCAAAGTGTGTCTCAATTGCAAACTGATTTGAATATCCCACAAATCCTTGGTGCATATTCTATATTCTTGTATCTGCTGGTAAAATAACATTGATGACGTCTGAATGTTTTCTATCCTTATTGTATGATAGGTTCAATCTATAGACGATCAATCTTAATCTTAAAAACTACATTTGTCATTGAATCTCCGTCATATAAATCATTGATGCACTGCAGATCTAAACCATGTAAACCAATGTTATCTATTCCTATTTAGCAGTATTCAGTCTAACTAGCAAATATCAGAAAAGTATATTCTGAAGTATATTATCTAAGTGTACACATATTGTTCATCAGTGATCATACAACCAATAAAGTGGATACAGATATCTCCTGGATGAAAGAAGATAACCAGATTTTCAAAACAACAACATATGTCTAATCTTTCCTTTTCTATGTGTGGCCACCCAGTGGTTGTGTTATGGATTTCAGGGGTTTTGCTACAATGTTGCAGTATTGTATTGAATTACTTTCATGAGAAATGGAGACTTCTATCTGCACGAGTCACAAAGATTTATTCTTAGGGCTCATGGACACAACGGTCTCAGTTTTGGATCTAAGTGTTCAACATCTGTTTTTGATCTATGTGTCAAATTTTGGAATTTTTCTTTTTTTCTCTTTCAAATTTGTCTTTTGGTGACGTCTCAGTGAAATGGATTGGAATAAGAAATATCCTAAACAAAACTGAATGGATGCACTAATCCTTTAAAAAAAAATCTGACTTGTACATTAGTCAGTAGGAAAGCACGAATCCGAATGCCATTCAATCCAATGAAAAAATGAAAGGCACTTAGTTGCCAAAAATGGTCGTGTGCGTAAACCCTTAGGCCTGGTTCACATCTGCATTCGGGTTTCTGTTTGGGGAGTCCATTTGAGGACCCCGCGAATGGAAACCTGATCCTCATAAGAAAGAGGTTACCTAAGGAAACCTACGGACCCTATAGAATATAATGGGGTTCGTGTGGTTTCCGCATGAGGAATGCAGAGAAAAGTGCTGCTTGCAGGATTACTCCCACATGTTAGAAGAGTCTCCAAACAGTAGGCTGATGATGGCATGTCCCTTTTCTGGGGCCATCAGCACTCAGCAGTAATGTATGCATGTGTTCAATTCTCCTGCAAATTCAATAAAACCGATGCATTAATCTGAGGCCTCCAAGCTAGGGTTGAGCGATCGGGATCGGGATAGATCGGATCCCGATCGGCGATCAAGCAAATTCCACGATCGGAATCAGCTGGAAAATGATCGGAAATCGGATTTTAAAATCGATCCTGAAATCTCAAGATCGGCTCAACCCTACTGCTAGCATTAGATGCACCACAATTATTAAAGGGTGTCTGTTATCATATCAACCCATCCCCGCAGACAAGTAAGTTAGGGTCACTTGCATCGTCAGTGTTTTTTCCTTGTGAATTGGTACCTTAGTTGTGGAGATATCCCTGAAACTAACTGCAAACTGGTTCCTTGAATCAACAAGGGCATTGCCTCTTAATTCTTCAGAGCAACTACAACACCTCATGTGCATTTTGACAAAAATGTCAATTTTTCTAATAGGAAAACACTGTTTGATTTAGTGACCTAAATGGGTAAACAAGAACAATTTTTGTACCAAAACTTGCAACTTTTTATGCCATTTTTTGTTAAATGTGTCCCTCTGTTTGCAAATTAATGTATTCGTGTTTTTACACCATGGTATTCCCATGACATATATTGTCTTCACTAGTAGCAGACAATGGTGGTACAACCCACAGGCCATCCGCATTCTGAAGAAATTTACCTGCCCATTGCTTCACAGCCGCAGTAGGTGTTACCTCTTTGGATTATATGCCTTAAAGAAGAACTCCTGTGAATTGGTTTTGCTTTTATTATGTACATATCCACCCATTACATAACCAATATTACCATATTTAGTTAACCCACCTGAATCCTTCTCTTAAGTAAGGTGATATCAGACCTTGCATGGAGTAATGCAGGAGCTAGAGTGACTTCTTATATGATGGACTGTACCATGCAGGATCTCCACAGGGGAGACAGAAACTTCTGTCACTAACTACTGATGAGCAGACAGTTCCTCTCACACAGTTATAATGGCAGAGCTCACAGCTCAGCCTCCCTAACCATATACTTATAGTGTCTTCGATTATTTAGGAGACTATAGACATAGGTATAATTGTACTGCCTCTCAGCAGGTAGGTATAACACTGTCTCTAGCTGCCTGTAGCTGGCCATTCATTCAAGTGTAGGTGTAAATAAGCCTTATTCCAATATTAGTTCAACACTGAGATTATTTTATTTGGGTTCCTTGAGGAAGAAATGAGACATAAATGAATGTATAGGATGAGTAGAGGAGGTGTAAGGGTGGTCCTTAGACATGAAGATACCAGAGTGGTCCAACAGTATGGAGATACTTTAGTAAAGGGAGAACAGTGGTTGAGAATGCCGTCCTGTATGTGACCTGTTGCTAGGATTATATCAAAATCATATACATATATGTCCAGTGGTGTAACTAAAGTCTAGTGGGCCCGGGTGCAATCTTTTGTCCGAGGCCCCTACCTCATCCCTACTGAATTCTTGATAGTGATGGTTACGGGTGCTAAGGATTTTAATCCACCTTAGTGTGGTTAGGGTAATCTGTGGGTCTCCTTGGTTTATGGGCCAGATGGAAGCTGCAATCTCAATATTGATACCAGTGCTTATGGGCCCCGTAAGGCTCTTGGGCCCCAGTGCGCCGCATCCTCTCCACCCCTTTAAGTTACGCCCCTGCATATGTCACATACAACCCTTCCCATTTGAAAAAGTTAATTTGTTTCCAAGATGACCCAACACTGATTTGCCCCTTCTCCTTAGTAACATGCAACACACAGGATGGCGTTCCCATTGTTTTTTTATTCATTCCCATTTTTCCATACTTTTGGACCACCCTGTATACAGACACCTAGATAGATAGATAGATAGATAGATAGATAGATGATAGATAGATGATTGATAGATAGATAGATAGATAGATAGATGATAGATAGATGATTGATAGATAGATAGATAGATAGATAGATAGATAGATAGATAGATAGATAGATAGAGTGCTTTGCAAAAATTTCCATAAGTCACAAGGTCTTTCCAAAGGGATTTGTCCAGAATCAGACAAATATGGCTGCTTTCTTACACAAACAGTACCACTTCTATTTCACAAGGTGTGTATATTTTTGCAGGTCATCCTCAAGCCGCCATGTTTTTCTTATCTTGCATGACCAAGTAAGAACATCTGAAAGTCTTTTGTTACAATAATTTCTTTCTTTGTACAATTTTTTTTTGTGTGTATGAGCCAAATAATCTAGGAACCATGGTAGAATTATCTGGACAGCTTTACCGAGTACAGTACAGAGTAAGATGAGAACACAATCCACGTCCCTCTTCTCGCCTATTTTATTCCAGCCGCCTGTACATGTGTATATACTGATGAAGGTGTATGTAATTATGGATATTTTTATGTTACCTGTTGTACATACTGTGGTTTGCAAACCATTTTTTTTATTGCATGTGGTTCTTCTCAGAACTGTGCTGGAGACGCCTTAAGCCTGGGATCCAATTCCGGTTTCCCAAAGTGAGTGAAAATTTACTCAAGTCAAAAAAAATTTATTTGTACGCTTCAGTTGATATCATGGCATTGAATCTTTGAACTTGAAATTCATTGCATGGCGGTATTTTATTTATTTATTTTTTTCCAATTATTTTCATGACTATTTTATCGTCTGTACAAACCACATCGCAAGTCGAAATTGTGTCTTATTGTATCAACTATGCATTCTATTTTTTTACATTTTTTTTCTGTACATCTAAAGATTAAGATTAAGAAAATCCACTTTTTTTTATTTATTTATTTTTTGATCAACCCGACCACGTTTTTTTTTTTTTTTTTATAATGCAGTGTGAAAAAAAATCGAAAAAATTGTCTTTCTCGACTGCAAAAAGTAAACAAGTATTGAAGTTTACAGCTGTACAGTGTGCAGAAATATACAATGTTCGATATCAACTTGTCAGAGCTGTAAATAATATTTCAGCTAAATGTCTGTAAAGTGCAATTTTTTGACGTTAACGTATCATATGGTGTTTTGTGCAGTTACCAGTCTCGCTGCTGCTGAAAATATTCTATTTTGTATTATTGTCATGAAAAGGGAAGAGAAAAAAAATCAGAAATCATGCACAGTCACATCCAATCCTCCCTCTGTAAAAAATGAAGCAATGGAGTACAGAAGCACGAGTTCAGTGTATAGACAGATCTGTATGATGAGGATTGTTGTTCTGTATTAAGGTTGATTTTTTTAACAATCTAAAAATAAAGCATAAAACAATTGTGAAAATTGAATGTTTTATTCACTATTGGCAATGGTATTGTTGCTTGTGATGTCATATCATGTTAGAGAAAACCCCAGTTCCAAAATAGTTGGGCCACTGTGCAAACTGTAAAGAAAACTAGAATATAATGATGGGAGATCTCATCTAGGCATATTTTATTGACAATAAAACATATCATAAGGAAAGTTACACAATAGAATATAGATCACATATCAGAAGGTGAAAGTTACACAACAGACCATAGAACAAATATCAGAAGGTGAAAGTTATACAATAGAGCATAGATCACATATCAGAAGGTGAAAGTTACACAATAGACTATACAGTGAAGGAAATAAGTATTTGATCCCTTACTGATTTTGTAAGTTTGCCTCCTGAAAAATACATGAACAGTCTATAATTTTAAGGATATGACCTGGGCGCATGCTCAGTAGCCGTCGTAGAAGCCGCATGCTACTGCGCATGCGCCCAGGTCATTTTTTTTTATCAAAGTCCGTTCGCGAGCACCGGAGATGGGACCGGAGGACATCGGAGGAAGAAGAGGCGTGGATGAAGAAGAAGACACACCCTGAATGCCCGCCCAGTGTGCACATTCGGTAAGTAGAGCACATTCTTTTTTAGGTTATTATTTTAAAACTGGGGGGTAGTTTAATATAACATTTACGGTGCCTGAATAGCCTTTTTAAAGGCTATGCACGCATATGTGGGCTCTATCAGCATGATTTTGCTGATAGAGCCCCTTTAATTATAACACAGAGAGATAGAATATTAAAAATAAAATCCAGAATATCACATAGTAGAAATTTTACAAATGTATTTGCATTTTGCATAGAGAAATAAGTATTTGATCCCTCTGGCAAACAAGACTTAATACTTGGTGGTAAAACCCTTGTTGGCGCGCTCAGCAGTCAGACGGTCTTTTGTAGTTGGTGATGTTTGCGCACATGTCAGGAGGAATTTTGGTCCGCTCCTCTTTGCAGATCATCTCTAAATCATTAAGATTTTGAGGCTGTCACTTGGCAACTCAACTTTTTAAGTAAAAACCATAATCTTTGCAGAATAAACTTTTAAGCCATATGATAATAACAACCCCTTTTGAAGATGATTATATCATGAAATACTGAGAAACCCTGCATTATAGGGAAGGGGATAATATTGATTTCATTTTTTTTTTTTTTAACTTTTTGCTTAGCTGGAACTCTTCAGCCATGTTATAGATGGGCCATCTTCCCACCGGAGCAATCATGGGTCATAAATAGGCCAGCCTGACCCTGTAAATAGGAAACTATTTCAGTAATAAATCTGGCTATGATACTAATTCTTTGGTATAATTGAGAATATAAAAGCAGCTGTATCATAAAGTAAATGCAGAATGGATTTCATATTACGCATTAAAATTAGAAATTAGTTTTTTTTAGAATTTTCAAGTGTGTCTAGAATGGCGGTAAAATAGGAACAAATTGATTTCCTGGAACAGTTTCAAGCCCAGTAAATTATTATTACATCTCTTCATATGGTCAAAACCATCTTCTATGTTTGGGTGAATCAGGATGACAAGATGGCAATTCACGGTGTATGAGACAATTTAGGAATCCGTACCCATTGCTAGAACTGCCCGAGACAATTATCCAAATCAGAAGCTCATCTTGACTTCTTACCTGTACAATTGGCTGTAAGAGTTTGTGTAGCCTCTTGGCTGGACATGTCACAAATATCACAAGTTGAACTGCTCCCCTTGAAATACAACATGATTTTGTGATGTTACCACGAAGTGATATGCTACCGATCCTATTTGTAGCCATCCCATGGGGGAGGGAGGGCGGACACTTTTTTTTTTTAACATTGAGAGAGACATTTTCGGGTTTCTGGTATATGCAGTTTTGAAGGCTATAACTAGAGATGAGCGAACGCTATTTGGAACAGCCGTTCCGAATAGCATGCTCCCATAGAAATGAATGGAAGCCGACTTGATGCAATGTGCAAATACATGAAGGGACAACACAAAGAACTTTCTAATGAACTTTTTACTCCTAGGCCAGTGACAGTGACAAGGGCACATCCACTCTGGAGGAGAGAAAATTCCACCAGAAACATAGAAGGGGATTCTTCATAGTAAGAACAGCGAGGCTCTGGAGTTCTCTGCAACAGAACATGGTGATGGTGGATTCATTGAGCAAGTTCAAAGTGGGCCTGGATGCCTTTCTTGAAGAGAAAAATATAACAGGTTATGGACTCTAGATTTTAACGACACGTTGATCCAGGGTTTTTATACTGACTGCCAGATTGGAGTCGGGTAGAAACTTTTTACCCTGAAATGGGGTAATTGGCATGAGCCTTATGGTTTTTTTTTTTGTTTTTTTTTTTGCCTTCTCCTGGATCAACACTGTAGGACCTGTAGGGGGTTATAGGTTGGACTTGATGGACTGATGTCTTCATCCAAGCTCATCTACTATGTAACTATAATTGCACTGCTAAATTACCTTAAAGTGCTTAAGGGTTTAAGCTTTGTTCCCTATTCTTCACCTCATGTATGATGTGGTGCCAACCACAAAATTACCAAAGAAACATAGTAGATAAGTTTGGATAAAGACACAAGTCCATGAAATCCAACCTATCAACCTGCTAAATTTGTATGTTAGTTGAACTACCATGTGGAGGATGGCAAAAAAACCCAAAAACTATGAGGTGGTCACCAATTTTCCACGAGTGAAGAAATTCCATTAAAAAAAAAAATATTGCGCATACCCATTTCTCTCCAAGAGGTGGTTCATGTCTAGGTAGGAGAAAGAGAAAACCAAAAATGGTTTTCCGGCACCGTATGCTCCAGCTGTGATGGTAGTGAAGGTTGTTTCCATTCATAACACTTAAGACTACACATTGAGGTCTTAAGTCTTCCCATTGTGTCTGAACAACTCTTGATGATTTTAGAAGGACTGTATGGACTGCTCAACCGTCCATATAAATAATAAAAGATAAAATAGACTTTTATCGTGAATTCATAGAAACCACGGACTGCGATGTGAATGGCCAGTGAGCAGAGGTCCATGCACTCACTTATCTAAGTGCTAATTCCTCCTTTGTATTGGCTTTCACTTATTCCATTCACAGCAAAAATAATAATCTTTAGAGCTTTTCAGAGAGGCCAGATGAAAAGCCGCGTGCGCCCCATCACCGGCTCACCTAGTTGAGCATTAGAGTCCCTAAATCACTCCATTCTTTTCAGGCGAGAGCCTCCTCCTGTGCTGGACCATTTACCACAAAAAGCAATTGTGTGAATCACAGGTCAATAGATTAAAAAAGAAAAAAAAAACACAATAAGATTTCCACTTCATAGACTCGACTGTGTTGTGAGCAGGTGCATTTCCAAATCCGGCGATGTATGAGCAAAGCAACGCTGGAGGCTGTAAATGGAAACTTCTTAGAAAACTGAGAAAATATGCAATCATTTTCCTCCCCGACCACCAATAACAGTTTATAATATGTTTGAAAGGAATAAAATGACTTATCTCCTGGGCCGAGTCCAAAGTGCTTACTCGGGGGAAAAAAAAAATTAGCTTCCCGACCATGTTCCTAGAGTGCTTGTTTTTTCCGCCCAATGTTTTAAGGGGAGGGGGTGCTAGAAAAAATTCATATATTAATATTGCTGTATCATACCATATCCTATTACAGGTTCCATTTCTACAGTGGCATAAACTAAATGGATCTGTTAATATTATATTCCCCGTACCCCTAGTATGCCTTATTCTGCTACTATGTATGCGGCTGAATCGGCATAGTCCGAGATTTCAACAATTTTGGCCAGGAAGCAGGAACTGTCAACAAGAGACCAGTGTAGTCATATGGGTATAAGTACAAGCATGAGTAACATATTTTATCCTGTCTTTAGCCAAAGTTTTTAATACCTTGAAAAAAAACCGTAAGGCTGAGAAAAAAAAACAGTGTTTCCTCATTTTGGGGCTGAGAGAGGAACTAATACCAACATTGTGTACGGTGCCATTTCCTTACTGCCTGCCACTCAGCCTTATTAATTAGGATTACGACAGTTACCCGGGATTTCTGGTTATTTGGTCATAAATACGGCCTCTCTGACCTTATCAGTATAAACATGGCACGTCTTTTGCCCAGGATGGTGTATCTTTAGCAACATTTCTCATTTTGAGCACATTTAGCCTGGGCTAGAATTTTTCAACATGCTAGATATGTGGGTGTTGATTTTCAAAAAGAGGGGTTGTGGTTTAAATGCACCACGATATGTGCCAAAAGCGCAACAAGATTGTGTCGGAAAATTCTGGCACAAAAAGCCAACTCGAAGGTGGCATGAACTTAGACTAGACATTCTAAAGACAAGACAGATTTACCATCCAGCATCAGCCATTGCGGTATCTTAAAGGGATTCTACCATTAAAAATCTTTTTTCTGTGGCTAACACATAGGAATAGCCTTTAGAAAGGCTATTTGTCTCTTACCTTTAGATGGGATCTCCGCCGTGCCGTTCCTTAGTAATACCGTTTTTTACCGGTATGTAAATTAGTTCTTTGGCAGCGATGGGGGCGGGCCCCAGCGCTGAAAATGTGATGAGGGCGTCCCCACCGCTGCCCAAGAACAGGATCCTGCGCCGCCTCTATCTTCTGCTGGATCCTCCCCTTCTTTCTTCGTCTTTCTTCTGACGCCTGCGCAGTTGGCTCTGCCACTGAGACACTAGTAGAGCCGACTGCGCATGTGCGCAATTGGGGCTTCGGAACTATGGCCTTGCATAGTGTCAGAGCCGACAGAGGTGAAGCCGCTGAAGAAAGACGAAGAAAGAAGGGGAGGATTCAGCAGAAGATAGAGGCGGCGCAGGATCCTGTTCTCGGGCAGCGGTGGGGACGCCCTCATCGCATTTTCAGCACTGGGGCCCTACTAAGTATTACTAAGGAATGGCGCAGCGGAGATCCCAGCCTTTCTAAAGACTATTCCGACGTGTTAGCCACAGAAAAAAGATTTTTAATGGTAGAATCCCTTTAAGTTTGCACTGTGTATTAGTAAAGCTGAACCATAATGTGCCTTGAGTTCCATGGAGTGCTTTATGAGGCCAAGGTGCGGTGGGTTCCCACTGACCCCTGGTCTCAGGCATTGCCCTGATGTCTACATGGTCCTCTGCTGCCTCAGATTTCTAGTTCTACCAAACATCACAAAGGAAACTTTACTGTGCAGAGTTTTAGTCGAGAAACATTTTCCATCAGCTCTGATGAAATGCACTTAACAACTCAATACTTTTCATATGTTATTGAATTCATTTGTCATATGAATAGAATTATTATCTGTCAAGAGCAAAAACATCACCCAGCCTGGGGTACGGCGGTGCTATAGGCAAGGTCATGCTCAATAGCCGCAGATGCAATTTACTACAGAGAAGCACAACCACGTCTCCTCGTACAATCCTCTGCTCCCCAGAAGAAATAAAGATATTTGTTTACTCCATTAAACTTATTAAAGTCTGTAGACAAGATCCTCAGACAATGTCTCAAGGTCATTGTATAGTATATAGTGTACTGTGGAAGTCGGCTATATTCTATGATGCTATTGGAAGGTAGTGGCCACCGCCTTGTGTACTAGAAGAGATTGCAATAGAATTCTTGTATTGTTAGATTGTTGTCTGATCCGTGAAGGGAGTGAAGATGCTATCACAATAAAATGATACATATCTGTATCATCCAAGTCTTCCTATCATACTGGTTGCCTCCAATGGGACCCCTTTTAGCCCGATGAGAGCCCATGGTGGGTCTATTGTTCCTATGATTAACTCTTAGCATCGGGGAAGGAATATCAATTCCTTGGAGTAACACAACACCGAGAGTGAAGCAATAAAGTTATCAATGTATGTATTAGAAATGGGCGACCCTTACAAAATTTGGCTCTTGAGTATCTGTGAGGTTCGTCCACCTGTCTTGTCTTGAAACAAACAACTGTAAGTGCTATTATTATACTCTTCAGACATTAGAGTAAAATAAGTGGAGGCCCAAGGGGGATGTGGAAACATAATGGACACTTATACTTACCTCTCCTGTGCTACCTCGTGGCATCCGTCACTTCCTCAAGGACTTGCTACAAAGTATCATGATGGTGCAACCCATGTGATCCCTGAGGCCCAATCACAGACTTCAACAGTCCCCTGGGGCACATGACATCATCCAGAAAGTCGGTAAGGTGATAAGAAAAGTCCAGCAGAGTTGAGGAAAGGTAAGTCTTAGTTTTTATTACCTCCTCTGGGTCTCCACTTCCTAGACTCTGGAATCTGAAGAGTATAAAGTAGTTTGTGAATGGCAAACAATATAAATCAGGTTGGCTACAAACCAGTTCGCTCATCTATAATGTACAAGTAACATTGTAAAAGTTTGGAGTATTTCTACATCAGGGAAAGTTTTTGCATCTTGATATTTTAAGTTAAGTGCTTCATTATGCAAATGGTTTTAGTAATGCAACAGATCTAAATATGACAAGAAATTGTCAAAGAATCCGGGGACTTCGTGATAACTAAACTCCAGCAGATATCCGATCCATCATACCTGTTTACTCCAGTCTATAGAATTCCCAGGAAACTTCCTATATGATTTTTAGAAGTGATTAATCTGAATTGTGTCCGCTATGCTTATTGTAGAGATCACTGTATGCCTTTAGTACATATATGTCTTATGATGCTTTCTTATCAGACGTTAGGGTTATACACTGTCTACCAATAAGTATGTGGACCCCTGTGGTACAATAGAAAAACCACATTTATTCCTATCCAATAGTTGGTATTTCCCAGTATATGCTTCCTTACAGATGGGATTGAAGTCTGAAGAGATGAAAATCATCAAGAGTATACATCAACAACAGAAGATACTAGAGTCTGGAAAAACGGGGTTCACAAAAGTCCAAAAGTCTACTTTAGAAAGTATCAAAAGAGGACCAGAGAAAAAAGAGGATCACCGCGCTTCAGTCCAATGTTAACAATAGGTAATCTTTATTGGTATCGAAAGAAACACTACGCGTTTCGAGCATACTGCCCTTTTTCAAGTGTATAAACTCTCCCGGACCAGAATAAGTCTACAGTGTGAACACTAGGAATATATGTTGTTTTTCTATTCTACAACAGGTGTCCTAATACTTATTGGTAGACAGTGAATAACCATAACCTGGTGTTCACACTGTAGACCTATTCTGGTCCAGGAGAGTTTATACACTTGAAAAAGGGCAGTATGCTCGAAACGCGTAGTGTTTCTTTCGATACCAATAAAGATTACCTATTGTTGACGTTGGACTGAAGCGCGGTGATCCTCTTTTTTCTCTGGTCCTCTTTTGACGTTTATCGACACCAAGGGTGGCACGGATCCTGCAGCTGTACTACTTGGGGTAGCACCCCCCCTATGAAGTGGTCCACAGGCCCATTCAATGGTTGTATTTACAACCACTGAAGGTGAGGAGTTTTCATACTCACCTCCCAATTTTTCCAAACGGTATTTCATCATATGCAGCTCTGTGCTGTTCTTTATTTTTTCACTTGTACTTTAGAAAGTAGGTGGGGAGGGTATTTAGATTAGAGTAGGGATTAATTTTTTTTTATCCCAGACAACCCCTTTAGAATTCAATGGGTCATAAATGGGGCGATACACTGTGTGGAGAGCTTATACTGGGACATTACACTATATGTTGGAATATGTTGTGTATAGGGCGCCAAAATAGAGCAATATGATGTATATAGGGGCCAATAAGGTGCATTATACCATTTATAAGGGCCAATATGGAACATTATACCATCTATAGGGGGTCAATATGGAGCATTATACTGTGTATAGGAGGCACTAAGGTGCATTATACCATTTATAGGGGCCAATAGGGAGCATTATGCCATCTATAGGGGGTCAATATGGAGCATTATACCATCTATAGGGGGCCAATATGGAGCATTATATTGTATAGGAGGCACTAAGGCGCATTATACTGTGTAGAGTGGATAAAAGGAGCATTATACTGTATATTGGTGGCAATAAGGAGCATCGTACTGTATATAGGGGTTGTGGGTACTGTATATAGGGGTTCTGGGTTTCTGCTGCACTATTTTGTTTGAATTTCTTCAGGGTCACACAGCTATAATACAGAGGTCATCTACTCTCTGTATTAAAGCTGCAAGTCTTGTTATAATAACTTACGTAGGGATTGACTTCATTAAATATTGTGCAGAAGATGAAGTAGTCCTTGATTTTTTTTTATTTAAATTGGCTCGCCGTACATAAAAGGTTTACTACTCGTGACCTATACTAACCCAACGCGTTTCATCCTACAAGGTAGGACTCAGCAGGGGATTTTACAACAGTAATTGTGCTTGATAAAGCGATGCCGCTATACTGTGTCCAGCTGACAAACAAATATACATCCAGAGTGGTGGGAATCTGGACACGCCGGGCAAAGGTCACGCGACACCAGACGGTCCATCACTTTCTATTGCAGATTTAGAACTCATGGCTTAATGGGACTTCGGTTTCTATTTTCTTTATTCACCTCATTTTGTTTATTGACAAAAATAATCTATTAACCCTTCCTGCACACCAGTACTCTACATCCACCTATACAATACTCTACAAGGCGTATGTTGTCGGGTCCGCACCCATGCAGTTCTATCACTCCAGTCCCCCATTACGAAATAAAGAGACAGACAACGTGTATAATAGACTTTAATTCCTTTCACTGTATCCGTCATCTCGGCATCACCTTTGTGTAAACAGTACAATAGAATGGAATTACATTGACTTGTGGAAATGGCTGAAACACGGCAAGAGCTGATGAGTTATAAATAACAGGTTTATTTCAGTACGGTATAATAAAGACTGTCGTCAGCATGTAAGGAAACGCAATCTCCTACCATAGGATCTAAGAATAGAGAAATCAGTAAGAACGTACTCTGAATATCAGTAGGTTTTATTGCACACCAATGTCTACTGGTTCCTTACATACACATGTACATACCTATCGTACCGCTGCTTCAAATTTTGCAAACTACTCTTATCTATTATTTCACCTCCCTGCAAAATGTACAAATAAAGCTAATACGGATTTTTGCATAATATTTTCTAATGTATACAATACCATAGAAAGAATCCTGGATAGATGTGCCCACCTAACGTATTAGGAAAAGGGCGGGGGGCTCTTCTAAATCTCTAAATCAGTAGTACTAAGGGAAGCAAATGTCCAGCTTAAACGCCATTACTCTGAATAGATCCAGAATTTGGTGATGGTTCATCTTCTAATACCTCTTTACAGTTTGCTGAGATATTTTTTCTGATACAAAGCTTCAAATCCCCGGCATAGATATGGGATTATATTATATTAAATAAAATAAAAAATCTGACTTCCTGCAGGTGCCACTAGAGGGAGCCCAGGTGTCTGCTGCAGACTGTTTTGTTATAGAGTGCAATAAAGACACAGTATATACAGTATGCAATTTGCTCCTCAGCTCCCTCTAGTGGCACCTGGAGGAAGAAATAATTTTTTATTTTATTTAATTCTATAACTATGCTGGGGATTTGGAATTCTCTATAAGAAAACAGATCTCCAGGGCTATAAAGGCATATAAAGACATGATTCAACACAGAATGTTGGACCTAAAAATGACATGATGATATAAGGTGGAGTTTCCCTTTAAGGTAAAAGCTATAAAGCACAGTAATAAATGAAAATACTGTATTAAAGCTCACTAACCCTAACCTGAAAAAAAATCATCAGTAAATATTTTTATATATTTGGGTTGCCCTCTTATGTGAAGCTGAAAACAATACTATAAATCAAATCTGTACCCTGGAAAGTTGGGTGATAATATCGCTGCCACTTGGGTTGTCTCTCCTTGATTCTCCAAACTTCTTAAAGTAAACATGTAATGTTGTCTGTTGTTAAGTACAATATGACAGGGAGAAGGAGAGAAACTGAGAGCTTCTCTCCTCTATCATATAACCTATATATCACAGAGCTCAGCTTCTCTCCTCTATCATATAACCCTATATATATCACAGAGCTCAGCTTCTCTCCTCTATCATATAACCCTATATATCACAGAGCTCAGCTTCTCTCCTTTATCATATAACCCTATATATGACAGAGCTCAGCTTCTCTCCTCTATCATATAACCCTATATATCACATAGCTCAGCTTCTCTCCCTCTATCATATAACCCTATATATCACAGAGCTCAGCTTCTCTCCTATATCATATAACCCTATATATCACAGAGCTCAGCTTCTCTCCTCTATCATATAATCCTATATATCACAGAGCTCAGCTTCTCTCCTCTATCATATAACCCTATATATCACAGAGCTCAGCTTCTCTCCTCTATCATATAACCCTATATATCACAGAGCTCAGCTTCTCTCTTCTATCATATAACCCTATATATCACAGAGCTCAGCTTCTCTCCTCTATCATATAATCCTATATATCACAGAGCTCAGCTTCTCTCCTCTATCATATAACCCTATATATCACAGAGCTCAGCTTCTCTCCTCTATCATATAACCCTATATATGACAGAGCTCAGCTTCTCTCCTCTATCATATAACCCTATATATCACAGAGCTCAGCTTCTCTCCTCTATCATATAATCCTATATATCACAGAGCTCAGCTTCTCTCCTATATCATATAACCCTATATATCACAGAGCTCAGCTTCTCTCCTCTATCATATAATCCTATATACCACAGTGCTCAGCTTCTCTCCCTCTATCATATATCTTCTTGATTGAATGAATATGTAACGTACGTGTGTTGTAATCCATGAAACTCTTGACATTTGCTTTAAATATATTGGGCTCCAATAACCAAAACCACTATATATTTGGTCCCAGTATATGAACTAATGTAGCCATTTGTAATCATTGGATGTAAATCTGCAGGTTCTTGTTACATTGAATTGTAAACTTAGATAGTTTCAGGTATGGATGATGCTGTATTTGTTCTAACCACGACGTAGTAGCGCTTTAACTTCTATTGCATATTATTAAAGGGATTCTACCACTAAAATAATATTTTTTCTAATTACCACGTCGGAATAGCCTTAACAAAGGCTATTCGTCTCTTACCTTTAGACGTGGTCTCCACGGCGCCTTTCCTTAGAAATACCGGTTTTAACCGGTATGCAAATGAGTGCTGCCCAAGAGCTCTTTCCAGTGCTGCCTCCATCTTCATCTGCAACCCTGCCTCTTCTGTCTTCCGACGCGGTCCAATTTCCGATGCCTGTGCAGTAGGCTCCTGCATTGAACTACAAGAGCAAGAGCGGCCTCACAAAAATGGGTGGCTGCTCTTGCTCTTGTAGTTCAATACAGGAGCCTACTGCGGACGGCCGGCAGCAATTTTTGGGAGGCCACTCTTGCTCTTGTAGTTCAATACAGGAGCCTACTGCGGAGGCGTCGGAAGTTGGACTGCGTTGGAAGACAGATGAGGCGGGGTTGCAGCTGAAGATGGAGGCAGCGCTGGAAAGAGCTTTCGGGCAGCAATGGGGACGTGCTCATCACCGTTTGAGCGCTGGGACCCACCTACATTGCTGCGGAGAACTCATTTGCATACCGGTTAAAACCGGTATTTCTAAGGAACGGCGGCGCAGAGACCACGTCTAAAGGTCAGAGACGAATATATTCTGACATGGTAATTAGAAAAAATGTTAGTTTAGTGGTAGAATCCCTTTAAGGTTACACTGTATACTGATAACAAAGGGTCCCAAATAGAAATTTAATGGGTTTTTCCGAGACAATGCTATTCAGGACCTATCCGTAGCATAGGCCATCAGTATCTATGCTATCAGGACCTTGGTCAGTCAGCTGTTGCTTCCTCTTCTCAGGCCAGTGACATCATGTCCATTGGTTAAATGACCATGCTGAAAAACCAAGCATGTCCCCTACACAATGCACAAAGCTTGGTAAGTACCAAAGTCCCAGAAAATCACTTTAAAGGGAACCAATCCCATTATACATACTGTCCTTTCTGTGTTATAGAGCATAATTGTCTATTGGCCCTGTGGGTAACCCCCTTTTAAGTGGAATAGGTTTCCATTTTTCATGTCCTCAAGCGAGCCCGAATTACAGAAACCTAAGCGCAGGTGTGAACCTAGAGCAATAAAGACGTATCAAATTTTATATTACTGAATGTTTCATTTACAGTTTCATGTAAAATTATATTAAAAATTTCAACCAGACACTTAGGCTTTATCCACATGGCTGTGCCATTTTTCACGGACCCAACATCCATGGGAAACAGATGTCTCATTCTGCTGAAGCCCTTTGAAGGGACTTATTCACATGAAAGCGAATAACGGACATGGGATGGCGGTTTTTCAGACAGCCATCATGTGTCCATTTTAAAGACCTTGAATGTCCATCGGTCTGTTCACATGGCTCTATCTAGGGTAGAACATACCAGTTTTTCTGATGGCTGTAAAAACAATACATTAAAAAAAGGATATGTGAATAGACCCATAGACTCACATGTGAATAAGGCCTCAACGTGTGAACTACTGTACCCGCGGCACACAACTATAACTTGACTTTCTCAATGGCTTTTGTTTTGTTTTGTAAGAATCTAACACAACCCTGGGAAAAATGCTAATTATATGGTCATAACAAATTCTGACAGGTTAGAAATATTGTGTTATGTCTCCGATGGGCTTCATCTATATACAGTATCTACCGGGAATTGGCATAAGCTCAACTATCAAAAAAACTGCAAAAATTTAGATTTTTTTTCTTACTATTTGGAAACTTCTATGGAACGTTTTGGTGCAAGGCACTATAGCAAAGAAAAGAAAGGTAAAAGGGATTTTTTTTTCTTAAATGTAGATTGCGAGTTCCACATGGAGCTCACAATGTACATTTTTTTCCCTATCAGTATGTCTTTTTTGGAATATGGGATGGAAATTCATGCAAACACAGGGAGAACATACAAACTCCTTGCAGATGGTTTTTTTTGCCCTTGGCAAAAAAACACCAGGACTCCAGTGCTGCAAGGCTGCAGTGCTAATCAACGAGCCACCATGTGGCCCCAGCTAAAAGGGATTTGTCAACAAGTAGTCGATAGGAATTTAGGTAAGATTTTTATAGGGTAAGGTACAAAAGTATAAAAAACTTTGGGACGGGCTCTCTAAATCTGAGACAGTGTTAGTAAATCTGCTTATTGTCTTTCCTGCTGGTGATTCCACCTACCCTACCCCACCCCAAAGTTAAGACAGCATACTCCCCGTACCAGTGCAGGGGTGGAAACTGCTGGTGACAAGTCCATAATGCAAGCAAGCTACGGTACCAGCACATCTTTGATATAGAACCTGACTGATCTTCACAAGAACTGGGCATATGCCAGACACCATGGCAATGTGGTTAAACACACTCACGGTTGGGTCTACTGAAGTTTCAAGAACCCCTGGAGCCACCCTTGGTGAGACCCCAAGAGCCAGCCTTGGTGGGACCCCGAGCCAGCCTTGGTGAGACCCCTGGAGCCAGCCTTGGTGAGACCCCTGGAGCCACCCTTGGTGAGACCCCAAGAGCCAGCCTTGGTGGGACCCCGAGCCAGCCTTGGTGAGACCCCTGGAGCCAGCCTTGGTGAGACCCCTGGAGCCAGCCTTGGTGAGACCCCTGGAGCCAGCCTTAGTGGGACCCCAAGAGCCAGCCTTGGTGAGATCCCTGGAGCCAGAGTTACGTGGAACCTCAGCCTCAATGCACAGTCATGAAAGCGACAATCTAAGGATGGTTACACATGAAATTTTGGATGGCCGTCATGTGGCCATCTAATCTATGATGGGATACTTTGCATAAGGGATCCCACCTTAAACAGTTACAACTAAACTGGCCAATTGAGGGGTAGTTTAGTTGCCAAAAAAGGTGCAGTAAGTCTGGGCAATTTGGCTGAACATTGGCTACAAGTGTCCAAGCCAAACAAAAATATTTTCTGTGGCTCAAACTATCCCATAGGACCAATCTGGTTTTGGGAGACTAAAGTCTGTGGTTATTTGGTGGCGAACACTTGCGGCATTTGCTCATACGCTTTCATCCAATGAAAATCTATTGTGCATGGCCAGCTTTGGCACAGCGTGCTAGCCGGGCAATACTCTGTATGGCTATTAGAAAGTTTAGACATTAAAATTCCCTTCCTTGTGCATTGGCTTGCAAAGTTTTTTTAGTGCAGTGACATTTGATTTACAGCTTTTATCTATTATCTATAAACTACAGTATATTAGGTTATCTGACAATAAAAGAAAGGGTTAACTCATCTTGACCCAATATAGTCCTCATTCCTTTTGAGCTGAAGTTCTGAACCCCCAAAAATGTTGGTGCTAGATTTTTGTGGGCCAATGAGGTTATGCTTAGTGCAAAAGACACTGACTTAGGTGTCTGCAGTTGTGGTTTAAAGGGATTGTCCAGAATAAAGTTATGTTCGATAAACAGCGCCACATACCTCCGCAGGTTGTGTATGGTAGTGCAGCTCATCCCTATCTAAGTAAATGGAACTGAATTGCAATACCAGGCACCGACCATAGACAGCTGGGGTGCTGTTTGTATAAAAATAACATAGCGTAGATCCTAATTTTCTTATCCTGGACAATCCCCTTGAATATTAGAGCAGTATTGCAGTCATCCCATCAGAAGCCACATTTCGTTCTATAGGGTGATTTTATGGCTAAGAAGTAGTAAGGTGGACAATTCCATAACACCTGCAATTTCTGCACCTATCAATAAATTCGATGGGTGTTCCTGAGTGTTCACTTGGAAAATCTCTAATATTTGCTATAAGGGATCCAGTTTCGACTGAATAAAGGCAGCTCTGGGCACATTCTTGAGCTGCAATGTCTTCAAGGCACCTTCTATGTGCGCTGTGCCCTTGCAGACACTCCAACTCATATTTACCAGGCAGTGCTAAGAGATAAGGCACCTTATGTGTCACATGCTTAGCACGGCTTTGTATATATGGGCTACGACATAAGTGGCCAACTGGTACAATGGGCTAGACAAACTCAGCCGTCCATAGAGACATCCACTGAGCTGTGGTCCAATGTCAGGGACTCCATGGCCACTCCTAATCTACAGTACACGCATGACTATTGGTAGATCTGTTCTGTTCATATATTATTATTCAATTTACATTCCCAACAGGACATATCTTAAAAGAAGAAATTCTACAATCAGTGAGACTTTATAAAATATTCCTATACAATAGTATAGAACCATTTTACGGTAAAGAACTTTCAAAAACTTAATAAAAATAAAATGTTAACACAAAATAAGTGACTATAATTCTGTGGTTAAGGCTAGACCAGAGATTTTGGTGTGCGATCAATCGTTACAGGTTCGACCCTTTGAACATCCTTCCCTAATCTTAGTGAATGGAATTGCATTGCAACCCTTATATCGGCCCAACCGTGACTTCCAACCACAACTTTTTGTGATGGTCGTGGGACTCCATTCAATGATCTTTGGACACACAACGAGAATCAGAGCCAGAATCGCTATGTGTAGCCCTAGCCTTAATCTAGTCTTGTTTCTGGTTTTATCAGATTCCACATATGGGGCTGGATTATTAGACATGCTGATCATTAGTGCTGGATTATGACTGACATTTCACATGGTGGCCACTGGAGGACAGTGTGCTGAGCAGCATAACCTCATAGGGTTTGTTGCAAACCAGTGGAGTAGAGGCAACTAACGTAAAAAAAAAAAAAAATGGAGAATTTATCAAGTGTCTAGTATGCCAGTCATGGCTACCCCTGCACCACTGGGTAAAGTGCCTCAAGTGAATAGCAGCTGATCTTCAGTACCAGGTGTGGCCACTACACAGAGAACAGTGCTGTCTACTTCCTGTTCCAGATAGATCATCAATATCCCAGAGAAACCCTTTAATTAATCCAAAAAAATGCTGTAAAATCATATTTAACAAAGTTAAAAAATTGCTGTAAAATCATATTTAACGACCCCCACCCATTGGATATTGATGACCTATCCATAATTGGGGTCAAAATGATAGTTCAGCTTTAAAATGAAAAAAAAAAAAAAAAAAAAAAGCTAAATAATTCTGTATTACCATAATAATCTACCCAGTATTAAACATATCTGTACCATTCATTAAAGGGGTATTCCCATCTCTGGAATCAAATTCTGACTTATAACTAAAGCTAATTGATGTGTTTTACCCAATACATTGTCTGTCAGATACAACTAAATCTCTCCCTCTCTGGTTGCCTAGGTTATAATCCTCTTCTCAGATCCAAATGATGCCTGTTCCCGGCAACCTCTATTCTTTTCTCTCTCTTTCTCTGTATATTGCTTTCAGTTGCTGAGCCCTGGTAAGTGCTAGCAGAGTGACTTGACCAGTGTCTCTGTAATCTGTGTATGCAAATGTAAAAGAGACAGGAGGACAGCTGAAACCCTGAGATGAGAAAACCCCTTTAAACTGAGGCCCCACGTTGCAGAAACGCAGTGTTTTTTGTTGCAGATTTTTTTTTAGGCAAAGTTAGGAGTTGCTACAAAAGAAATAGGAAATATATAGGAATCTCTTATATTTCTCCTTTCTACTCAATCCACTCCTGACTTTGGCTCAAAAACGCAACAAAATAAGCTGCGTTTCCGCAACGTTGGGCCTTAGCCTTAAACCTGATTTTATCGTTATCGAGACTGTAAAACATGTTGGCATATTGCCTTAACAACTTACTGTCAATCTTACACCTTATTTTGGTCCCATATAAGATCCAAGCTGTACAGAGTCACAACATGGCATAATATTTCCTTCCACGTGATCCCGACAGGACGCTAATATAGCCCGCTCCGTCAGACGCTGCATTACATGGGCACTTCCCCTATAATCATTACTTCTACAGGAAAATACCTTTGTAGCATGGCGCTGTGTAGGCCCCATATGGCAGCCTGTCAGAGCTGTAGGAACTCCACATGCAGACATAGAGCCCTATGCATGAGACATTTTCATTTAGGAACAGGCCACAAAGACAGGATATCCTATAGTCAAATGGAGCAAACAAATAACCAATGAAATAACAGTAATATTAAGATCCGGTTTAGGACGGGGCCCCACGTGGCGCAAACTGCGCGATTTGCCCACTGCAGAAACTCCGCGGGAAAAATCGAGGTGTTTTACAGTCAGGGCAAAGTGGATGGGATTCTAGTGAATCCCATGCCCACTTTGCGATAAAAAACGGCACTGTTTTGGAAATCGCAGCATGTCAATTATACCTACAGAAAGGCCGGCGGTTTCCCCATAGGTATAATTGAAACAGAAAGTCCTCAAAGGAAACCTCTGCCAACTTTCTGTCTAAAGCGCTGTGGGAAGAACCGCGATGCGTTGCCGCCACGGTGGGGCCTTAGCCTTATCCTACACTTGGATTGCCCTGACTTCAACTTGCTGCTTAGAGGGACTGTATAGGACTAGAATAAACAGCGCCACACCCGTCCAGTGGCTGCCTATGGTATAGCAACTGAACTCCTTGCATTAAACAAGGCTGAGCTGCAATACCAGACACAGCCTGAGAACAGATAAGGCGCTATTTAAAAAAAAAAAAAAAAAAAAAAAAAAAAAACAGCCATGTTTTTCTAATCCCGTAGAGCCCCCAACATGAAGACTGTATACTAGATCAGCCGCAATAAGCAAAGAAAAAAACGTAACCACAAGTATCCACTGGATGTGCAATTCATAAATATATGAAAATAAACTTCACAGTCCTTTATCCATCTAGGATTCAAGTTTGGCTAATAAATTTTTTTTTTTTTTAGTTTTTCAGACTATTAATTTTAAAATAATCCAGAAAATAGGCAGTCTTATTAATCGACATTACAACGAAAATAGAGGAGAATTTACAGTGAGAGGAGCCATAGACAGGTCGGGATAGCCAATAAATAGAGCTGTTATCTTTAGCGCGCTTTGCCTTCCTTGCTTTGTACGGGGGCGACGGCGGATTTGATTGCTAAGTGACATTGGTTAATCTCTTTCTGGATAGCAGCAGTGATTACACTCGTGATTTCATCTTGTGAACTTTTGGTGAATTTCTAGATTCGAAGCAAATCTTGCAGGTTACTATTTTTATCCCTTTTTTTTTGTATTATTATTCTCTCCTCTAGGATAGCCACAAATGATGGGACTCTGTCAGGTGCCACATTGCAGATAATCAACTGATGCTTAACTGAGCGAAACCAATCAACTTGACTTCATCGGGAATTTCTGTCCCATCACAACCGGACGCCTACGAAGGAAAAAAAAAAAATCAGAGAAAAATCAGAATGACAACTACCAAACCAAGGCAATTATTTTGTCAGATTTATTTATGAAGTCGACCACGGCGCGTTAGGGTTTATTTCTAAAAATAAGCTATGGATAATCTTGGGCTATAGAAATGAAAAAAAAAATTTATTTATAAGAGTGATGGTGGAATGTTGACTGTATCGACGAGGTTAGAAATGATATTTTATATGCAAAGGACCTACGGGAAGATCTGGTCCTCGTCATAGTTGATCCCCAAGGATATATTGATTGTGGAGAGTAAACATAATGGACAGAGCACACTCAGCTCTGCTACATCTCGGGTGTAGCAGAGCTCAGCGCACGGCCAGCTCTGCTATACCTGTGCGCTCAACACTGCTACTTCTGAGATCAGACCACAATGGAGACTGCTGTGGACCGATCTTAGACTCTGGCAGAACCAGCGTTGATTGGCCGAATGCTGTACTCTGTATGGCATTTGGCCAATCAACACTGGTCAATGCATTCCTATGGGAAAAAGTCAGCTCCCACATATCGCAAGCTGACAGGGATCTCGAAAAGATAGAGCCCCAAAGAGCTGTGTGAGTAACATTCCCACCTAAATAAAGGTAATCCCTAGCTAACCCTGCCTGTACATTTATCCCTGTCTCACAGTCACATAGTTCACAGTCTCATATGACCCGAATCTGAAATCGACCATTCGTATAAATTGGAGGTTGCCTGATTTAGCCAGCCAATTACTTTTTCTGATTTTTTTTCGATGCCTCCGTTGTCGTAGTTCCTGTCCCACCTTCCCTGCACAGTTATTGGTGCAAAAAAAGCGCCAGGGTAGGTGGGAGGAGATACGAATTTTTAGTGCGTTTGCCTCGTGGTATTCAATTGTAATCAAATACCTTGAATGGCCTGATATTCGATCGAATATGAATTCAATTGAACGCCATTCGCTCATTTCTAGTAAGGAACAAGGGATTTATGAAGAGGCTCCGGTCTCTTCATAAGTTAGGGGGTGTTCACACTACCGTCAGTGTCCGACAGGTAATGTCCGCTGCTAATGTCCCTTCAAAATCTTGCATGGACATTAGCAGCGGACACTAGCTGTGTCCGTGACATTTTTCATTGATTTAAATGGAGATCGGGTGCGTTCTTTCACTGTCCGTGTCTGTCCTTAACTGTCCGTTCCCAAAGATGTCCGACTTTTCAAGTGGACAGCAAAACCCGACTAATAATGACTATACAACGAAGAAGGACGCCAGCTGCTTTCAAGGATCGATGAATGAAAATCCACGGTATTTAAAAATTAATTAACTTTATTTTCACATCTTTTAAAAAGTTACATTGTAGTCAGAGTCTGGCCTGAAAGTACAAAGGCAACGCGTTTTGGGACAGTACGTCCTTTCTTCTTGGCTCATCAGCAGGCAGTGGTCCACCTGCGAGCCGAGCTCTTCAGGATACGGTGGAATTACAGCTATTATACAGGGTGAGCTGATCCATATTTTTCTTTGACTTTCTAATAATGACTATGTCAGCCCGAGAAGTCCCTACTCTGGGACGATCCCAACCCTAGTCTGCCCACATTCGTACAATGTAGCGAGCATGATGCAGAATGAGAGTTGTGGCGCACGTTTGTGCAAATGAGCACTACAATATCATTCCTATAAGCCATAAAGCCAGTATAGATGGATTGATAAACCTGCACCAATTTGTTCCAAGAATGGCCGTGTGATGGCAAATACAAAAAAAAATGTTTTTGTCCTTTGTGCAAATGTAACATAAGGCTGATTTTAGAGAGACATAACAGTCCCATTTTAGCATCCATTCATATTACAACTGCTAGACTGGCCTTGTCCATGGTTCTACTAAACTTAAAGAGGTCCTCAAACAACCACAACTGGATGTTTCTTGGCACCTTTTTTGGTTCCCTCTATCTTCTCCCATTTGGTCCTTGAATTCCGAAGCTCGAAGCCAATGTACTGTCAAGTGGGTGGTCTTCCCTGTTCAGTGTCTATACCTTGTCAATCAGATTAACAATGAGACATTTACATGACCTAGCCCTTCACATAACTATGTCACCAAATATTGCAAGTTCTCACTAATAAGTTTTCCCCTAATGTGCGCCTATATCTATTGCATTAAAAGAAACTGACGTGGAAATACCAATATAAAAAGTTATCCAAAAAGTTCACGATTAAAAACTTATTTTCGGTTTTTAGCTTGTGTTAGTCTATTATAAGGAGTAGGAAGTTAATCAAATCCATCAGCATTTTGGAGGATTTATGATTGAAATCATTGACCTTCAGCTAGACACGGAAGCCTCAGGCACTGAGAATTTATTATCCGGTTCCAAGGTTTAATTGCGCTTGTGCCATTGTCACACTTACATTACCGGTAATCACTATAATGCATAGGTTCAATCCATATCCTTGAGCCATAAGATCAAGTGTTGCGCGGGATGAGGCTGAATACACAATAGTGTAAGTGTCTGACGGTCGTGGCTTTTCTTAGTGTGTTTTTGAGCATTTCATACTCACTAGAACTGCATATTATACGTCTGTAATGTGATATAAAGAGGACAAAATAACATCTCAATACACAGGCGATGTGTAGAGAAAAAACACATGAAACTATGTTCACGTCTGCACTAGGGTTGAGCGATCGTGTTCGGAAAAGATCGGATTCCGATCGGCGATCGAGAAAATTTCACGATCGCGATCGGAATTCCGAACACAATCTTTTTATGTAGGATCGAGATCGGCGATCTTTTCCCACAATGCTTTGTTTAGCCTTCACACTGAGTATGCGCTGTATACTCGGTGTGAAGGCTCCGCTGCAGTTCCATAGGAATGAATGGAAGTAGCCGGCACACAGCCTTAATCCCCTGCGTGCCGGCTGCCTCCATTCATTCGAATGGGAGGCTAAACTAAACATCTCTAGCAGCTACTTACCTCTAGAGATGGCTGCTCCGGTACCCTCCTTCTTCTTGCCTCTCTGCCCCGCCTCCCAGGTTAGTGTTTAAAGCGCTAGGTAGGCGGGGCTTGTGGCTTAGGAGAGTGTGGGCGGGTACAGGGCAGGGAGATGTGATGTCTCCCCTCCCAGTACCCGCCCACACTCTCCTAACCCGTAAACACTCTCCTAACCTGGCAGGGAGGGGGCAGCGAAGGGAGAAGAGCAGCGTGGAGCGGCAGCGAGGCAAAGAAGAAGGAAGGCACCGGAACAGCCATCTCTGGAGGTAAGTGGACACCAGGGGGGATTAAGTAGCCAGAGGATTAAAAAAAAATCCTCTGGCTACTTAGTAATTCATTACACAGCGTGGATTCTAACAATTGATAGATTCCATGCTGTATAGTGAATAGGATTGCTTTTAAAATCCGATCTCTGATTAATAAAAAAATCCCATTGACTTGCATTGGGATCGGAATTGGGATCGAGATCGGGTTCAAATGAAAAATGATAGGAAATCGGATTTTAAAATCGATCCTGAAAAGTCAAGATCGGCTCAACCCTAGTCTGCACTTTACATGGACACCCAACAGACCCCATTGACTGTAATGGGGTCTCCGTTGGTTACCACCATTTTGGTAGATTTTCGTCTCTGTTGCTTTGGTCATCGATGGACCAGAACAATGGAGAGGTAATGCTACTGTGAACCTAGCATTACAAGTAGCCAAATAACACTAGATCTAGAGGCATATCAGCACCCAACTGGGCAACCTCCAGATTTGACAACAACGTACACTGGTGGCTTCTTTTCTTTACGTGGTCCTACTCCAAAAGTTAGCAGAGGTCAAGAGAACTACTTCCTTGTAGCCCTAAATGGTTATTACAGGGGGTTTCCCACTAAAAGTACCTATCTCTATCCCTAGATAGAGGACTAGGGGACAAGTGACTAATGACTGGATGTCCTATCACTGGAATGCCCAATGATCACCAGAACAGAGTCCCAAGTGTAAATTGAAAAGAAGTGAGCGTGAGTGACCATCATTCCATTGATCAGACTGACAGATATAGCCAAACACAGTGCTCCGTCAGTCCTATACAAGTGAATGGAACGACAGTTGCATACGCATCCAACTGCTCCTTTTAAAAGAGAGACTTGGGACTCCGTTCATATGATCACTGAAGGTTTCAGCAGTTGGATAGAAGATTAGGTTAGTGTTAGAAGTTGGAAAAACCCCTTTAAGAAATTGGGGGCTGGGTAAATTCTTCATGTCCCCTGATTGGCCATCATTGGCAGTACCAGGCTCAATTGTTTAGCATTTATGAGACAGATGCACTCATATAAAAGGAAACAATTCTGGTGAGAAGTTTCCTTTAAAGAGAACGTGTCACTAATGACATACATCATCTGATCGGAGCTGTCACCCTGACCAATTTGGTGCTTTGTTTATCCAAATCTGTTCAGCTATTCCAAAGATATAAGTGTAGATGAAGATGAGAGTATACAAGCCAAGTGGGCAGTAACACTGCAGGAGATACAGCATACAGAGATAACGCCCCCTGAGAAAACACAATGTTACTGCCCACTTGGAGAGTGTACCTTAAGTTGCATCAACACTAAAAGGGCTTATATCTTAGGAAAAGCTGAACAGATTTGGATAAACAAAACACCAACATTCCTTGTGTGATAGTACCGATTAGATATTGCTTTTCAGTGGCTTTTTAGACCTGGTGAAATGACCTCTTTAAAGGGATTATGTTATAAAGCCACCCCTTTCTATACACAGGTGAGTGTGGTGGATCCAGCTGTTCTCACTGGAAGAAGTTATGTCCATACGTCACATGAATGGGCCAAACATGTAAAACGGCAACAAATCTGACATCCCTCTAAGAATGCATGCGCAGAACTCTAGCAATAGATACAGATATCATACAATAAAAAATTAATAAAAACATTTTAGATATTTTTTCACTGTTTAGAGGGTTGATAAAGAACTTACCAACTTAAATGTTAAGGTTTTATATGATGCCGGGTCATCTATCATCTTCTGCAAGTTAGCAGCAACTGGAAGACAACAAAAACACACCTGTAACCACAATGTGAGATACATTTACCACTAATATGTATCACGTTAAGGACATATCCATCATTACCTTCTGTATAAGCATATTTAAGGCTAGGTTCACACCTGCGCTCAATGACCGTTCGGAGACTCTGTCAACCATTCCGCTTGAAAAATACAGAGAGAAAAGTCCTGCAAGCATTATAGCTCATGGGGTCTGCGGGTTTCCGTGGGTAAACACTTTTTAGGTGGATTGAGTTTTCTTTTATTGGGTCTCCAAGCAGACACGAAGAATAGACTCCCCAATGCAGGTGTGAACTTAGCATAAACACTTTCAACCTGGAGAATTCTGCAGCAGCAACCGGAATCCTAAGGCAATTTATTGTGCTAAATATTAGACTACCTGTCAAGTAGAAGTTGGACCTGTGGCTGGAACTGGCGCTTTACGCCTTGGAGGTGCTGTCTTGCCCTGCCGCCAGTGTTCTATCCGAAAGCGTCTTCAGCGCAGCCGGTGGCATCATCACCAATAAGCGCAGCCGTCTGTCAGCTGACAGTGCTGACCGGCTGACGCTGATCAAAATGAACAGCCACTGGATTGACCCAGGACTTGCATCTTCACCAGTGTCAAGCACCCCAACATGAAGTTTCATGTTTGTGCTCCAGCTCACCAGTTCAACCTTCTCCTCCTCCTCCACCGTCAACGACAAACACCATTGAAAAACGACATTTAAAATGCAAAGAGCATAATAGTATGCTCCTACAATGTCCTATTATGTCCATACTAATTGTAGAGGAAAGGATCCTTCTCCTGACATAAAAGACTCATTTATTGATTCCTTTTCCCAACTCCCCCTCCATAGCGCCCATTGTAAACTGAGACTGCTTGCGTTTGGAGTACAGACAGAATGACTCAGATAAGAAGCAAAGACAAAACGCTTAACCCTTTTCTATTTTCGTTAACTCCCCTCCTTCCAAACCCCATAACTTTTTTATTTTGAGGTTCACAGAACCATAGGAGGACTTAGTGTTTGTGGAACAAATTGTTCTTAATATTGGTACCGTTTATTATTGTGTACAATGTACTGGGAAGATGGAAAAAATTCTAAATGAGCGGTTTCCATATTTAAATACCCGACCTCTGCCGTACTATTATGGAAGAGGTTAAAGACACGGGCACTTTTCCTTTAGTGAAGTATATTGCAAAGTTTGTTCCCATTGCCGGCGCTATTGATTTCTGAAAAAAATAAATAAAACTTTACTGATGTTTTAATATTGCGCCAAGAGATTTCATAAGTTTTACTAAATCAATTATTAAATATTTTCTTTATTGAAAATTCAGGTAAAGAAACGCTGGCTTGTAAAATATAAAATTCAGTGAGCGAAGGAGTCCATGAACCGTGTCTACTCTACAGCCATCAGTCATTGAGGATCACTGAACGCTCCGGGACATAAAACATCTGGAGTTGGCGATTTATTTTGATCATGAATCAGGCATCTTGACGGCAGACAAGCACAAACCATTTCTAATACGTCGTTCAGTATTCTTTAAAGGGAGTGCACCCACTGCTGACCAGAGCTAGGCTCACTGGTTATATGTTACAATTGTGGTAGAAGATAAGATCTCATCCCCTTATACCATTATTTCACAATCCCCTTTTCCCACCTGGACTGTAGAGATGAGCGAACAGTAAAATATTCAATATTCGTTTCGAATAGCCCCTCAATATTCGACTATTCGAACGAATATCTAATCCCATTATAGTCTATGGGGAAATAAAGCTTCGTTTCAGGGGAAACCACTATTCGACTCAGGAGATTCACCAAGTCCAATATGACACCTCAGCAAATGATGACAACACCTCTGGAATGCAACTGGCACAGCAGGGGAAGCATGTTTGGGGGCATTTAACATGCCAAAGTCCCTGTATTACGCCACTAATAATGTGGGAGCTGACTTTTTCCCATAGGAATGCATTGACCAGCGTTGATTGGCCGAATGCCATACAGAGTACAGGATTCGGCCAATCAACGCTGGTTCTGCTGGAGGCTCATCTGTGAGGAGGCAGAGTCTATGATCGGTCCACAGCAGTCTCCATTGTGGTCCAATTTCAGGTATAGCAGAGTTGACACAGCTCTGCTACATCTCAGATGTAGCAGCGTTGAGCGCACAGCACTGTTACATCTCATGCATAGAAGAGTTGACAGCTCTGCTACATCTTAGATGTAGCAGCGTTGAGCACACAGTACTGCTACATCTCAGGTATAGCAGAGTTGAGCGGGAGCTGACTTTTCTGAGATATAGCAGTGCTGTGTGCTCAACGCTGCCACATCTGAGATTGTTGTTGTACTAGTTAGTAAAGAGAGAAGGCAAGGAAACTGTATTGCAAATATTGCACAGAACTTACAGTATATGGTCCTGGGCTAAATGACACCAAATATATTCATGGTTTCCCCTTCTACAATTTTGGTTATCCTTACATCGGTTGCTTCACCAATCTATACCAATAACGGAGCCTGTTTTTCTTTTAAGCCTCAGGCCAACAGGACTACAACATGCCCCTTATAAGCTGCTACAATATATTCTGAGGTCCACTAGAATTCGCATGGCATCTCGATGGCGGACATCGACTTTCTTGATGTCAGAGGTACTTAGACGAGTTCACAATGTTATGCCATTATAAGAGATGAATGCACCTATAGGCGACACGAATATACTTTGATAAGGGTTGGTTCTCCTGGCTTAACCCGGTCACTCGCCATCAGTCTGTGATCCCTTCGATGGATAACCTTGTCCCCAAATTCTTCCTTTGTGTATTGTTATTTGATACTAGAAGCAATGCTTTATCACCTTATTACCTGTTTTTCCAATTGTTATTTTTTGTATTTCTTATTGTTTTGTCTCAACTATAATTATAATTTTTGTATTCTCTTAGACTATCGCGATTAATCTCAAATTGCTCATATTACAATAATTGCCGTTTTTCTCCTTTGTCCCGGTTATTGCTTTGCACTCTGTTGTACTTCATTATCGATGACTTTTTGTTCTCTATATTCTTCCTACAATAAATACCTTGACGCTAATGTACATAAAAGAAATATTCTACTACATTATTTGTTTTTCCGCCATATACCGTTGACCTTATTGGATGTTTTCATTGTATTGTACAGGTTGTTCTAGTTACATGGATACCAAATTTGTGATCAATAAAATATATGATAAAAAATATGTTTCATTGGAATTACTTATCTTTTACTCTTCCGGGTATAATGTACTAGCCTATAAATATCTGAACGTGAAGAAAAATACTAGTGAAGTTCTCCATCTGAGAAATCCTTTCCTAGACAACAGTACAATCTGTGGCACATCGCTCATTGTGTCCTATATAGACGGTCTTAGGTTTAAGGGCTCATTCACGTGGGGCAAGAGGGGGCGGATTTTGGCGCTGAATCCATGTCAGAATCCGCCCCCTCACAATAGAGGTCTATGTAGACCGCTAGCTTACTTTTTTCCGTGAGCGGGAACATACCGCGAAGCAGCGAGCTGCCCTTTCTTCAGGCGGATTCCGTGGCTGATTCAGTCCCGGCGTTGGCCTCCCAACAGCACTCTCCGGACTATGCCCATGCATTTGGGCCTACTTCAGAGCGGGAAGCCGGGACTGTCGGAAGCTGTAACAGTCGCGGCAGGCACATTTCGGCCCTATTCTGAGGCGGCTTCCCGCGTCATAATAAGGACCAAAATTCACCATTCATGGTCCCGTGTGAACTAGCCCTTACTGAGAAGAGAAAAAAATGTAGCACCAAGTGCTAATAGTGTGACACAGTGTTGGATGTGAATATAGTGATAATAAATAGAGATGAGTGAGTAATATTCGATCGAGTAGGTATTCGACCGAATACTACGGTATTCGAAACACTCGTACTCGATCGAGTACCACTCACTATTCGAATAGAAAAGTTTGATGCAGAACCAGCATTGATTGGCCGAATGCTATACAGTTGGCCAATCAACACTGGTTCTTCTCCTACCTTTAGAAGTCTTCTCCGTGCAGCGTCCCCACGGCGTCTTCCGGCTCTTCATTCACTCTGCCAGGCATCAGGCCTGGGCAGAGCTGACTGCGCATGCCCGCACTACATGAAAATGGCCGCTTTGACTGTAAGCGGCCATTTTTTTGTAGCGCGGGCATGCGCAGTCGGCTCTGCCCAGGCCTGATGCCTGGAAGAGTGAATTCAGAGCCGGAAGATGCCGCGGGGACGCTGCACGGAGAAGACTTCTCGGAGGATCCAGCCCGACCCTCACTCGTGGACTTGGTAAGTATAATTCGATCGAACATTGCCTACCCCTGAAACGAGCATTTTCCCCCATAGACTATAGTAGGACTCAATATTCAGTTTGAGTAGTCGAATATTGAGCGGCTACTCGAAACGAATATCGAACATTTTACTGTTCGCTCATCTCTAATAATAAATAAGTGAAGGCTCACCTTCTGTGGTTGTGATAATAGCTCACAACCACTATGCAGGTATGTAGTAGGCGACCTCCAAAGGATGACAGGAACCCCTAAGTATAACGGACTCCAATAGCAGCAACCACCCTCTATAACGCCACAACCGTAGGGGACGGCGTCTGGAACATCCAAAGGTGAACAAAGAAAATGGCAGCAGGTATGCTCATCCAGGTAACTTATCTTATTAAAATACACAACGCGTTTTGGGCTTACCACCCTTTTTCAAGTGTGTGCAATACCTAACCCAAAACGCGTTGTATATTTTAATAAAAGAAATTACCCGGACGAGCACGTCTGCTGCCGTTTTCTTCATTCACTTTCAGGTCTTAGGTTTTAGTCCCGTAAAAGAACAGTGAAATAATATATTAAACATGAAGACAAGTCTAATATTGTCAAAGCTCCTTTCTCAATATCCCGTGGCTTACATATGAGGTAGGAACGGTGCAATATCTTGTGAAATACACAATGCATAACAATGCAGCCAGCTCTGTCTATATAAATGGAAGTCCCATTGCCACTTTTATCAATTTCATGATCAATGCTTTCCTGCTTAGGGTTACATAACAATAGTTTGCATTCCAAGTCTGTTCAGCCGCTCCGGCACAGAAAGTGTATTGAACAACATCCCCTGCAGAGATGATGTTCTTGTATGCTGATTGCCCTAATTTTGGCAATATGAGTAATTTCTTTTTAGAACAAGCTGTTCGGTTTGACTGTTAGCGCTATTATTCTGTGGCTATTACTTCCTACCTCTTCCTCCAAACCAATATTACTAAATAAACAGATTTTGTGTTTATACAGAAGCCAATCTGCTCTACAATATTTGGCAAACCTCGTACAACGCTACGTGTGTTTAAAATAAATGTAATTCTTGCAAAAAGCGTAATAAACTTGTTGTTTTTTAATCCTCTAATTATATATTTCCGAATAACTTCACAGTTTACGGCTCAGATAACAATTCACGCATATTTGCTTACGCTACAATTATAGAATTAGGGAGTAATAGGGGAGATGTAAAATCTGTGGTTAATTTCTTTAAGATAATAAGAGAGATTTATACTATCGATAGACACATGGCCAAGCTTTAAGTTTATACCGATTCTTAATAGATCTCCATAGAGCCTAGACCCTGTTTTTCGGATACTGAGTTCAGAAGCCCCGAGACACAGGCTGACATTTATCAATGTATAATCATCCTTTATCTGACACTTTGCTCCAAATAGTGTCATTTGTGCCAGACATTATAGCCATTTGCACCATGTACGTCTCTTTGTAAAACAGAGTGGAAAGTTCTCACTGCTCGGCCAGGATTTAGACATATTAATATTGCAAAATTTCCACATCATCTTGCTACAGTAAGTGGTGGCATAAAAACTGAAGGGACACCTAAATAGGTCTAAAAATGTAATATATATTATTTGTGCTTAAAATGGTGGCGTATTAGGGTCCAAAATGCCATACGTAAGAAATTTCTCATAGATCTAAATTAGACAATGATACTATTAGGTGCAGGTTGAAAATACTTTATGCTATCTGATCAGCGCTGTCACCTGGAGTATTGTTCCAAACATATAAGCCCTTGTAATGTAGAGCCAAGTGGGTGGTAACACTGCATGACATACAATATGGAAAGATTCCGCCAGCCAGATAAACCATAGTGTTATTGCCCAATTGGCCAGTAGACCCTAATTTGCAACTTTGGAATAACGGAGTGGCTTTGGATAAACAAAATGCTCACGTTAAGACATGGGGCAAGGAACTCTGGGATCATATGATCACCCACAATGCAATGTGTGCAGCCAATCAGCAGCCAACTAGCCTTGTAAAGTCTCAGCCTTTTAACCCCTTTGCGAATGCCCATGGCATTGGGAGCGGGTGTTGGCTGTAACTGACAGCTAATACCCTGGTCCATAATCCCCAGTCGGAGCACAGCTCTGATTGCGCATTTTAACCCCCTTGGATGCCACAGCTAAATATGACCATGGCATCCAAGGGGTTCCGCCATGCTACATGAATCCCTTGGGACTCCTGCGGTAAGATTTGGGGGGTGCCAATATGTATCTTCTGCAGCCCAGGGTCTGGCCAGTGATCCTGGACTGCTAGTAGCCCTCAGTACCTGATTGATCCTGCCCAAAAGTGAGGAAGTCAACCTATGTGCCTGCATAGGCTGACTTCCTCTATAGACTGCAATACACGTGTATTGTGGTCTATAGTGCTGAACCATCGATCAGTGCAACACTGGTTCAGGTCCCCTAGTGCGACATCACTAAAAACCACTGCAAGGCCCAGTGTTGTACAACACTACACTACTCTGCAGCAGAGAAATAGCTGTTTACTAATGCAATTTGCAAGAAATTAATTCTGATTGAATCGTAACGGAAAATTTGTCGAAGCTGCTAAATCGAATTTAAGAAAAATTGGTCCTAGGAAATGTCGAGGCTGAGCACCTGTACGGTAGCCCCTACTCCACAATGCACTTTGTGCTTTGAGTCCTTTAGGCTGCATTCACACAGAGTAACGTTGGTGTTTTTTGTGCTTATTTTGGCACATAGCGCCGCGTTAACGCCGCGTATATGCCGCGTTTGCGCTGCGCTATTTTGCGGTCGCATTAAACGGCGCAAACGCGGCGTATACGCGGCGTTAACGCGGCGCTATGTGCCAAAATAAGCACAAAAAACGCCAACGTTACTCTGTGTGAATGCACCCTTAGTGAGATTTGTAAGAGACAGTCGAGCTTGTGTTACCATTCCATTCAAGTTCTATGGGATTGACAGAGACAACGATGTCTTCGACAGAAAATTTAGATTGAATTAAAATTTAGAAAAATTCAAGAAATAAAGAGGTTACAAGATAGTATGAAAAAGAAGAGACTATTATAATATTCTATTGATCTATATAATGGAAACATTTGATACAGAAAACTTATTTTTCTTACTTAGTTTTGAAGAAAAAGCCTTCTACCACTCTCACCATAACAGGCGCATTCTGCATATATTACATCCGTAAATAGTTCTTGACATTTAAGGATGCCAATCTAGGATACTCGGCTTCAATATGCAAATATGCACTTTGTACTAGATGTCAGATCTGGCGCAACGCTACTTATAATTCACAAAAATGCCAAGCTGACCCAGATGTAACCTTCTGTTCTGGTACCCATCAAGGCCCTCAAGGTCAGTTTTACAGGTATTGAAAGGCGCTTAATAGAGATGAGCGAACAGTAAAATGTTCGAGGTTCGATATTCGTTTCGAGTAGCCCCTCAATATTCGACTGCTCGAATCGAATATCGAACCCTATTATAGTCTATGGGGGGAAAATGCTCGTTTCAGGGGTAGGCAACATTCGATCAAATTATACTTACCAAGTCCACGAGTGAGGGTCGGGCTGGATCCTCCGAGAAGTCTTCTCCTTGCAGCGTCCCCGCGGCATCTTCCGGCTCTTTATTTACTCTGCCAGCCTTTGGGCCCTTAGCAGAGCCGACTGCGCATGCCCGCACTACAAGCGAACATGCACAGTCAGCTCTGCCCAGGCCCGATGCCTGGCAGAGTGAATGAAGAGCCGGAAGACACCGCGGGGAAGCTGCACGGAGAAGACTTCTAAAGGTAGGAGAAGAACCAGCGTTGATTGGCCGACTGTATAGCATTCGGCCAATCAATGCTGGTTCTGCATCAAACTTTTACATTCGAATAGCGAGTGGTGTTCGATCGAGTACGAGTATTTCGAATACCGTAGTATTCGATCGAATACCTACTCGATCGAGTACTACTCGCTCATCTCCAGCTTTCAATGCCAAAGGATTTTTTTTTTGTTCTATTGACAGCCAAAATAATGGCGTAGGCTACACTCACATCTGCGTCAGGGTCTCTGTTTTGTATGGTGTTTTCAGTTTAAAAGAATGGACACCCAATAAGCCCCATTATAGTTAATGGGTTCCATTTGGACCCTGTATGTGACCGCTGTTGTAGTGATTCGCCTATCCATTGTTCTGGTGGCCTAGTGTCACAGAGGGAAAATATTGCAGGTCATTGAAAAATATAGAATATTTCCCATTATTTTTCCATTTCTCCAGACCACCAGGGAGGCAAATATTATCCATATACTATCCATGACCACCAAGGAAAAGGGGCATTGAGCTTTCAATTACTCTAGACTACCAGGAAACGAAACATTAATTTCTGCACTATACTAGACTACCAAGAAAGGGAGCCTTAAAGGAATTGTCTTGGGACTTAAATTAACCTTGTTGTATCCAGCAAACTCTACATCATGGATCTGGGTTCGACCCCCAGCTTACATAATTGGAACCTCCCCGACCCCCAGGTCACTCTACCCCCTCACTTCTCTCCTAATCTCACAGTTAATTTACCTGCACTATGGGGGCTCACTGACAATAATAAAGTCGCCAAGGGACACTCCGTTCAAGTGACTTAGGGGTTGGAGAGGTTCCTATCAAGTGACCCAGGACTCCGAACCTTGGGTCCATGATGAAAAATCCGCTTAATGCAGCAAGGCAAATGTAAGTTCCCGGACAACACCTTTCATCTATCCTTTGCCATACACTATGGAGAAGCAAACACTATCCAACCTACTGCTCTCTACCTCAAATGTTCATGTAGTTTCCTCCTCTACCAGTCTAGCCCAAGAGAAGTCTGAACTAGTCTGAACTTGGGATCTTATTTGGTTATTTCCGCCTGTCTGGATTAGATTTATGCGGAGTAAATATAGGACAATCTTAATAAATCTGCCCTATTGTACTTGGATTTTCTGCCTAGTCGAGCTGCTATTTATTCCCATTTTCTAAACTGTTTGCTTGGCTATTAGAATTCTTAAAGCGAGTTAAACCTTGACAGGACAATTACAGACAGTATCGTTTTATACCCTCTTAGACTACTTTGTTTTATGACAAACAGATTCAGACAAGCGGTAAATTTAACCACAAGAAACAGTTCCCATCACGGATCTTTCATAACAGAAATGACTGCTCAATGTCTGTATTTTTCACCTAATAAAATCAGCAATGGAAAGATTTAGTTTCCTTGAGGGCTGGGAGAAAAAAAAACAATACCCAGAGACCAGTAGTTACTGTATAATAAGGATTTAAAGGGGAAGGGGGGGGTTCAGTCCCACAAAATTAAGGGTAGAATAGGGGAATTTAAAAAGTACAAAAGGTAACAAATAATTGCTCCGTCCTTCCATGACGCCCTGCTGCTCCCTGTCTCGGTCCATGCTACGTTCCGTCTCCTGCTGTCTCCTAACACCACAGGTAGGTGGGTCACGCCTTGGCTAGTGAATGCAAAATGGGCATCTTAGTGCATTGTCAGAAGTTATGAAGAAATGGAGATCAGTGGTAGCCTGAGGACCAAAGCAGCAGGGGATCTTAGAAGGGTTAACCTCCATATACTGCAACATATATATATATATATATATATATATATATATATATATATATATATATATACAGTCCTATGAAAAAGTTTGGGCACCCCTATTACTCTTAATCATTTTTAGTTCTAAATATTTTGGTGTTTGCAACAGCCATTTCAGTTTGATATATCTAATAACTGATGGACACAGTAATATTTCAGGATTGAAATGAGGTTTATTGTACTAACAGAAAATGCACAATATGCATTAAACCAAAATTTGACCGGTGCAAAAGTATGGGCACCCTTATCATTTTATTGATTTGAATACTCCTAACTACTTTTTACTGACTTACTGAAGCACAAAATTGGTTTTGTAACCTCAGTGAGCTTTGAACTTCATAGCCAGGTGTATCCAATCATGAGAAAAGGTATTTAAGGTGGACAATTGCAAGTTGTTCTACTATTTGAATCTCCTCTGAAGAGTGGCATCATGGGCTACTCAAAACAACTCTCAAATGATCTGAAAACAAAGATTGTTCAACATAGTTGTTCAGTGGAAGGATACAAAAAGCTGTCTCAGAGATTTAACCTGTCAGTTTCCACTGTGAGGAACATAGTAAGGAAATGGAAGACCACAGGGACAGTTCTTGTTAAGCCCAGAAGTGGCAGGCTAAGAAAAATATCAGAAAGGCAGAGAAGAAGAATGGTGAGAACAGTCAAGGACAATCCACAGACCACCTCCAAAGAGCTGCAGCATCATCTTGCTGCAGATGGTGTCACTGTGCATCGGTAACAATACAGCGCACTTTGCACAAGGAGAAGCTGTATGGGAGAGTGATGAGAAAGAAGCCGTTTCTGCACGTACGCCACAAATAGAGTTGCCTGAGGTATGAAAAAGCACATTTGGACAAGGCAGCTTCATTTTGGAAACAAAAATTGAGTCGTTTGGTTATAAAAAAAGGCGTTATGCATGGCGTCCAAAAAGAAACAGCATTCCAAGAAAAACACATGCTACCCACTGTAAAATTTGGTGGAGGTTCCATCATGCTTTGGGGCTGTGTGGCCAATGCCGGCATCGGGAATCTTGTTAAAGTTGAGGGTCGCATGGATTCCACTCAGTATCAGCAGATTCTTGAGAATAATGTTCAAGAATCAGTGACGAAGTTGAAGTTACGCCAGGGATGGATATTTCAGCAAGACAATGATCCAAAACACTGCTCCAAATCAACTCAGGCATTCATGCAGAGGAACAATTACAATGTTCTGGAATGGCCATCCCAGTCTCCAGACCTGAATATCATTGAACATCTGTGGGATGATTTGAAGCGGGCTGTCCATGCTCGGCGACCATCTAACTTAACTGAACTTGAATTGTTTGTCCAAAATACCTTTATCCAGGATCCAGGAACTGATTAAAAGCTACAGGAAGCGACTAGAGGCTGTTATCTTTGCAAAAGGAGGATCTACTAAATATTAATGTCACTTTTCTGTTGAGGTGCCCATACTTTTGCACCGGTCAAATTTTGGTTTAATGCATATTGCGCATTTTCTGTTAGTACAATAAACCTCATTTCAATCCTGAAATATTACTGTGTCCATCAGTTATTAGATATATCAAACTGAAATGGCTGTTGCAAATACCAAAATATTTAGAACTAAAAATGATTAAGATTAATAGGGGTGCCCAAACTTTTTCATAGGACTGTATATAAGGTTAGACAGCTGTGCACAATGTAAGCATTTTAGCAATGTACTCATGTCCTTCCTTACCTTTCCCCCTGGCCCAACATAACCCAAGATTTACAGCTTGTGTTGAAATAGAAAATGCATGATTTTGGGATACTCTGTCAGGAGACATTTACGCCCTATGGTTCTCTATAGGTGGCCACCTGGTGATTATTATGTAAGTTGTAGACTTTAGACAGATTTGCTAGCAAGCTGCTTGCACAGTATTGTAAGTGGCCATTTTCTCGTGGCCTGTGGGCATGCACAGTCTGCTCTGCCCAAGGCCCGAGGCTTTAGAAGTTACAAGCCATCGCCAGAAGAAGAGGCTGAAGATGACGCTGCTGAGGAAGAGGAGGCAGCGCTGGAGAGCTTTCTCTCGCAGCATTGGGGACGCCCCCAGTGCTGTCTGAGCGCTGGGGCCCGTCCCTAGTGCTGCGAGAGAGCTAATTTACATACCGAGAAAAAACAGGATTGTAGGCGAATGGCGGAGCGGAGAAATAGACGAAAGGTAGGAGACGAATATCCTTTCTTATGGCTATTCCAACGTGGTACCTACAAAAAATTGTATCTGACTGATAGGATCCCTTTAATATTATAGTCCCAGAAAACTCCTTTAACAATCTCATTATATAGACTTGTAATTCGATGTCCTTTAAGCCACATCTAGTCCATCGATGTAAGATAAATTACATGGAGAATCCTTTTACATACTTTTCGTCCTTCTGTACTTGAACAATATTCACGGAATATTTCGGATGCAGGAATATTGTGAAGGAAATAACGATTGTGTAGAAGACACTGAGGGTTCTGGCAGGGGAATTTGTCATCCGGATGAAAAGGAAAGGTTAAGTCAATTTATCAATAGAGAAAAGAACGCTTGGTATGAAATGAATTTTACAGGTGACTATGAAAGAAATCTAGCGGCGTTATGTGTTTATCTATGCCATGGACATCAGCAGACTACACTGGGTTTTGTTTCCTCCACATTTGACGGAATGGGATCTTTTCAAATATATTAAAAAGCTTGGAGTAAACAACTATAAAAATCAGACGTTTCAGAACAGTGCAAAGGGTTAAATGGGACATCCAAAAAAGGGTCTACTTATTTCTCAATAAGCCATTACCCATTGGATTACTCCAGCAGGAAAGAGATTATTTTCACTTATTACCAGTTCTCACTCCTGTTCATGGTTGCGACCATTTTTCCACTGAGGGGGAGCGCAAAATATTATGTCCTGGACATTGAATCTCGACGGTCTTCAGAATCAGGACGTAATAGGAAGCAGCCCTAGATGCTTCCAGCATTCCTACACAGAAGTGGTCGTGGTCATGGGCAGGGATAGGTAAGTAAAAATTAGTTGTTACTGTTGCATTGATCCAGTAGGTAGTGGCCTAAAGTATCTCTACGTTGGTCTGTGTGTAGGGGGCAATATATTGTGTGGGGGCCTAGGATGGGGCACCTACTATTTGGTGGCCTGTAACATGGGCATTTGCTGTATTGGAGTCTGTAACAAGGGCCCTCACTGTATGGGGGCATGTAACAGGGGTCCTTACAGTATGGGAGCAGATAATAGGGGCCCTTACTTTACGTGGACCTAGAAAATGGGTACCTGTAACGGGGAACTTACTCTATGGGAGACTGTAATGGAGATAACATACTGTACGGGAGCCTATAATGTAGACAGTATGATGTATGTTGGGCCAATAAAAGAGGACTATATTGTAAGGGGATATTATAAATAAAAAAATCACCTTTCTCTGACACTCCATCGTCCATCACTTCCTTACCAATGACTGATAAGGCCACTGATTGGTTTTAGCGTTCTGCAGGGTGCAGGACTTGCGGCAAACAGGGCACGACATGGGCAACAGTGCACCGAGGACAGGTGAATATAATTTTTTTTGTTGGTTACACCTCTCCTGTTCAATTCCTAGACAACCACTTCCGGGCCGCCCATAGACTATAAACGTCCGGGTAGTGGTTGCCTAGTTCTGACAGGATGTACCGGTACGTCCAATCAGAACACGGCAGCTGGATGGAGATCGTACAGCTGCTGAAGCTGGGAGCCGGCTGTAACTTCAGCCGGAGCTCCCAGAGCGATGGCAGGGAAAGGCAGGGAAGGTTTATTCCCTTCCCTACCTTCTTGATCACTGTGTATACAGCACTCAATGAGCGCTGAATACACGGCTATGGGCGCCGCCATGATGGCGTGATCCGCCGGGCTCAGTGTCTTACAAGAGCTGCTGGTTCCTACAGGACCTAGATCAGCTCTGTAAGTGTAAAGAAGAGTGTGCAGGAGGCTGGAATCCTCCTGCAACTGAGGCTAAATGTAGCAGCCCCAGTTATAGGGGAAATCAGCCTCCCTAACAAAAAAAAAAGTGATCAGATGTCTCCAAAGGTCTCTTATGACCTTGTTGGGACACCATCTGAAAAAAAAAAAAAAAATAATAATAATAAAAAGTTTAAAAAAATGAAAATAAAATAATTAAAATAAATAAAATAATACGCTAATAAAACGCCGTTATTAAAGGTTATTGCCCCACCCCCGACAACACCATACAAAATAAAAATTACTGTAATGGAGAGGAAAAACTATTTTATAAAGAAAATAATAAAGTGAAAACCAGACACAATTTCCCTCCTATTTTGTATATATTTTCCCGGATATAAAAAAAATTAAAACACATTCGAAAATAAAAACAACATAAAAATAAAGCCCTATGTGTCCCCGATAAAAGATGCCAAAATTTGTTGAATGAGACATACGAGAAAAATGTTACAGCCCTCAAAACCGCACATACAAAAAAAAACAACGAAAATGTCTGGTCCTGGACCACAAATTGGCCCGGTACTGAAGTGGTAAGGGTGGGTTCACATTTGCGCCCGGTCTCTGCTGGACAAGAGATGGAAACCCGGCAGTCAGTGTCCGCCTGTGACTGTCTTTCGGTCTCTACGGCAAAACCATTTTCTTTAATCGGAGACAAAGTCCTGCGTGTCCAACTTTGTATCCGGTTAAAAATAACGGTTTCGCTGCGGAGAGGCAGAAGACGCTCAGGGGCGGACACTTTGCAAACCAATTCAATGTGCCATAAAACAGCAAACAAGAGGGGATCCCCATGACTAGACACACACTCTGAGCGGTGCCCCGTACCCCCAAAGTTTGTCGCTATGTCACTTACCTACAATTGTGTTATATAAAATTGTAAAAATCAATAAAAACTTTTAACTTAAAAAAAAAACAACCCCAATTTTCCACTTATACCCAAATCCTGTATAGTTTTGCATGAACGATGACAAAACGGTGCCTATAAAAACCAATGTAACCGTTGAGAGTGAATGATAAACCCAGCGCCCACCGATAGGGCTGTAATGTCTGTGGGTGCCTCTTCATGTGTAAATTTCCTCTAGTTAAAATGCCACATGCTAAGAATTTTTATTTCAACATTCATTTTACCTTAGGATGACATAAAAGCGCCGGCGACAGCAAATATTAACCTTTGTAAATATTCACTTCTTATTTCTACGGAGCAAGGCTGGTGAGACGTTCCGGCCTCCACATGATTTGGAACAAGGATTGGCAGAGTCTATAAAAACTGACAGTGTGTTCTTTTTATTAAAAAAAAAAAGAAAAAAAACCTTAAGCATCTAGGTAAGGTTTATCTCTGGAGTTCAGCCTTGCTGAACCGCACAGCTATCACGCTGACATTTCTGACAGCCTATGCTTATTTAATCTCTGCTCTGAAACATGATGGATCACTTCAAAAAACTTCTTAAATTTCGGGACATGCTTGGAATGTCCAATCCAGAACAAGAGATTATGCAGATGCGACGGCCGATTACCGGGAGCGTCGCAATCCTTTACCTCCGGTTTCTGTTCAAACATAAAGAGCGTTGGCTGTCAGAGAGAGTCGGAACGTTCTCTGTTCATTTTATTTTTAATGTTCTTGTATATATTTTTTTGCACATAAGCAATTCCATCCAATGATTTTTTTTCACGTTTTTAATGAAGCAGATGCTGTTGGGGATGTGACATAGAAATAGGTTTTTCAACTTCTCTTTCTGTAACACAAATCAATGCGGTGGGAGCCTGCGCTTGGCATTGTGCGCCGCATCATTAGCACCTTCATCTGGCAAACACAAATAGGCAACTCAATGGCTAAAAATATCAACTATTCCGAGGAGAAAATTCAGGGAGTTTATAGGATGTTGCAGAGAAAACTATATGGAATATATCGCAATTAATTAGCAAGAACTGGTTCCGGCATGTAATAGAAAATATCTAATCTGTTATGTATCGCCCCCGGAGAAAAAAAGTGACACGTACAGAATGAGATGACTACCATTGGAAGAGCAGGGAGGTAATGGGAATGTACCACCTCCCCCAAGTGTATTCATCTCTTACCACTGTGATACAGAGCGCATTACAAGGATAAATATCAGTCCTGTGTTATGTACGAGTAGGTCACTTTTGTAGATTAAAAACAACAACTCTGAAGTTTTATGTAAATGAGGAAGTTGATACAATGGCGTCAATCCTTTAAGCCATGGAGCAAAGGTCCTGCTGTCCAAGTAGGATGGATTATGTCTAGAGATGAGCGAACAGTAAAATGTTTGAGGTTCGATATTCGTTTCAAGTAGCCCCTCAATATTCGACTACTCAAATCGAATATCGAACCCTATTATAGTCTATGGGGGGAAAATGCTCGTTTCAGGGGTAGGCAATGTTCGATCAAATTATACTTACCAAGTCCACGATTGAGGGTCGGGCTGGATTCTCCGAGAAGTCTTCTCCATGCAGCGTCCCCGTGGCATATTCCGGCTCTGAATTCACTCTGCCAGGCATCTGCGGGCATCTGCCCGCACTACAAGCGGACATGCGCAGTCGGCTCTGCCCAGGCCCGATGCCTAGCAGAGTGAATTCAGAGCTGGAAGACGCCGCGGGGAAGCTGCACGGAGAAGACTTCTAAAGGTAGGAGAAGAACCAGCGTTGATTGGCAGACTGTATAGCATTCGGCCAATCAATGCTGGTTCTGCATCGAACTTTTACATTCGAACAGCGAGTGGTACTCGATCGAGTACGAGTATTTCAAATACTGTAGTATTTGATCGAATACCTACTCGATCAAGTACTACTCGCTCATCTCTAGTTATGTCATATCAGGAGGATCAACTCTCAATACAAGCCTTGGTGCAGGCAAAAGATGGTAGGTGTTAATGTTATCTTACAACTACAACCGTCATAGTTTTTAGTGCAGCACTGTTCCCTGCTGTTGAGGTTGCTATTCCTGCAAGTCAAACTCTGCCTGAGCCAAAACCGTGAAATGCAGAGCCAACTAGACTGCTACCTCTTTGTCCATTCCTGAGGGGGGGTAGTCAAACTCTGCATAGGAACTACTCAGGTGCCTGCTATTGAGTGTAGTTTTGTATTGTATTGAGTGTAGTTAGTTTGTGTTCTCTTATTTTATCTCCTTATTTATGATTACTGATTTTGGATTACTTTTCTAGTTATCTGATTTCTTTTATCCGTGACCTCCTGTACTTGATCTTAGCCTGGATACTGTTATACTTCTGCTACTGATTAGTCCTGCGCTCTGTTGGTAATTTAGCTTGTATTTTACACTGTCTGACGAAAGTTCGCTGGATTGGACTCTTGTCTGAAAGTGCACCTATTTTCTGACACTAAATTCAATGGGTAACCTGGGTCTCTGACCAGCAAAACCCATCCTATGTTGTGGTGGTCTGTGGTAAAAACTTCAGGGGTGCCTCAAAAACTACCCACCAGAACAGTATTGGATTATAGGTAGGGTCCTTGATCTGCCAGTTTCCTGCAGTGTATTTGGAAATTGTTTAAACAGCAAATCCATTACTGGGGAATTGTTTAAATGGCCATTCCTATCTCAAGGATCCTATTTATACTGCTAGCTTATGTAAATACCAGAGTTCTCCTAAATACATTGCTTTAGCGATGCTGCTTTATCTGCCTGCTATGTTACATTATTCCTCCCGTTGTTTACACAGCATTTCCTTGCTCATTGTTGTGTCCTGTGATAACAGGTCAGAGGGATGAGTTACTGCTTTCTGGGGGGGGGGGGGAAGCTGAGTTCTCTTGTTATGTACAGCTCAGGTCAGAGAAATGCAGTTTGATGATAAAGGTTTGGACAGTGTTATCTTTCTCGTCACCATGTAATTTTGTTTTTCTCTCCAACCCTGTATAATGTACATGCATTTATTGTGCATGTAATTTTATCTGCATTTAAATTAGATTTCTAGTAACCATAATAAATAATCTCTCATGGTAAAGACAATGTCTATATCTATTGAGGTAGTTCATAGTGTCCTGTCCATCAAACTGTCAAAACCTCCCACTAGCTTGGGGGATAATACAGGAAGTGAGAAAAAGAGACAGCAGACAAACTGCTGAGCTGGGGAGATGGGAAAACCCTTTTAATTGGTAGTCCCATTACTGTAGGGATCTGAGTGGCAAATTCATGTATCGTTCTCCACTTATTAAGCTTTTCTCCTCCTCCTCCTTATCTTCAATCTCACAGCTTGTTTTCGCCTCTGTATACAGCTTCACATATACTATTAGATATACTGTTGGATTCTCCTACCAGCTGGTTCATTCATTTATTGCCTCATTCTGTTCATTGGTAGCCTCTTATCTACAATCTAGCAGTGCTAAAAAAGCAATACGCAGAAAGTAGCAACAGAAATTATTTGAGTGTATTTTCTAATCCCACCTCCCCTCTTCATAGACAAACAACTGCCTGTAAAGTAGAGAAGAAAACATATTTCTTTAATACGCCACAATACAAAGTTTCTTATATTAACTTGTACTATCCATTTATGACAAGTTGTTGATCACGAAATAAAATAAAATAAAATAAAAAATAACATAGGTTTATAAAACCGGATCTCCAACAGATAATGGGGGACACAACATCAATCATTATTTGCAGGTTTTATCTTCTTCCAGTGTATTATGAACATGTGAAAGGTTACCCTCCAGACTGAGTAATGCAATGACATCAGCACTATTAAATTATAATAAAAGATAGTGAAAAGCTTTCCGAGAAGTTAATTCTTTCTATTCCTGATTAGGAAAAAGAAGTCACATCTAATCTGTGATGAATGATAGGATAGAGCGGGTAATTCTATACATTAATCCTGATTGAGGTACAGGAAAAGGACAGGCAAAGGAGCTTTGCAGTGTATCAATGCATGGACCACAGGGAAATCTGAGCTCTGTGTGGTGTCCATCGCTATAGCCAGCACATTTGTGTAATGTCATAAGAATGCAAATTTTGATGCAATTTTGAAGATTTTTTGCCATTTGAAATCTAATTCTGAGGTTCAAATATATCCAATGCTAGACACGATGAGATGACTACAATATCTGCCACTTATATTACCGTCGTCCTTCAGACTTACGACCTTGACAGATAAATCATTCAGTGATAAAGGAAGAAAGTAAACCTTTTATCCAACATTTCATGATTTCTTTAACAGAATTGTGCCCACACCTCCAAGTATCTGAATCCCTAAGTTGTTAAATATTTTAACGGTTTGCTCAAGTTGGATTTTATAAGATATTATATGCGCTGGCCAGACGTCTCTGCTATTCCTACGCTTTCCTGTCGGTCTGTGTCTGCTTGGTTGTAACACAAGGGTGTAGCTATATAGGCTGCAGAGATTGCCATTGCTACTGAGCCCTACCCTGTTTCCCCGAAAATAAGACAGTGTCTTATATTAAACTATCTTCTGAAATATATGACCTGTCTTATTTTCGGGGGATGTCTTATGCAGCGGCTGGAGCAAGGAACAATCGGCAGTCATGCCGATGCTTCCTTAGCGGAGCGCCGGATGGCTGCCGGTTGTATGTGGTCCAGAAGGTGAAGGTGAAGGGGAAGGGGGTGTCTTATTTTCGGGGAAACAGGGTAGGTCCTTAGGAGGGCCAAAAAACTCTCTAAAACATAAGAAGACATCAATACTATAGCTGGCACAAGGCAAGTGATGGTCTCTTTACAAATTTTGCATTGAGACCCAGGACAATTCTGATATAGCTGTATACTCCATGTAGATGCTGCAGAAAAACAAAGGACTGCATGGGATTGCAAAGGCCAGTGACAGACTTCAGTGGTCACGTGGCGTATTCACCAGGCCACTACTGCAGACAAGTAAACAAGGGGTAGATCGGAGCAAGTGCACAAATTTAACTGTTGAGTATAAGTTTGTTTTGTTCACCATTTTGAAACGTACCCCCTTTGAGCAATTTTTTAGCAAGACCACCCCTGAACAACATAGAAATACATTAACCCTACCACTCTGCGGTCCGGTTTTTTTGACTGATCGTACGGTTCCCTTCCAAATTCATAACAAGAGAAAGGTATAGGTTAAGTTCTAGATATCTACATGTCTAATGCCCACAAAACACAGGACTTAGAGATTATAGATGTTATAAATGGTATTTACTTTAATGGGATATATTGAGACTATGAACACTGAAGGGAATTTATCACCACTAGGTTCAGACTAGTGTTTGGGTTTCCGTTCTTTGGTTCTGCTTGGAGACCCAAAAAATGGAAGCCCATTCCGCTTAAAAAGTAGTTACCTGTGGAAACCTGTGGGCCCCATAGACTATAATGGGGTCCGCGTGGTTTCCGCCTGAGAAATGTGGTAAGTAAAGTCCTGCTTTGCATTGGAATGGGGAACGGAATCCCTGCACGGAGACCGAGTGCCAGTGTGAACCTAACCGAAGACTGATGTTTCTTCTCAATTCTTCTGCTGGTGAAAGATATACCATAATTAAGAAGAATTCTGGTGAAGGAGACCTCTTTTTGTGCCTATTAATAATAATGGTGACTCTAAGGTGGTCCCATGCACGCCGGTTTTCTACCAGAGGTTATAATAACACTATATGGATGGGATGTCCATTCACCAGTCTCAATCCCTGCCCTACCTTTCGAGAAGGACATGACATGTTCTTGGGAACAAATGGCTGTGCACCAAAAAAAATGGGTCACTTTTGTACCAGAAAATTGTCACGATCGGTTTAATAAATACCCCCTAAAAATATAAAGAAGATGGCAGCACTGCATACAACAAGCAAGTCTTGCATGGAGATGATAGAGACTGTTATACCGAACGCTCAATCCTTGTTTCAAAAAAGTTGTTACATTTCTGCCTTAAATCACTTTTATGCTCTTTACAAAACAGTAAAAAAAAAAAAATCGAATTCTAATAACACATTTTCTATTTTATTTTTTGATTGTGTAAGGAAACTTTATATTGCTTTTGACTACTGTCCCATAATCTTAAGAAACCTTCATTTTGCACGGCAGGGATCGGTAATCACAATGTGCTTGGCGGCAGCTGGGTGTATCTTTTTTAATGCTCAATCCAATCAAACACAAATATAACATGCTACAACAAACGTTTAATACAAGTGTCACCGGGAGGCCACTTAGCAAAGCGTTCGGCTCCATTCATTGCCGTGAACTTTCACTGTTGCAATTATAATGCAATAAATCACAGAGTTCTAATACTTTAACACAAAAAGTAAATCTGTTATATTTCTTCAACGCGCTTGATAACGCTAATGGATTTTCTAATTGCTAAGGCTGCTCAGGGAACACTATGTGGAATAGTAACACTAAAAAAAAAATTATCAATTTATCATCTAAAAAAACAAAGAAAATGGCACTTAAAATTTAAAGATTTTAGTGTTGATTAAATGATAAGTTTTCATAGATCACTTTCTGCTACATCTAGAGCTGGAAAAGTTTGCAGAATGATCAAAAGTATCAAGAGAAACTTACTACTCGCCATCTTTTATTCCAAAGGCAGGCAGCCGTGGTATGACGTGGCACAAGTGAGTTACTAACTCAAACCAGCGTGAGATGTGACTTTGCCCACGACGTACCACAAAGTGCATCGCAGACGAGCGTGTTTATTTTTGAGCTGTCGCAAAAACCGCCTGGCCGTTGGCGTTCTGGCCATATACTGTGCACTATTATATGGTACAGATTCAGAATAGAGATGAGCGAACACTGTTCGGATCAGCCAATCCGAACAGCACGCACCCATAGAAATGAATGGAAGCACCTGTGACGCTGACTTTGCCGGCGGCCGGCCGGCGTCACAGGTTTTTCCATTCATTTCTATGGGTGTGTGCTGTTCGGATCGGCTGATCCAAACAGTGTTCGCTCATCTCTAATTCAGAATACTCACCCATGATTTACATGGATGGTTAGAACTTACCAAAACAGGAGTCACTCTTAAAAGGGTTTTCCATATTTACAGATTGGTGACCGAAGACTGGTGGTGGTTTGATACCTAAAGCCCCGTTAACAACTGCGTTCGGGTTTCCATTTGGAGAGTCCGCTTGGGGACCCCCTGAATGGAAACCTATATGCATGAAAAAGCGGTTACTTGGGAAAGCTGCAAACCCCATAGACTACAATGAGGTCCATGTGGTTTCCACTCAGTTTCCCATGAAACATGCAGATAAAAAAGTCCTGCAAGCAGCATTTTCTCTCCCATGTTTTGTGAGGAAACCAAGTGGAAAGCACATGGACCCCATTATAGTCTATGGGATCCGTGGGTTTCCTTTAGGTAACCACTTTTTAATGCGTATAGGTTCACATTCAAGGGTCCCCAAGCGGACTCCCTGAGCGTAACCACAAATGCAGATGTGAACAGGACCTCTCATTTCTTCTCAACCACAGTGCCATACACTGTATTGTGGCTGTTCTTCGCTTCGGAGCTCAGTTGCTCATGGGTCTTTTTTTTTTTTTTTTTAATGTAGATTGTGAGCACATAGATCTCACATGTACATAGAGCTGACAATGTACATTTTTTTCCCCCTATCAGCATGTCTTTGGAATATGGGTTGGAAAGCCATGCAAACACGGGGAGAACATACAAACTCCTTGCAGATGGTTTTTTGCCCTTGGCGGGATTTGAACACCAGGACTCCAGCGCTGCAAGGCTGCAGTGCTAACCACTGAGCCACCATGTCTTGTGATGAAAAAATGTGACATCATATGGCACAGAATTGGGGCTCAAAGAGCTCCAATGTCCCTTCAAACAGCTGAACAACAGGGATCTTGGGTGTCAAACCCCCATTGATCTACAGATGATGATCTATCCCAAAGACAGATCATCAAAAATGGAAACCTGGAAAACCTGTTCATGTTGAGGCCACATGTTGAAGAAAAGCTACTTTTTTCTTGCAGATTTTTGAGCCAAAACTAGGAGTGAGTTCAAAAGGAATGGTGAACATCTAGGAAGCTTGTCTACTTCTACCTTCTGTTCAATCCACCACTGGCTCTGTGAATACGTAAGCCTTAGATTTCATACATAGGTGTTTTTTACAATTCCAACAGAAAGAAAACATGGAATGTAAATGTTGCTTGCACATGGTATTCTCCATTAGAAGTACAGTACTTCCTCCAGAGGAGGATATTACAGCATGCGGAAGAGACACAACCTCTTTGTACATGGCTCTGCAATGGATCACATTGGTGGGTTTCTAAAATATCCATAATAAGACACCTAGACTGGGGTTATTGGAAGGATCCAAGCAGGAGACCCTATTTAGACGTGTGGTTCTTATGGACCCTCATTACAAACTTTTAACTATGGTTTAGGCCAATATTTTCAAGATGCGGATGCTAGGGTTCAGCAGAAGACATATCATCACATTGCACATATTTATTATTACTCCATTGTCCAACGTGTTCCATTATGGATATTAGTATAGGAAAATTAAATGATCTGGTCATCGGTGCTCGAAAAAACCCAGGCCACTACTTAAAAAACTGCCAACCTTGTAGGGTTTACTTGTCCAATGGTGTGAGAATATCCACGAATGGTGAGATGGAGGAAAAACATCCAGAAAAAAATACTCAAAAATTCGGAAGAAAAATCCATCTGCAACTATTCAGTTCTTATGCAGCGCCCCCGCAGGAGAACTTAGACATTACATGGTGCCCACAGAAATCAAGCATTTGAGTATTGTACAGATATATGGATACTGTTTATTAGACTGTACATATACTGCACGGCCTGAAAAGCCTGGCACATGCGTTACTGAGTGTTCAAGCAAATGAGAACAAACTTTTTAGGCTTCAATTTATCTCCGGCTCGCTTTCACATCCACCTGTGAACCAAAGTCTTGTTATTGTTCACCTCATATTTATCTGGCCATTTACTCATCGATTACTCCCAACACTGCAATAATCTTAACACGTTCTCATTTTCTGCTGGACCCTCCAGGCTATGTAGCAGATTTTCTATTTCACTTTCTCCATGGGCGGACAATGCTCCTTATTACTATGGTATTGTTCATTGCTTCACTCTATGTCAGATAGGATGGCTACGGCTAAATATTATTTCTCGCTAGAGGAACCTTCATGGACTAAGTAGAAAACATGAAATTACAAACGTAAGATCGCATAGTAAATGTACAAGTCTTATGTACAGAGGTGTTTTAAAAATTTAGTAGTCTTTGATGACCAAACAGAACTTTTGGGTTCACTGCCTGTGGCCCCCATTTGGGAGTAAAGGGTTAGGTGATAGGGTTTGGATCAGTGGTTACCCATGGTGGTTGCCACAGACAGTGGTTACATGAGGGCACTCCGCCATGGACAGACCACTATTAAAAAAAAATGTTTAATTCACCAACAAACACAAGCAGCTCCCACAATTTCCTTGTCCACCATCCAGATACAGACAACATCTTCATTACACATTCTTGTCTCTTCCTTGGACATTTCTAGGCACTCAAGAAAAAGAAATTTGGTATCATGGCGCCCATTATATGTCCTGCCATTTATAGCCCACCACCATCAACTTCATTTGCAGTGTCCAGGTCGTGTTTGGGATCTGAGTTCCAGTATGGCGTCCTGGTGATGTGTACTTTGCTGCTGAGTGACACATTGCCCCAAGTGCAGGTGTTATGATCTGGGGAGCTATTGTTGTTCACCGTTAGCAGTTGATAAAGGGGATACTAACAGCTCAGTGATATGTTTAGGACATCCTGTGGTCACGTGTTGTCTATCATGGCAAGGATTCCAAGTGGCATTTTTCAGCAGGATAATGCTCATCCACGCATGGAATGTCTCCACTTGACTACAACACTTCCTTGGCCTGCCTGGTCATCAGATTTACTGCCTTTCAAGGTTTATGGGACCATCTGGGATGCCCACTTCAACAACCTATAAGTGTGAAGGAGATACAAACCCAACTGTGGGCAAAGCTGCTACTGGATACAATATGGAACCTGATTGCTTCCATGCTCAACCGCAACAGTTTTACTCAATAAACTTTGCCTTTCTCTCTCTTATTGTAGTCACTTCCTTATATCCTCATTCCATTCGCACTGAGAGAGCTTCGTTCCATTCCAACAACTCCTTCTTGGTCCATTATCAATAAGTCTATTTACTCAAACTAAGTATATCCTGGCTATAGTAGCTGTTAGAGAAATCCATCTTGAAACCCCATGTCCTTGTGACCTATTATGACTAGAGATGAGCGAGCAGTATTCGATCGAGTAGGTATTTGATCGAATACTACGGTATTCGAAATACTCTTACTCGATCGAGTACTACTCGCTATTCAAATGGAAAAGTTTGATGCAGAACCAGCATTGATTGGCCGAATGCTATACAGTCGGCCAATCAACGCTGGTTCTTCTCCTACCTTTAGAAGTCTTCTCCGTGCAGCTTCCCCGCGGCGTCTTCCGGCTCTGAATTCACTCTGCCAGGCATTGGGCCTGGGCAGAGCCGACTGCGCAAGCCCACTTGTTGGCTCTGCCCAGGCCTGATGCCCGGCAGAGTGAATTCAGAGCCGGAAGATGCCGCAGGGACGCTGCACGGAGAAGACTTCTCGGAGGATCCAGCCCGACCCTCACTCATGGACTTGGTAAGTATAATTTGATCGAACGTTGCCTACCCCTGAAACGAGCATTTTCCCCCCATAGACTATAATAGGGTTTGATATTCGATTCGAGTAGTCGAATATTGAGGGGCTACTCGAAACGAATATCGAACTTCGAACATTTTACTGTTCGCTCATCTCTAATTATGACATATGTGCATCATGGGGGAAAGGATCTACTACTTGGACCTCAAATGACCGCCATCATTTGTATAGTGGCCATACTATACTATCCCCTGAAATGACTGCAGTAAGGAAAAAGTATCCGCATACTTGGATAGAACAGGTTCTCCCCAGGAGTTAGAAACAGCCTTCATGTCTTCATGAGACAATCTCTTTTATACCTTTGTGTCCAAATGACTCAATACAAATGTATAGAATACAGTCCATGAATACCGTCTTCTAGTTTATATCGTATTCACACCTGGATATTATTAAAGTAAATGGATTTTCTAATTTTGACTCTATTTCACTGAGTGACTTTATATTGAATCTCTCATAAGCCTTACAATAAAACACATTGAGCAGAAGCCTGGATTGTAGACGAACACGTTGTCTTTTGTACTTATATCTCTACATCAGTTTATTTCTCCATTAAGTCTCTGCTCTGTGATAAAGTATTTAATGGACTCGTGTTTTCATCTGCTGCTTGAAATCTCTGTCTGGTCCAATTATCCAGGCTAAAGATATATAGGAAAAAGTACAGTCATTTAGAAATATTGGACTCGGGGGAAAAAATACAACTTATTATTAAGATGTCTCCAACTTGCAGAGAATCAGGAATATAATATGTAACATCACCTGAATATCTATCTATCCATCCATCTATCTATCTCCTATCTATCTCATATCTATCTATCTATCTCCTATCTATCTATCTCATATCTATCTATCTATCTATCTATCTATCTATCATCTGTCTATCTATCTATCTATCTATCTATCTATCTATCATCAGTCTATCTATATATCTATCTATCTTCTATCTATCTATCTATCTATCTATCTATCTATCTATCTGTCTAAGGGAAGATATGTTTTTATGAGTTTTCTGGGAATGAAATGTTACGCCCAACAGTCCCCCTGTCCTCCATGCCTGGATTTCCCAACACTCTTTCATTCCATAGAAAAGACTCCAAAAGACAACACATTGGACGATAAGTCACCATGGCAAGAACAGGTTAGAGGTCGGCAGAGGTCGCAACACCTGTAAAAGCATATTTACACCTTTAAAAAAGTCATATGCCTATTAATGCAAGTTAAACTTATTTTAATGGTTGAATCCAGTTCTTAACTTGCCCATTTTTTCTTCCCATGCCCACTAAGTGGTTGTTCCCAACGTGATGTATTTTGAGAGCTGTGCCAATAAAATGCAGAAGCCCATAAAATATTTTCCCCTGTTGCCCCCCACCGCAGTATCCTATTACATACATTGAGGTAAAACATACTGCAGCTGCATCCCCCTCCTCTCCCCACTTCTTTGTTTAACATATTTGATGACCTATCCTACGGTAGAGTAGGCAGTTATGTAAGGGGCAGATATGTGGATAGCAAAACAGGAGAGGACTTGTGAGGATAAGAGGCTGTGGAGGTATCGGTCAGAGATGTACAGTAAGGAGGGGACAGGTTATACAGCTTTGTAAAACAGGCTGGAAGGTGAGGAAGACGAGACTTTCCTCTCTTAAGATTCATGTATTCACATGATTTATGCAGAAGAGCGGTAACATTAGGTACGCTTTAAGGCTTTTGGAACTTTCCCGTTCTATTGTCTCTTGTCCTACACAAGAACCTTTCTTCCAATAATGTATTTATTATGTAAAAAACCTCCTCAATGCGCCATATGAAATAGCGAAATCCTGCCCTTTCTAATGCAAGTAATGACATCAGTATGACTCCCACAGGCTCACGTCAATAACACACACTGAATTCTAATGAGGCCCGGCATCTGCAGGAATAATTCAGCTTGATGGCAAATGTAACAAACACTCATGGATAGAAGATGCTCCTAATTCTCCGAGCTGTGCCAAGAGCTCGCCTCACTCAGAATAAAATTAGGAAATAATAGGACACCGAGGAAACATATACAGGGTGGCAAGAGCAACACAATCTCCGTCGTCTACCCACTGTTTACAAACTAGCTCTTAGGACATAAAACAGATTTTACCGCTAAACCGTCCATTGCAGAAAGTGGTAGGATGACGTAGGGAGTCGGTCGCCGGCTCTGCCTTCACATAATGATAAATGGCGGTGACAATATTGCTGCCTGTTCTTAACAGTATGTACAACAAGTTAATATCTTATCTTCCCCAGCAGAGCTAGGAACATTCATTAAATGGGTGCGCGAATCTTGGCGATTACACGTGTATTCCAAATTCATCTGAAAGAGAATTAATCAATTTACTGCGAGACAACAGAGGTGATTTACTTACAGCCTAATTCCATTAGCTATACAATTGCACCCCCCCAAGCCTCCCACTCGGCACAGATAATGTAAAACACAGCTTACAATGGTTCCTCTATGTGTCTGTTCTTCGTGTGCAGTCTTATCATGATCACTAAAGATGACTAAGAAACCTCCGAAACATTATATGTGAATATTACAATGACTAATGTAATGAGCGTGCTGGAATCGGGTAAGGGGTTCCCCAAAAGTCAGTAACTTTTATCATTTTTACGACAGGTTTGGGGATAGAATCTGAGCAGATGCATAGAATTGCAAAGTTTAAGTTGACACAAATCAATGGGGATTCAACTCTAGTGGTCAGTGGGGGTGGTAAGACATTACACTACAGTTAACACATATATGTATAAATGTATACACATTGTAGAAGGTGACAGGCAGAGTGTTGGAGTCACGGTATATCTCCACCAGGTTTCTTACCTATTTATGGTCCAGGGCTGGTGTTGAGTAAGCCTCAGCCCAGGTGTGGGTCCTGGGCTTGTTACTGGGCCATAACAGGCTGCAGAGTCTACACGTCAGGGCAGATCCTGGGAGCAAGAGGAGGCGCCTAGGTCTGTCCTGAAATACTAAGAGTCTGGTGAGACCGAACTTTGCTATTTTGTTTGTTTGTATGTTTGGTAGTAAGCCACATGTATAGTTAGCTTTATGCTGTTTAGTTAGTGCTCGGACAAGCAGGGTCTTGTTTGACGTTTTTGCCTGAAGTTAAGGCTGTATTTTATTTTGCTTATTTTGTACCTGAAGTGAAGGTTTATTTGTTTTGCTGTTTTTCGAAATAAACCTGTTTGCACCAGATACTGTGTCCCTGTCTCTAACTAGTCGGATTCGCACCATTGCTGCTACCAAGCTACCTTATCCACAATGAATATGCTGAATATCTTGTATGTAAAAACAACTTAATTTAGGCAACTTTCACACTACCTTCATTGAAGTCCACTGTCCTAATTCATGATAGGATCAGAGCAACGGACTGAAACAGCAACAGAATTACTGATGTAGAGGAATCACCCTACATCTGCATTCAATGAAATGTTAAAAATGTAATAAGATTTCTTCTGTCTTATTTGTCTACGGTTAGGCACAAGAAAAAGTCTTGTCGTTTCAACTTTCTCTTTCGTCTTGCCTTCATCATTACAGTGGCTGGCGGTGGAAGCAGATTGAGGGTGTTCTGCTGAATCAGTCACTCCGACATGTTGCCGCTCACGGAAAAAAGAAGGCGGGCAGTCTACACAGACAGATTGTGATGGGGCAGATTATGACGTAGATTCAGAGCCATAATCCGCCCCCTCTTGCCCCGTGTGAATGAGTCCTTATTCTTTCTCTTGTTCCTCTATTGAGAGCTGTTCCTGCCTCTTAGGGTATGTTCACATAGAGTTTTTTGGAGGGTAATTTGGAAAGGAAAAAATTTGCTTCAGGAACTAGAAAATGTTTTTTCGACGCGTTTTTTTTACATGAGGCATTTTTTTAACCGTTTTTCGAGGCATTTTTAGTTTTTGGTTTTCTTTGATCCAGGATAGTGTATGGACCTGGAAAACTCAATAGCGTTTTTTGCAAAAAAAAAGTGTCAAAATCTGCGTCAAAAAAACGCACTGAGGTTTCGCTGCCTTCCATTGCCTTCAATGGTTTTTTTCCACATAGAATCCGCCTGCAGATAGGTCAACTCACTTTTTTCCACTAGCGGAAAAAAAAAAAGTTTGCGGCTCCCATTGAAATAAATGGGAGGTGTTTTTTGGAGGCGGATTCCGCGTCAAAACACTTTTGGTGTATGGGTTGTGGGACATGAAGAGGAAATGGCTTTACATGACTACATATTGGGCATTAAAACACTTAGGAACTTCCTTCTGGTGTCATATGAAAGAGGAAATATTCCTCTTTCATATGATACTAAGCATGTTATACCATTTTATCTGCATATTTCTAGAGATATTACTGGTTGAGATTGAGATAATTATATGCAGCTGAAACCAGTTATACTCTTAGATGAGAATCTAAGCAAGGAATGGAGTCAAATAATCAGGATTTCACAAAAAGGAGTCAAAATTTATTAATACATTATATTACAAAATGTATTAATGACACAAATACTGCCAGAAAATCGAAAGGTGTCCAAAAGTTTACACTTTAACAAGCTTCACCCTGGTGACAGACTCCCTTTGAGCCAAGGTGGCGTTTTCATCTCAGTTACACCCTTTTAATAAGGTGTTACAAGGTTACTACTATTACCAATATATTATAGCCTCGTCGATGGGGTTGTACTGTAAATCTGAATGCAGCTCTACCATCATTCCAGCAAACCCGAGTCTAACAATGTGGCGATGGTTTTAACTAAGGAAGGAAATGTAATACAAATCTAAAGAAGCATAACAGGTCAATAGGATACGTCTGAATAGGTCAGAATAAAAGACATCCAAGCAGAGGAGAAAGTCTTATACATCTCAGCTCTTCTCCTTTACACCCCTCATTATATTCCCATCTCTCAGCACCTACGCTCTTTTTCCGCTGCCCTTGTCAGAGCCGAGATACATTGTATCCACCGGATAATAATAATAAATACACTCCATCATTATCATACATTAAACCTAGCAAATCTGTGTTATTACTGATGTATGTAGCAATGGATGAATGAAGGAATCTTTTATTATTTTAACATGCCTGTTAATGAAATGTCCCATTATACCCAGAGACAAAACTTTCCCTGTAAGATATAGGATAAGGTCTACATCAGTGATTCCCCACCACGTGTGCTATGTCTAACCCAAGGGTAGAGAAACTTCAATCTCTTGATCTGAAATTAGATTGCTTCTAAAACCTACAGACCAAAGCTTTGTTCATCCAGCAACAGTCCCGTGTACTCTCCCTCCTTTAACTAGATATTAATGATACCATTAAAGAAAGGTACGGCCGCGCCGCATCATTCATGCCGATTGCATCCCTAATCCCCATCGTGCTGCAGGGGACCGCAATGCCTTTCCTAGCGCTTCCCTGCTTCAAGATGATTTAGTAACAAACAAATTAGTTCTGCTAAGCCAATAAAGGGAGAGGCATGTGTTCCCGGCCGATAATATATTTCAGGGCTGCTTTACTGGAAGCGTACAAATGGCAGATTCTGGATATCG